>NC_079239.1:2427500-3027500 GCF_027921745.1 Schizosaccharomyces osmophilus | reverse complement strand
AGGTTATTGATCCAAATATTGTACTACTCATGAAGTCTATATAATATTACATAACTAGAAACCCCGTAATATCATATTGTATTATTGTATTACACTAAGGTAATATAATTAAAACAGAAGAAAGGTGAAAACACAGTTGCTTGATCAAATCATAAGCAAATTTAAATACATTAACTTCGAGATTAACAAAAATAAAAGAAGTTCGTCGAGCTGTTTCAAAGTTGCTCAGTTCGCCAAGTATGTTTCATAGTTGAACTTTTAAGTAATAGCGCTGGTATTTGAATACTTTGGCATACACTTTTTGTTTAGTTATTTAGATCTTTTCCTATTTGTTTTGAAGAATGCAGATGAACAAATTGCTGAGCGAATTATGAACCATCTGCAGCTAGAAAAAAATCCTATGGGCTTACCACTCGATGTACAATATCATTCATTTTAAAAACTAGTTTTCAGCGAAAAATAGCTTGATGACCGTCAATTCGTATTCGAGAGTCTCCAATGTTGAAAGTACCTAAAAAAGTTGTCCTAGAAATTAAACGCAATGCATGCCAGAAAAACACATTGCTATTAAACAAAACATATATATTTCCGTTTAAAAGAATCATTGAAGGCGATTATTTGCTTGTGTTTGTTTCAAAAATTTCATATAGTTTTGTATTGTATTGTTGACCACCACTACTGCCAGGGTATCTATGTTCGTCCGGAGGTCCGAATATGCCCTTGCTTACTCTAAAATTAAAGAAGCAAGTATCTCAGGGGGATGTGTAGTACACATTTTCGTTGCATTAGATCCCGATGCATTATGTGCTTGCAAATTACTGTCTCGATTGCTGAAGGCCGACTTTATTTCTCATAAAATTAGACCTGTTTCAGGGTATCGTGATCTGGAAAATGCGAATGAAACCATATTAGAGAAAAGCGAAGATTTGAGATTCCTAATTCTACTCAATTGTGGAAATATGGTCGACTTGAGTGGTTACCTAAAATCTGATGAGGATATATCTGTTTATGTGATTGATTCCCATCGGCCTTATAATTTAGATAATTTATACAGGGACAATAGAATTTACATATTCGATGATGGTGATATTGAGGAGGATATGAGCAAAATACACGATGCATGGTTTGCACTCGAATCTTTATCTTCCTCTGACGAGGAAAATGATTCTTCAGAATCCGAGAACGCACCAGATGATGATGGTAATGAAGATCAAGACGAGGATGGATTACAAGGCTCTTCTGAACTTCCTAAGCGGAGCAGGAGAAGGTACTCAACAGAAACAGAACAGCGTCGAGTGCATCGAAAGGATATCATAAGGAAAAAAAAGGAATATCATTATGTACTAGCAGAATACTATGATACCGGAACTTGGTTTGGGGAGTCAATTACAAATATGCTATACTCGCTTGGGTCTATGCTTGGTCGAGAGGACAATGACATGCTTTGGTTAGCTATTATCGGTCTCACAAGTCTGGAAGTCCATTGTCGCTCTTCAAAGAAATATTTCGATAGATCCTACAATCTTTTGAAGGATGAAGTAAACCGGCTGAACCCTCTACCGTTGGAAAGAACGAATGTAGGACGACCACACGGTAAAACTCCTTATGATCAGTCCATACGCCTTGAAGATGAATATAGATTTATGTTGATTAGACACTGGAGCTTGTACAATGCTATGTTGCATTCGGCATACGTAGGCTCGCGTTTGCACATTTGGAGCGAAGAAGGACGAAAACGCTTGCATAAGCTCCTAGCTAAAATGGGTTTAAGTTTGGTAGAGTGTAAGCAAACTTATATTCATATGGATATGAATCTTAAAAAAACACTGAAAAGTAGTCTTCAAAGATTTGCTCCTCTTTACGGACTTGACGATGTAATATTTCACAGCTTTACCCGTACATACGGATTTAAATGTACACTTAGTGCAAGCGATGTTGCTTATGCGATTAGTGCTTTGCTTGAAGTTGGAGGAGCCGGTACATTTCTCCAAGCAAAAAATGTAACTAAGGAACCCGACATGACCGAGGAGCAATATTTGCAAAAATTCGAAGAAGAACAAAAACAAGAATGGCTAAAAAATTTTTATGACGCTTATGATGCCCTCGATAATGTTGATGCGTTAGAGAAAGCCTTGAAATTGGCCATGAACATGCAACGTTCTATAGTTCGCACTGGCATCGCTTTGTTAGAAAAACGAGCCATAAAAGCACTACGCTCTTTTCGTATAGGATTGATTAGTGAAGGACCTGATATAAGGATTTTCCAGCATCCACTTGCTTTGACAAAACTAAGTCTTTGGGTCTCCGAGGCTATTAGGGTAAGATCATGACCTTAACCAGTATAAGTCGGGGAAAACTAACCAAAATATAGGAGCAAGAAAAAGAGTTAGGGAAATTGAAGCATTTGCCTCTTGTCTTAGCTGTAATGATTGAAGAAAAAAGCAGCTATTTAATTGTAGGTACTTCTACTTCTGCCTTTACAAGTAATGACGACGAAGATGATGGACACGGCCATAATCGCTTTGGTGTAGCCTTCCAAGAAGTAGCAAGCATGACTTCTGCTACGCTACAGATGGATTGTTTTGAAGCTAGTGTCATTGAATGTAAAAAGGCTGATTTAGGCTTGTTTCTTGAAAGCCTATCCCTAAAAACCTTACAATAACATGAAAAACATCTAGAAGGTCTATAGTCATAGAGAGGCTTATGTGATTATACTATATAGATAAAATATTTATTTACCGCACCAACAAGTGTTAGGGCGTTCAACTTGTATGCATACATCTTTTAGGTTCGGAAGAGCCGCTTTGAGTTTTCTATAAATCTCGTTTCTCGTAACATTCAAATCACCTTCTATACTAACCTGAAGATGTAAGTTCCCTTGCAACTCACCTTTTTCATTTTTCCAAAATTTTGGATTAGACAGACTTATAATAGATCTCATAACACTAATGTCCGAAAGACATTGTTTCAAGGTATATTCTGACTCTGAATCCGTTACTGTTAACAAATTTTTTGCCGAATTTTTTATAAGAGGTATGACAGAAATAAATATCAAAACAGCGGTTACCATGGAAGCCAAAGGATCAAAGCCTGTCCAAGAAAACCATTTGATAAGCAATGTAGAGATGATAACAGCAACAGAACCCATAGTGTCTGCCAATATGTGAAGAAAAATTCCCTGCATATTGTTATTTTCAACATGATGATGATGGTGATGACCGTGACCATCATGGTGGCTGTGCGACTGATGACCAACATGAGGCATACATTCTTGTTTTTCTTTTAAGTCTGAGTGGTCTAAATGATCATGAGAATGTTCATGCGGACGGTCTTCTTGGTGATCATGTAAAATAGAGTGTGTTTGCAAGTCGTGATTGTGATTATTAAATTCCTCGTATATATTAACATCATCAGTGCTGTTTGGTAGTGCTAACTCCTGATGACCATGTGAGCAAGTTCCATGACCATGGGCATGTCCGTGATTAAAGGCCACGATGCCTACCAAATTCACGACCAGACCAACGAAACTCACAAGCAAAAGTTGATCGGTATTCATATTGGGGGGATGGAACAGTCGATACGACGCCTCACATACAATGGAACATGATATCAAAATCAAAAAAATCCCATTCGTAAAGCCAGAGAGAGCTTCAACTTTTGCAAAACCAAAAGGATATGCGTAATTCGAAGGAAGTTTTACCAAAACAGTAGCCACTAAACCCACAAAAACGGCAATGCAATCGAAGGCCATATGTATGGCATCAGATATTAATCCTAAAGAGTTCGTATAAAAACCATAAAAAACTTGTACCATCATGTAAAAAAGATTTAAAAGGAAAAAGAAGAATATGCTCCTGGATTCCTTGTCAGCAAGTATGCCATCAACCACAAATGTTTTATATGTACACACAATTCGACTGTTATCAGGAAGCTTCAGAGTATTAGTGAAGCCTGATCCAACATAGAAATACGAGAAAAAAAACTGATATGTTCTTATAATTCCCCTAAAAAGCCCGTTGGAAACAAAATGGTGCGCGACAACAGAACCTACTGCTAACTGTACACGAACGTCTCTGAGGTCCAAATTGTAATTAATTATATCCAAATCATTGTAGTTTATGCAGAATATCGAAATCAAAGACGATAGAGCGAAACGAGTAACTGAAATGTCGAGATATTTAATTGGAACCAATCCAAATTGACTGAAGCAGCATATTAACAAAGAAAAGATAAGCAGCTTAACTTCTGCTTTCTCTTGTCTTTTCGAAGGCTCTAGGTAGAAGGCACGTAACAAAACGGAAAAAATTACACAAAAAGTGCCAGATAGTATTGTAATAACAGAGGAATTTGGCTTAGCCAAAAAGCTTGAAGAAAGACTGAATAACAAGCATACTATTGGAATAATAAAGTAAGGTTTCAAAGAAGAAAAGGCCTTTGAAGGAGTAGGGAATTCAGAGCGGTGATTAAATAACTTATAGGATAAAACGCATAAACAAAGAGATTCAAGGGACCCAAAGTTGGAGGCACCAATCGTTAATAAGCTCATGGAAATTGCTGTAATAAACACGTTTTGGATTCTGAATGGTTGATAGACATAAGAAAAGATACCCAAATATTGAGTTACAAAACTTATAAACAAAAATAAGCCACATACCATATAGAAAGGTACTTGAATAGTAGCATTTTGGTTCTTAAAATTCAATAAAAAGAGATAAAGTAATATAAAGGTAAATCCAAAAAGCTTTGACGAAACGAAGGAATGGTCGTTAATGAATTTCCGAAGATCGTGTTTTTTAGCAAATGTAGAAGCATCCTGCTCCAACGTCTTCTTGGAACTAAAAACCATGTTGCATTCAAGTGCAATTAGCTAGCAACAAGTAAAGACGATAATTTCGGGAATTCAACTGATGGTAGAAAGTCTCCCTAGAAACTTCTGTGCGAAAGAAAAATAAATAAATAACCAAGTACGAAAGCAGCGAATTTTAGGTCTTGGTCCCTTTGGCGTAAGAATCGATTGCTCGACGAACTCATCAATTTAAATAGGAGGTTATTGAATATAGAATAGAATAATTTACAACATTAACTCTTCTTCAATCGAATTTAAGATATAGGAAAGCGAATGAGACGTAGCAGGAAGCTTTCGTGCAAAGCTGCCTAGGTATAGGCATAAAGACTGTTCAAGGTAGACGAAATGAACAATGTCAGTAAGTTGAGGTTATAGAAGGCTATAATATAAACAACAATAGCAAGGAATCTAAGAATGATTTTTGCTTTCTTTTTAGCTGTTTCTATTAGTGTCCTTCACAACGTATTATTTGGCTCCTTTTTTGTAAGACTACATAATTTTGGAAAAAATTGGGAAAATGGGACGTAGGCAGTATTCTGGTAAAAAAAAGGTAAATTTATATTTAGATTTACTAAAATATGATGGAAATGCTAATAGGAACCAGAAAAATGATGAGTTTATAGATTGGACTCAAGTACCACGAAGGTAAAGTTGTTCGCCAATCTTAGTAATTGAAACTGACTATATAATCGTGTAGGAATGAAAGACTTGAAAAGTATTATAAGCTTCAAGCGCTCGTGTCAGATGATGAATTTGAAAGTTTGATGCAAAAACTTGCTGAACCTTTGCCGACTACGTTTCGTATTTCCTCTTGTAACCAGTATGTCTTTATTTTTTAAAAAATGAACAAGTTTCTAATGAATCTACCTTAGACATGCCACTCAAGTCCGGGATCACTTCATAAAGCATTACTATCCTCTAATTGAGAACGTGGAAGTTGAAGGTACAAAGATTTCACCCCCAGTTTTGCTACCATGGTATCCTAATCAGATGGCTTTCATGCTGGATATCCCAAAGACTATTATTCGAAAAAGTCCTCCCTTAAAGCTTCTTCAGCAATTCTTAGTTTTAGAGACCGAGGCCGGTGATATCAGCAGACAAGAAGCTGTAAGTATGATTCCTCCTCTTTTCCTTCATGTGAAAAGCCATCATAAAGTTCTTGACATGTGTGCTGCTCCTGGCTCTAAAACTGCCCAGCTTCTAGAGGAGCTTCATACACCTGCGGATGGCAAAGAAACATTCGAAAGTCTGCTTCCTTCTGGTATAGTGGTTGCAAATGACGCTGATAACAAACGAGCTCACATGCTTATTCACCAAATCAAGAGATTGAACTCTCCAAATGTATTAATCGTCAATCATGATGCATCTTTCCTGCCTCATTTCCATGTTGAAGTAGATGGCCCCAACGGAAAAGAAAAATCTTTCTTAAAATTTGACCGCATTTTGGCTGATGTTCCATGTTCTGGCGATGGCACATTTCGCAAAAACATCTCCCTTTGGAGTGATTGGACACTAAAGACTGCTCTTGGTCTACATTCTACCCAAATAAAGATTTTGAAACGTGGTATCGATCTACTGGCTAATTCTGGTCGTCTTGTCTATTCTACTTGCTCGATGAATCCAATTGAAAATGAAGCTGTCGTTGCTGCCGTTTTAAAAGCAAGCAAAGGTTCGGTTAGATTAATAGATGTAAGTGATGAAATACCCGAGTTGAAAAGAAGCCCTGGTGTAAAGAGCTGGACCGTGTGTGACAGTGACTTGAACACTTATTCTTCATTCGAATCCGTTCCTAAAGATTTAAATGGAAAAATGGCCAAATCTCTCTGGCCATTACCCGAAGAAGAACTCACGCAAATGGGAATTGAAAGATGCATGAGAGTGTACCCTCATCATCAAAACACTGGTGGCTTTTTCGTAGCCGTAATAGAAAAGTGTGACAACTCAGAGGTTTCATTAAAGAAAGACATTCCGGAGCAAGAGAATTCGGACGAAGCAGGTAAAAAAGCAGAAGTTGAGCAACCTTTGCTAAAGAAGCAAAAATCTTCCAAATTTGAAAAAAGATTAGTGTCCGCAGAACATCGAGCTTTAAAAGCTGGAAATAAATACCATGAACTAGACCCTTTCGTTTATATTAAAGAAAATGACGAACTGCTGGATAATATCTACGAGTCGTTCAAAATGAATGATAACCATCTGAAAAAAGATCTATTTTTTGTTCGAAATCTTGAGGGAACAATATCTCGTGCTGTATACGTCTCTAACAGTTTGTTCAAAAATATAATTGAGAGTAATCGAAACCGAGTGAAATTTGTACATGGGGGCCTAAAGATTTTTGTGAAACAAGATTTTGGAAGCTTATCTAAGGAAGTTGCCAAGGATACCAATGTTTGTGTTTTCCGTGTTCAAAGTGATGGATCTAGACTTGCAAGTCATTGTATCAGCAGAGACTGTGTTTTGACCACCAATCTCTCAGATTTGATGATTTTCTTAGACCATGTAGCTGTTTCGATGGATAACTTCCCAGAGGACAGTATTTTCAGAAAGCATTTTGAAAAGCTTCCTTTAGGTAATACCCTTCTTTACGTTGATCTAAAAAAAGAGCATAGCTTTATCAAAAAAGACGTCTATATTCCTCTCTGGAAAAGTGTTCGCATGTGCAATGTCATGATTTCGAATGCTGAAAAAAGGTACGTATTGGCTTTATTGGGATGTAATCACTAACCCTTATACTTAGGACATTAAAATTACAGATTGAGGGACCCAGAATCGAAGATCAAACTGCATCGACTGAGAAAAGTACTTAAATTTTGTTCTAGAAAAATTCCCATGGATATATAGAGAAAAAGGAATGCTTTATTCACATGAACTAATGTATATGTGCCAAAAAGATTTGTTCTTTTTTCTAAATTAATAGGTAGATCAAAATGAATGTAGTGCAAAAGTTATCCTTAAACAGTTCTGTATGATTTAGAAAATTAAGCAGTCTCTTGTTCAACAACGGGTGTAGCTTCAGTCTCGGGTTTGTGAGTGAAGCTAGCTTCAATTTTTTCAAGTTCCTTCTTGGCCTTCTCAATACGTTCCTTAGTAGTGGAATCTTGCTTTTCTTTCAAATTACCGATACGTGACTTAAGTTGTTCAATGGCAGATTCTACTTGAGTCCTAGCCAAAGGAGCTTCAACACCAACGAAGTCGAATTCCTTAATAGTTCCCAATGAAAGATTGAGTCTATCAGAGTCTGCATGGTGGTTGTTAGTACTTTTGTTGGATTTCTTGGGCTTAGACTTCTTGAGACCAGAAAAGAGTGCATCGCCGTCAGAATTGTCTTTCTTCAAAACAGTACCCTCGGGAATAGGGTCTACGTTACGAGGGGCAAGAGTACGGGGGCGCATGTTACTGGCAGGAGTTTGCTTGGGGCTTTCACTAGACTGCTGGGAAGACTCAACAGAAACGTTAAACATCTTGAGCAAATTTTCACAAGCAAGAATTTCTTCAGTGAATGCAGGGATGCTAGCCTCTTCAAGTTTACGTTCGGCTACGACTTGCTTCTTTTCCTTGTCACGGGCCTCGCGCTCTAAACGAATTTGCTCTTGACGCTTAGCGCGTTGTTCACGCTCGTAGGTACGGAAAGCACGCAACTGGGTATCGTATTCTCTTTGAAGTCCTCTACGCTGGTTGTACAATTCATCTAAAGTAGCTTTTTGGGCATCACGTTCGCTAAAGATCTTGCGTTGGTCCTTGTAGTAACTGTCTTGCTTTTGACGAACTTCGTCCAATTGAGAGCGAACCTCGACGAACTTTTCACTCAACTTCTTGGACTCGGGATCATTGAGTTGGTTGCGAAGTTCATTGAGCTCATTTTTCATGGTATCAATGGAAGCCTGAAGAGTGTTCAATTCAGTGAAGCTTCTTCTAGTACGGTTGCACTGAGTAATTTCTCTAAGGTACTTCTTTTCGTCAACAATTTTCAGAGTTCCAGAATCGACAGCAGCTTGAAGTTGATGAACTTGACGATCAAGATCAGCTTCCGACTTGTATGGAATAGTCTTTCTCAACCCATTGAGTTCGCTAATCTGAAACAAGTTAGCAAATATAACTAGTCCAAAAAAATATTCCTCTTTTCCCTAGAAAAAGCTATGAACGAACCTTCTTCTTTAGGGCTTCATCTTGGGCCTTCACCTTGTTAATGAGGGCTTGCTTGGAAGTACGAATGGACGACTGAGCGTTGCGAATTTGATCTAATTCAGAACGAAGTTCTGCGTTCTTCTCTTGTAAGGAACCACCACCGCGAACTGCTCCAAGCTTTTCCTTTTGTTCAGACTAATTAATATACGAGTTAGCTAATGCTCGTCTAGTACGACAATAAACCAATGCAACCGCTACTTATCGCGTCAAATAGATCGTAAAATCTTTATTTCTTGTAAAAGTCGCGTAAAAATATAATGTTTAACGCAACCTTGGCAATATAACGGACCCAGCAGATATAATCTATAGACTTACAAATTGCTTCTTAACCTCATTGATTTTAGCATCTAATTCATTTAATGCATTTTTATGAACAGTTTCATCGGGACGAGCAGGCTTATTTGATGACATTATTGCGATCTTCAGGTTCTTTCCGTACCGTTGATGGATGGTGGTATAGTCCAAGTGCAATAAATGTGCCCAACCACACATAGAAAAGCAGTAATACGACTAAACAAGATGGATCTTTATTTATTCTCATCAGTTGTAGAATTCTTCGTTAATTCATGTCTCAATATATAATACATCTTAAGTGAAAAGAAAACGAGCTTTTTATGCAAAGTGAGCATATTTGAATCTTTTCATGGCTTTTAATTGTAGTGGTGAATGCTGAATTTGCAAGGTTTTATTTCTAATATTTTGCTCGCAGGGAAAGTATTCTAGGTAAAGTGTAAACAATTGCAGCTCTAACTAAAAAGGAGAATCATGGTTTGAGTTTTCATGCTGTGAGGTTTCCAATCAATTTAATTTTAAATTTGATGAAGGGGGAATTAAGAGGAATTTGGTAGAGAGGAATATGTTCCTTGTATAGCTTATGATTGGAATGATTGGAATTTTTGTCGTTGCATGTTCAGACCGATTCGTTGGCCTAAAAGCAAACCTATACCTTACCATTTTATGCATTTACTAGAGTTTTATTTCCGTTAACTTTTAAAGAGCTTTAATTTACAAAAACCCACGATATGCTAGTCTACTGACGACGCAAAAAACTTGGCGTGAAAGAAATGTCTCTATAAAATTCCAAGGAACAAAAAGAAATAATTTGAAATGAAGAGGAATGAAAGCTATGAATTAACTCAGATATTTGTTCAGATGTTGGGTAAATTGGTATTCGGTTACAATTCCATAACCTTCAAGAAAAAGCTACCTTCACTTAGTAACCAATATCTGTGCTTTAGTAAAAAACTAATACAAGAATTACGAATTGGAGTAAAATAGTTTTGCTCAAGGACATTTGAATTACTAAAAGCTTGTACTTACTGCTAGAGCATTGGTTTTTCCTATGAACTCAATCAAGAGCGAATTATCGACATGTATAGGAAATGCTCGCTTAAAAGAAATACTTTCTTCTATAGAAAGTTATATAGGCTTGCCTGAAGCGGAAAATACTGCTTTACTACACACAATTGCAAACAACATTTTACCTACCTTTTGGGAAACTGAGAATGGAAGTTCGTTTATTCAAGATCTTCTAGTCAATTGCTTTGCAACCTTCCCTGGCCTCAAGGTACTTTGTGCTCGATTGGATGAGCTTATATATGATGATCAACCAAATGCAGGTTTTATCGGTACGCTATATCTAGATGTTGTGGAAGCTTCGTTTAAGAAGATGGATTTAAAGAAAGCTCAAAACACTATTATGACCTCGAATTTACCTGAATCCAAAAAACGCTCAGCATGGTCGAGCTTTACATTTTTTCTTGGTAATTTCGGAATCATCAACTCCTCTGCAGCTTTTATCTCTAAATATAATATCTCAAAAACATACAATGTCTCTTCTATGGCTAAGTACTCTGAAATCCTGAGTAAAAAGATTGCCAACTTACTAGAACATCAAAATGGTTCAATCATCACGGACTTTTCTGATTTATATCATTATTTATTGCGTCCGGGGCAACAAAAAACAGCAGTCTATTCTTTAATTCCTCGTTTACAGACATATTCACCTTCGTTTCAAAAATTGTTTCGTTCGTTAAACACCCTAGATCGCAATACGTTTTTAACATGCTTGCTTTTAGAATTTGACAAGAAGTACTCTGCATCTACTTCTCAGAATTTTGAAAATTCAGAGTCTATTCCAGGAGCACTGGCCACGTTGCTTCGACTTAATTTTCTGCCGAGCGATTTTTTACAGTGGCTGGAGTTTAACTGGGAGATCCCTCTAAATCTTAATTTGATGCGGTCTGTAGCTTTAAGTTGCTCGGCTTCTTATAAGAAAGAAGAAAATGTCAAGCTTAAACAGACTGTTCATGCGTTATTTACAACTTGGTCAGCTTCTCATTTTTTAAAAGCCTATTCAGTAGTGTCTCAGGAGAGTTTGACTATTTATCTAATTTTAATGTTTTCAAAACTAGACAAAGAATTCCTCCATGAGTGTTCAAAGTCGTTTTTGTTCACAAATGGGATTTCCAATAGACTTGAAAGTTTAGATGAAAGCATACGTTTACATGGAATGGTTTTAGCTGAGATTGTTGCTAAATATTCTCTTGTTTCTGAGAATAAATCACTGAAATTCGATGTTCCCTTAATGGCTAGTCCGAAAGCTACCCATCTGAAAAATTTAACTGATTTGGACGATCAGTTCCAGTCTTTGGATTTGCTGTCTTCACAGCTTCACCCTTTAAAAAACGAGAAGAAGCATACCACGAATGATGAAGCTGTTACTGCTCGAGAATCATCGTCCATCAGTAAATCCGCTAAGAACAATAGCAATCATTTCGAACGGAATTTAGATATTGATGATCTTCAGCCGCATGATATTACTGATTCTGAGAGTGAAGATTCGGCAGATGATCCTACCCTTTCACAAACAAAGGTAGATGCACCCAAATATATACAGAGTTTATGTCGATTACTACTAGACACCGAAAGTTATAATAAACAGAAGGTAGCCCTTGAGGCTGCCCCCGGATTGATCCAAAGAAAGTCAGTATTTGGAACGGAAGTTAAAGATCATGCAAAATGGTTATTGGAAATTTTGGTTGGACTTCAAAATCGGTTTGACTTACCAAACTTTGATGGGCTACAGCTTTCTTCCTTATGCAATCTTCTTTCTGCCTGTCCGGAAGTTTGCGGTCCCGAGATATGTTCTATTTTGTTTATTGGCGACTTTTCTTTACGACAGAAAACTTTGATATTATCAAGTATAGCCATGGCTGCGGTTTCTTTAGCTAATGATGAAAATAAGCTCGAATTTCCCACAAAAAAGCTACCTGAAGCACTTCATAATCAGTTTTTCTCCAATACACTTGATAGGTTGAGTTTTGACTTTGAAAAGAAACTAACGATGCCGATTGTGGAAGAATACGAGGATAAAATTGAGGGACCTAAGCCATTACAGACTAGGATTATTTCCAGACAAAGGGAAATTGAGTCACGTAGAAGCTCTCCCAAAGCTAATAAGCTGTCCAAGATAGTCGATAACTCCTTGTTTTTGTTATTGACCAATGGCTTTATGATGGCAGTCAAGCGTTCCTCGTTCACTGATCCTTTGTTTTTGGTGTACTATCTGAAAACTATGGGAATACTATTTTCACAAAGCTGTAACTCAAAACTTGAAGGGTTAAGCCGGATGATAGATGAATATATTACTGTCTTAACCGAAGTTTGTCGCCTCAAAGTCGAAAGCCCGGAGGTCAACGAGGCTCTTTTGTTCAATTTTTTGGCAATCTTAGAATTATCTCCAGGACCTTTTTTAGCTTCACAACACGGAAAATCGCTATTGGGATTCGAAGCGTATACACAATTTTTGTTTAATTCTGCCGACAGTGGGGAAAAAGTGAAGTCAGTTGCGGCAATGGTGTTATTAGAATTTGAAAAAAGAATGAAAGATTACAGGACTCTTGCATTAGAAAAGATACTTGACGATTCATCTAATTTATCCTTAGGAAGGTTTGGTTTAGCCGGAATTTAATTTATATTCTCGTTTAGAATATCAGAAAAAAAGATTGATAAAGCGTTATTGGACTCATGATTTTGTCCGACGTTTAATTTTTTAGATATATTACTTAATGAAATTTCATCTTGGTCATCTTGGATGAGTGGATTTTGATTGCGATGAAGCTGCTTTGTAGCACCTTCATGGCCTTGAAAGCCATTGTATTTGTTCAGTAATTCCATTAGAAATTGCTGGTGTGATTTGCAAGGAAAGTCTAATTCATCATCCGGTATCCGCTGATTGTCTCTCTGATTATGGAAATTGCTTTCATAATAAATGATCAAGTCGTCCGTCTCAAAAACTTGATGAAGCTGTTTTGTAGCCACATCAACGACAACAGTTTGGAACTTAAGATTGACGTTTTGAATTTTTTGCATTGTGTCCCAACAAGGCGGAACTAAAAGTCTATCATTTTCAATCGTATTTACAGCTATAATACGATGGTTTTCTTGAATTATACCAGATTCATCATTTAAGAGATAGAGCTTTAGCAGACTTTTAAAATTGTCCCATGAATATGGATTCGACGAAAGGTACATTAAAGAAGATGTGGGAATCAGGAGCAATAGACTTCGAGCAAACTGTTGTATAAAGTCTTTCATATCGTCGTTCATAGAAGGCGTTTCATTGTCATCATCAAGCTATAGAGGTCAGCAAAAAATTATAAGATCCGTATATACCTGGGGTAAGATTAATGTAAAGTTGAAAAATGAGCTAAATTCATCGGGAGCGATTGTTGAGAAAAGACTATGATATTGGTTCATAATTTTTTGCCCTGTTTTGTTAGCTTATAAGTAAATTTCAATGATCCCACTTACGCTTGTCTCGTGTTATGAAGAATTCCTGATGAAATTCGCTAATAGAGTGCTGACAGACTCGTAAAACTTCCAGAAGCTCCTTTGCAAAACCTTTTGGATTTTCGAAAAATACATGATTCACATATATCACCCATAATGCATCCAGTCCATGCGAACGTAATGACTGGTGCACAAAGAATTGTAATAGTTGGTCTGTTATACAGGACGACTGCCATACGTGAATTATATGGCTTTTTTCTTTTTATGTAAGTAAAATCCATCTTTTATACTGAACGTACCTCCTATGTCTGTATACAGAGCAAAGCACTCATAAGATATTTCATAGCAATTGACAATCGGAGACGAAATGAACGGACAGTTTTTACTCTCTTTCGAAATGGAATGGATGTTGCATTTGCCCAAGAGGTCCGAAAATCCAGAACAATTTCCTACTTTCTTTAGCAACGATTCTTCTTGAAGGGACAACAAACAAACATACCTATAAGTAGAATACTGGATTCTTTTAGAACGTTATTTTTTAACGTTTGATTAAATAGTTTCTCCAAAATTGGTTCCATGCTTTATTTCGAGGAAGAATGCCCACTGTAAGTTAAACAAATGTCGAGGAACGAAAAGGATCGCGAGTCAGCCAAGAGAAACGCAGATTGTATTTCGGTGTTCGAACTCATTTTGACACTTAGTGTTGATAACCAACCTTATAAAGGACTCTTTCTTTTAAAAGAATGAAGATATGTTGACACTTCTTTTCAAACGAGCAAAAATTTATGACAACGTAGAGATACCTAAAAGAGAAACTAAACATTGGTTCATGTTTAATTTGTTTCCTTGTTTGCTTTTTCGTTCAGTGTTTTTTCGAGCCCATTATTTGCTTGGTAAGTTTAGTGACCAACGTAGACGGTTTCAAAAGTTCAAGTATAAAAATCCTTAAACATATGCAATCTGAAACTACTAGTCTGTTCCGTTATGCGCAAGCAGGAATCCAACCTTTCTTTTTTCTATCCTCATAGAAGATTAACCTGAGCGTTCTGTCAGAAGCAGCACCTTCTATTAATGGGCTACCTAAAACATTTGATAGAGTATACTTCCATTTCTTTCATTTTTGATTTTATTGTAGATATACAGCTTTCGTTGAGTCCCTAGATATTCAATGCCTTTTCTTTTGATGAATTCTATGAAACAACTGAGCAAGAAAATATGATAAAAAAGAAAGCCAATGTCTTCTATTTTATTCAATGTTTTCTTGTTGTTTTGACTGTGGTACTGGCGTTCAAGATTTCATAATGAAAGAAGCGATGCTGATGCCATCTATTGATATCTTTCTCTTAATTATACCTACTATATTAAGCGTAGTTCATGTTATTCTTCAGAACATCTTACTGCTTCAGATAGCAGAGAATCTTAAGATCCACCACCTATACTTAACCTGCAAGCTCGTTCAATACATTCCTCCAGAATCCACTTTCCACAACTACATTCAATAAACCAGCTCTAATATTCTGCTTGCTCTTCTTTTTTATATGTAATAGAGAACGAACAGTGCGATATATGCAATACTTATGGAATGGATAAACTAGTTTTCTCCTATTGCCCTTCAAGCAAAGTGAATGCCAAATTTCTAATAAAGCTATGCTTTTTCGAATGGAAGGATGCTCTAGACTCACATCTGTGTTCCTTTCAGCTGTTTTCAGACAGCGAACCAATTTCCTTAGTTCAACGATTTTTTGTTTCAAAGACTCCAAACAAAAGTGTGCTTCCCACTGAGCTATCAAAACTTGCTAAAAACGATTGGGCTAACTTTGAAATTAGTGTGGCAGAGCTTCCTGCGAATTCACATTTTTTAATTTCTATGTGGAAACCCTCTTTGCATGATGAAACCAAATACGAGTTTGTTGGAAGCGCGAAATACGCATTATTTGATGAAAATAAGCTATTAAGGCAAGGACTACAAAAAATACCAGTCTATACGTTAAACGACGAAAGCACGAAATGTAATACACTAACTTCTGCTGAAAGCGAGAAAGTCCATGAAGTCGAACGCTTTGATCAATTACTGTTTAAGCTTCAATTGGGTGACCTACCTTCAATTGCATGGCTGGACGAGCTTTCCTTGACAACATTAAAGGCTTATCGATCTTCTTACATTCCTCTTGTTCACACCCCGTATCTTTATGTCGAGTTTTTGCAGTTTTCATTTCCTATCTTATATCAAAATCTTAACTATGAATGTATATATACATCTGTCTTTTCCTCGTCTTTTGATTTGGAATCGAATTTTGACAGTCCTGCAGAACTAAAACATCGCAGACTTGTTCGTTCTCAGCGTAATGGGCCGTTGGATAGAGACTTGAAGCCAAACTCCAAAATCCGTAAAGAATTGGAGAATATTATGTCTTATCCTCCCAGCGATGACCTGTCACTGGAAGAAAAGGATTTGATTTGGAAATTCCGATACTACTTAACTAGGAACAAAAAGGCTATGACAAAGTTTCTAAAGAGTGTCATGTGGTCTGATAGTACAGAAGTAAATCAAGCTCTTAGTCTTTTGGATAGTTGGACTCAGATTGACATTGATGATGCTTTGGAACTACTGAGTCCTTCATTCAAAAACCCAACAGTGCGTGCGTACGCTGTTTCCAGACTGGAGACAGCATCCAACGAGGAGCTTTCCTTGTATCTGCTTCAACTCGTACAAGCTTTGCGATACGATATTCCAGGCAGTGCTAAGGAAAATCCCAAACCAAGTCCTTTAGCTAGCTTTTTGGTCAGTCGTGCCGTCTCTTCGCCTAGTATCGGAAATGATTTGTACTGGTATTTAGTGGTTGAAATTCAAGATGAGCCCTCTAACAAATTATTTTCTTCGGTAATGTTTCTTCTTCAGCAAGAGCTTTCCAAATCAAGTGAGGGAAGAGCAATCCGTGAGGCGCTTGCAACACAGGCCAAATTCATTGAAAAATTGCTTCGGTTGAGCAAATCAGTTCAAGCATACCGGGGAACAAGAATAAAAAAAATAGAATACTTGAAATCTGTCCTAGTTGATTCCAAGCATCATTTCATGAATTTCACACCACTTCCACTCCCTCTGGATCCCTCTATTAATATAATAGGAATTAATCCTGAAGCTTGCACTGTCTTTAAATCAACCATGCAACCTCTCCGCTTAGTTTTTAGATGTGAGGATGATAGTTCATATCCGATTATATTTAAGAACGGAGATGATTTGCGGCAAGATCAACTGGTGATACAAATATTGACACTTATGGATAAGTTATTAAAAAAAGAAAAGTTAGATCTCCATCTTAAGCCATACAGGATTTTGGCTACGGGACCAACTCACGGGGCTGTGCAGTTTGTTCCATCGAAAACTTTGGCTAGTATACTTGCTGAATACAGGGGTAGTGTTTTAGCTTATTTACGGGAACACAATCCAGATAATGACACTACCACTAATACGTACGGCATTCATCCAGAAGCAATGGATAACTATATTCGAAGCTGTGCCGGATACTGTGTAATAACCTATCTATTGGGTGTCGGTGACCGTCATTTGGATAACTTGTTAATTACGGAAGATGGCCATTTCTTCCACGCAGATTTCGGGTATATTTTGGGAAGAGACCCGAAACTTTTTTCACCAGCTATGAAGCTTTCAAAAGAAATGGTCGAAGGTATGGGAGGTTACAATTCTCCTTTTTATCAACAGTTCAAGTCATATTGTTACACCACATTTACTGCACTTCGAAAATCTTCCAACCTTATACTAAATCTTTTCTCGTTAATGGTGGATGCCAATATTCCAGACATCAAGTTCGATAAGGACAAAGTAGTTTACAAAGTGAAGGAACGTTTTTGCTTACAAATGTCGGAGTCTGATGCCATCATGTATTTCGAACAGTTAATCACGGATTCTGTCAGTGCTTTATTTCCACAAATTATTGACCGTATGCATAACCTTGCTCAATATATGCGCTCATGAGCAAGCGTATCCAAAACTTTTCTAGACAATGCGATTCATTCTTATGTTTTTTCTTTTAATGCTACTGTTTATGACTAATTTTAATCAAATAATAAAATCTGAATGTTATTCCTTACTATCTTATTCAAAGAAAATGGATTTTCTTTTTGTTTTTTATGTATACCTACAACTGTTATAACCATAAAGAATAACTTCAAATTCGAGGTCAACAAAACGCAAAGGTTACAATTCTAGAAGTACAAATAGTTTCATAGATTAAGATCAAACAATCGAACAGTTATTTCTTTACAAAATTTGATTGGAAAAGTCGATTGAATCTCTGCAAGTGGGACTTTTAGATTGAAAGGATTGACTGCCATGGCTTGAAGGGTTTAGCTTCTCACCTCATCAAGCCAAGCGCTTTTAAGATGCGAACGACATATCTTTAGAGGCTATGGCAATGTCCTATTCAAGAAAACTTCCTTGCGACAGCAGAAATTGTTTTTATTGTCCTTTATGCTTATAAAAGCATTACGGTTATGATAATTATTAATATAATATATAAGGCTATTGAGTGTATTGTTTGTATTATTTTTGTGCGTCTTTAGACTTGCCAATTCAATTGTTAGTATTCATATCCATCTGTTCTATTCAAAGTCGATGTAAATTGGGATGCTGAAAGTCAATAGCATATCATTAAATCAGGATGCATCATGTCTATCTGTTTCACTGGACAATGGATACAAAATCTTTCAATTGAATCCTTTGAAGTTGAGAGCTCAAAGAAGTACGTGGTTATAAGTTTTCTACTATATAATGGAGAATTCATTGCTGACAAGATACAGAATTTAAGAATGAAGGATTTTCGATAGTGCAGATGCTTTATAGAAGCAATATTCTACTGCTGGTGGGAGGTGGGAACAATCCAAAATATCCATCAAATAAGGTACGCTTTATTTTTCGTGTTTTGTACATCTTAACCTAATTTCTTTCGTTTAGCTCATTGTTTGGGATGATGTGAAGGAAAAACCTGTCCGCGAGCTTGAGTTACACTTTGAAATTAAAGGATTATCGTTTAATGGTGAACAGTATGTGCTGGTAGGGTTTCTCTTGACAAGAAAAACAAACTAACGACTCCAAGTTTGGTTATTGCTACTGCTTCAAAACTCTTTTTGTATCATTTTACCCATGCTATGAAATTACTTAGGACTATAGACACCCAAAACCCTAAAGGTTTGTTCATCACTTTCGAAAACAGATATATATTGACTAATTCACTTAGGTTTATGTTCTATGGTGACCACGAAGGAAAAAACCGCGGTGGTTTTTCCCTCGAAAAAAATCGGACAAGTCCAGATTTTATTTTTGCTAAAAGAGCTTATCAACACGAGCATTATTTCAGCACATGACAGCGAAATTTCTTGTTTAGGTATATCTAAATCGGGTTCCAAAGTTGCCTCTTCATCTTCCTCTGGTACCCTTCTTAGAGTATGGAATGCAGAAACAGGAGAAAAGGTATCTGAGTTTCGAAGGGGCTATCAGTATGCATCTATTAGCCAATTGGCATTTTCACCTGATGAATTACTATTGGCATGTGCTAGTACGAAAGAGACTTTGCACGTATTCTCGTTACACGGGAGTCCCAATGCCAAGAGGAGTATAAAGCCTCCAATCCCCGATCCTCAGGACACACATGAACTACTTTCACCAAGAAATGAATCACTCCGTCAGACACATTGGAAAAGGAAAATGCTTAAGTTGATTGACAATGGAAAACGTGCCCATTGGAGAATCCAGCTGTACCAATCGAGTCCAGTTCTTCTTCATTGGCTTGATGAGATGACCCTGATGATTTGTTATAGCGACGCTGCATATCAGAAACTTCGTCTAACTATTCATGAAATAACGCAACCTGATGACCAGATTATGTCCCATGCCAATTATAGTTATGATTATGTCTTGGAAGCCGATGGCTCACTCTAACTTCGTTTACGGTTTCCCATATTTTCTCTTAACTTATAAGTATTATTTATTCATTAAAAATAAACGTAAATTGAAACAAGTTTTACATTCTTGGTTTGCCTCTGTTTATGATAATAAATACTTGAATGAAAAGAATATCACTTTCCTTTGCTTACGAAATTTACAATAAATATTAATTCAAGTATTAGAATTCTACTTACTCTTCTGTAAGCATCCATTCAGGTGTACATAATTGCCATAAGGGTTCAAGCAAAACCATACTGACGCAGGAAAAATTTCGACCTGTGCAAAGTTGCATATCATACCCAATTCTTTCGTCTTGAAACATTAATAATGTCAAATGCACCGGAGGTTGTGCAAAGACTAATAAAAATGATCATGCGGGCTTTCTATGAGACTCGGCATATCATTTTTATGGATGCTGTTTTAAGACACTCTGCGTATGTTTCATTTCGCTTTCAGACAATACTAATAAATTTAATAGCTTAACTGATGAGCAAGCTGCTATATTGATGGGTATTCCTATCAAAGAATGTCGCTTTCTTGCGGGTAAACTCAGAGAAGATCGTTTATTGGCAATGTAAGGCTACTGATATTATTCTTCTAACTGATAATAGTCAGAGTAGGGCAGAAGTGAAAGAGGGACAACAAAGGCAAATCCAGACTACGTACTTTTATATCGATTATTGCTTCACGATCGATAGCATCAAATGGCGTATGCATCAGTTGGTCAAAACTGTCGAAGACAGGATGCGTAGTGTAAGTCATATATATTGGTTTTACTTTCTCGAGTTCTTCCTTTAGAGTAAATGAAATCCTGTATCTTGTAACCGCAAGGAGGATGATTTATCACTTAGGGAACTGAAGCTTGTCCTATTACCCAAAGTTTCATATTAACCAAAATAGGATTTTGATTCAAAAGGTTATGTCTGTCCGTTTTGCCAGAAGAAATATTCAAGCTTAGATGTACTATCCTTGGTGACTCCAGAAGGTACTTTCTTATGTAGTGATTGTGCGACAGAACTAAAGGATGATGAAGAAAGCGCAGAAATGATGTCTAGTCAAAAGCGTTTAGGCCGTTTAATGGGTCAAGTCAGCAAAATCATTGAGGCTCTAAAGCAAGTAGATGAGACGGTTGTGCCTCAGAACAATTTCCAAACTGCACTCGAAAGAGCTGTTCCTATATCAGTAGAGAATCAAACCTTTGCTTCTCAAAGCGTTCCCAAATCCAGCGCAGATTTACGTAATGCTACTTCTTCACCCTCAATTACTGTTGACTTTTCTACAGGGGCAGAGTCTGCAGAGGATGTTCGGATCAAGAACATGGACAAACAAGCTGCGGCTTTGCAAAATACTGTTCCTGAATGGCATGCAATGTCTACAATTTCTGGTGGAATTACTAGGGTAGGAGCCAAAAATGCTAACTATAGCAACAATTCTTCAGAAACGGTGGAAGAAGAGGAAGACAAAAAGAAGGATTTCAGTACTGAAAAGTCTGCATTAGATGCTTACTATGCAAGTCTACGTGCTAAGAAACAGCATACAGACACACAACAGGAGCCTAGTGTTAATATTGTCGATGATGAGGACGAAGACGAGGAATTTGAGGATGTCCCAAGTCTGCCGTCTACTTCTCCGACTAATCACGTAAAAAGAAAACAAGAAGATCTAAATAAGAACAATTATGATGACCCTAAAAAAATAAAAACGGAAGATACCACGGCTAATTATAATTACTTACATACAGAAAATTCTGAATCGCTTAACATAAACGATGATACAAAAGAACAACATGTCATTATCAATGATAACAACGAAGAAAACGTCGACGATGATGAGGACGATGCAGACTTCGAAGATGTTTGATTGTTACTCATAATTCCCAAAAATATCCATGAATTCTATTATGAATAGAAAACCCGACTTTTAATAGTTCCTGGCTATAGCACTCATTAGCGTCCGAACCCTGCTAACAATAACCGCGGCCTCCAGTGATGATAAAACCTCGAAATCGTATCTAAAATGCGTTAGTGTTGCTAGAATGTAAAAGTTGATTCTTACCTTTTTGTCTCTCGGTTTCTCGATATAATCAATTTGAAATTACATGGTGATTTTTTCGATTGTTTGCAAATAATTATTGACCCGACATGAATGCTAGTAGTCTTGGGCGTTTCGAAAATATTTCGAGATTCTGAAGGCATTATGTGTATATATTCACCGTCAATAGCGAGTAATCGTTCATGTCGTCCCATAAACGAGACAGGCTGACGTTTCCAAACAATAAACTCTTGATAAGTATTACTGGACATAATGTCTGCAGCGTTATATGCCGGCGGAAAATAATCTTTCTTAGTAGAGTTATAGGTAGACTCTTCTGGAGAGGGAGTACTTACAGGAAGACCCGGTCCTTTCTTATCTCTCATTTTCTTTTTCACCAACTCTAGAGTTGGGAAGCCATCAATTGATTGAAAGGTTTTATCTAAAGGGAGAGTAACGTTTGAATCCGCAATTCGTAAAGTGTATTTGAAACGTTCCAGCTGTTTCATCCAGCAAACTTGATTTAAAACCATAGCAAAACGTGTATTTTTTGAAACCTCAACATTACAAAAACGTGAACTTTCTCCATAAGGATACAACCGGATTTGTACAACATGCATGGAGTTAAATATATCCTTATCACTCTCACCAACTTTGTGAGAATTATTTGAAGTAGAGCTTAAATTGCGTATATGCAAATGATCATCATCAGATACAGGAGCCAACTTTTTTTTTGTTGTAACGAATGGAAAAGCAGCCTGGTTCTCTTTTATTTGAGCATTGGTAGCTTTTACTAAGGCAAATGCATCAAAAGAAAATTTCGCTAAGGGCCCGGTACGATCAAGAGCAGGAAAATCATCATCCAACTCTCCATCATCTTCCACGATACGCAAGTTCCAATAATTTGGATTCTGTGCTTCGTCTTCAATCAACGGCATGATACTTTGACTAATATACTGGAAGAGAATATAGCCTATTGCTTCGGAAACTAATATACTATGTCGCAACTCAACATACATTGGCTGGGAAGCATTCTCGCTGAAAGGGCAGTATATTTTTAGTTTCAAAGGATTTGGTTCAGCACGTCCTGAAAAACCAGCAAAGTTATCCGCCAAAGGATTTTGTTGAGTTGACGAATTTGCATTCTCAAAAAGCTTTCGCAATGCAGACTCTGGCTGTTTCACAATAGTTGGTACTTTTTTCAACGTATCATCATCGACCTGTTCCCGAGACTTTTCAAAAGATCTAAAGCCAGCTTCCTCCTCCTCATTTTTTATTGAATTTTGATAAGAATATATACCTATCTCTCCATCGCTAATTTGTAAAGACTCATCTGAAAATGAATTCAAGACCCGTTCATATTCAGATGATAAGCTGCTAAAGTGGGAAACCGATTGACTATTATTTATTTTTGGTTTAATGGTCTTTTCATTCGATAGGCGGCTTTCCATACCTTTTCTGATATTTTTCTGTGCCTGGTTTAGATTATCCTCGCTCTCAGAATGTGTATTCCCTCGCATTGGAACTTTGGTGAAGGAAAACATGCATGAATTCTCGTGATCAACCATATCCGAAAACTCTGAAATATCTGAAATAGCATAATCCGAGTCTTCAAAGTTCGAATTGCTGTGAGAACCGTCCTTGGAGTTTCGCGGTGCGTTCTTCCTGTTTCCTGAAGTTTTTTCCAAGGAAGCGGTAAATTCACTAGCAAGAATCGGAGGACTCTCTAACGGTAATTGTGTGAATGAATAGCTTTTCCCTAATAAATCCTGATACTTTCTCAATTGTTGGATTTTCGGTATATCTGCAGCAACTACCTTTTCATCCACCGGATTATGCGATGTTCGATAATATTGCATTCTTAGGAGAAAAATTAAAAGCCTAAAAGTTTATACTGTTAATTTCCTCGGATTACTCAATACTGGTGTAAGTCTGTGCTACTTACTCTTTTTCTTGGGTTAATTCCATTTTCACGACGCTTTAGAGTTACAATTGTAATTGAAATTTATTTTTCCGAGGTTAAACATGCTTCAAATACCAGGCCCCAAAACTAGAAAGTAATGGGTTTTGGCTAGGATTTGACTTACGCACACGTCTGTAATTGTTGCATTTGAGATATAATACTGTCACGAAATGTGCCTCTTATACGATTATACTTATTAGCGTCGATAGCTCTACTACAATATATGTAAATAGAATAATACTATTGCACGTAGTATTACTAAAAATAAACAAAGTATAGAAAAATGCAATTTATTTCTAAAGTACGGAAATTTTAATTATTGTTAGATTAATCCAAAAAGTCAGTCATTAATAAAATCCGACGGTTTTGGTTTAATAAAAATAGCTTATAATCTTCGATTGAACCACATAAAATCATAGTACAATTTATGCAAGCTTTACTACGAAAAATCTTGAGCTTTGAACATCACGGCTGCGGCGTTTTATTTCAACTTTAAAATAACAAGAGAAACTACATCATTTCAGACCAGGCTGTCTCGTTATTTAGTACTATGGTTGAAGACAACATGGGAATCCTGTGTGCTGTAGGCTCCCTCCTACTTTCTTTTACTTTTGTTCTTTTTTGGCTTGTTGAATGTTGGTTTATGGTTGGGAATGCTTGTTCAATTTCTTCTGTCAAAAATGCTCCATAAAAAATAACAGGAAGCAAAAAAAAGGGACCTAATGTGAATGAAATGAATTCAAAGTCGTCTGATTAAGGAATTCAACAATATTAGTCATAATAAATTAATAGAGTAGCTGCAGTAAGTCTTGCGTTTTCAATTTCCGCGGTCATAGCAACTCAATGCCTTTGAAATGAGAAATTAAAATGCATTTCTTGTAATTGCGGTCATCAACTCATACTAATACAATGATTCTTTCTTAGTTTTAAGCCAATTCGAGCTAAAATTGAAATAATAATAAAGTTTATAAATAATGGTTCATCAAAGCAATTCATAACCAATCGAGATCAGCCTTAGCAGTAAAGTCCAAACAAACTAGAGAAAAGAAGACAAATGAACGGAACTAAATTTGAGTACTAGGATTAGTCTGCAACTCTATTTCTTCATTTGTATCCGTCGGTGGAGGAGCAAGTGCATTGTCTCTTTGCTGATAGCTGGGAAGCGTAGGCGAACTCGTGTGCTCCGTTGAGCTTACAAAGTTTAAACCAAGACAGGCTAAAAGAGTGCAATACAATCCATAGCCAACACCGCATATTATGGTACCTGCACCGTACATCAAGATATCTACGACCATACCAATGATTTTTCCAATAGCACTGTATATGTTTCCGATAGCACTGTGAATAGCACTGTATATGTTTCCGATAGCACTGAATAGGAATGGAAGGATACAACCCATCAAGATGACCACATAAAGTAATCTTCTAACAGTCCCGAGAATAATTGAATGAAGACCTAATATTTTTGTTAGTAAACAATCAAACGTATCGATAAATTGGAAATGGTTGAACTCACAAAAAAAAGCAGCTACAAATACTATGAATATCACAACATGAATAATCAGAGGACCCAAGGGCCAATTGCCCCAATCTTTAAAGCCATCGACTAGAAAAGTATATGTTCGGAAGTAGTAAGATATCGCACAGACACACACCAAAGAGGGAATAATTGTAGATAACAATCGTTGCGATTTCTCCTTAACAACTACATTGTCGGGAAATTCCCGATTTAGGAATTGTGAAGCTTCACGTTTCCTTTCATCTAAAAAGGAATGAAAATCGCCAAGTTGATCCATAGCTATATCTTTCTTCTCTTTGGCTTTCAAAGAACCTGAATTGGGTGATTTATTTGTGTCCTGTTGTGTGTACAAAGGAAGTCCCTTCTCGAGATCAACATTGTAAACATTGACATGGCTGTACGCAGGAGGATCGCTTAAACCTACTTTCAGTTCTTTTTCCGACATTCTTTAACAAGTTCAAACAAGAAGATATATAAGAAAACAAACAACTTAAAAAGAAGTCAAAAAGCTGTTTATTCGTATCCAAAGAATAATTTTCGCAAAAACTCGCAGAGCACTATAGAAAGGCAAAATTAAAAGGATTGCTACCCCAAAACAAATCCAATTTATTCTTTGCTTCTAGCGCATTTAGAATTGATAGTCAAATATAACAAATTGGCAAAGAAGTGAAGAAAGACAAGTTGACATACAGCAAGAAATTTCGCATCATTTACGCAACATATTGACTGGGACACCGATACGTTCAGTATCGCTATTGCGTAATACGAATACAAGTTGATGAAGCGCTAAACCACCCGTGGGTTACAATGACAAGTAACACTTATGCAATTTCTGGTTTGTTTACATTTCTATAAACAAACCAAGTTTTCAGCAATTATACTAATTCATCGATTTTCAAATGGATGAAAAGGTGCTATATGTCGTTAGCAAATTCGTAAACAATTAATTATGAGCAATTATAAAAACAAGCACAAACAAGAGATTCATATAGGCATGTATATAATGCAAAATGTGAGTATAAAAAGCTCTTGTGAATTTCCAATAAAGCTTGAAAATTGTTTCTGAACATATAGACAGGAACTTTGAAATAGCACGATACTGTGAATAAGCAAAAAATCGATAAGATTACAGAATTACATTTAGCCACTTCTAGTTGCTTTACACTAGCATTTATTCAGTTACAGTTTATTAGCTTGGAAGCGTTAGTACTGGTAGACAAAGGTAAAGTTAAACGTATGCAAATATATTTATTAATATTTCTAAAACATCCGTCTTCTTCAATCAATCTAATTAATAATAAAAAAAATAACAACAAAACCTAACGTTATGTACAAGCTGTTCGACTTCTCAACAAAATTCCCATTATAGTTTCTAAAGCCCGACATGTAGATGATTAAATTAGATGAGACAAGGACAACTGTAACAATCACTATGTAAAAGAAGACTCCCGAATCAGCATTGTGACCCAAAACGTAATATTAATATCAGGCTCAAGCATTGTACCGAATGCAATAAAAACTTCAACACAACAAACAGTAACAATAATGGTAATTCCAATGTATGTAATAAATGCTTAAATATTTAGTCCAAAAATGCAATTAAATTCTCAAACTCCCACTCGTTTCCACTTCAGTGCATTGTCTATACCGTCAATGAAAGAAATGTTTTCGTCCAATTCTTACGAACCCGAGCACACTGACCCAAATACTGGCGAAGCGTAGACATCCACTCTTCTTTTTCCTCAACCGTCTCAGCATAGAAGTCAATATAGTCCGAGTTTTTGAAAATAATTCTGAACCCGGCTTCGAAATACAAATAACCTTCCAATTCTTCCTCATCACTGTAGTGATTGTCATCAACGATGTGGGTGGCTTCAGATAGCTCAATGGTTGCACGACGTGTCTTCGTAAAAGGTTGAAAGGCTACAAGCTTTGAGCCAATTAATTGGAAATAGCGACGACGCCAATAAGGACAATCCCCTCCTTGTTGGCATAAATAACCATCGCACAACAATGTGCGATCCCATTCGGCAAGTTTCAGGTCTTCCATAGCTGCTTCAATTGAAGAAGGGAGTTCCTTAGGAGAAACGGGTAAAGTAGGTAAAGCAAAAACATGGACCATCATGTCACCTATCTTTCGCGAAGAAGGCTTCGCATCACGCACTGTAGGGTCAACTATCCACTTATTGATAATTGGAACCATCATGGACTGGCATCTACCAAGAGCACTCCGACTAATTGAATCTATATCTAACGAGATTTCACCAAAAGTTCCATCTTTCAAAACATAACCATGCAAAGCCTCTGAAACAGGATCAATAACAGAAGATTTACGTCGACTTGTCGAAAATACCTTTCCTAAACCGGAACGAGAACGTGTCTTAGGAGGCTCATACCTTGCTCTCAAAGTCCAAACAATAGAAGGATCCGAAGATTCATCAAAAACATATTCTTTTTCTATGCTTGTGGTAGTATGCAAAGGTTGCCAAGGAGCAGTACCTTTATTTCCCTTAACCTGATATGTGAAATTCGTAGTTACACCAGAGGCAAGAGGAATTGTTAAGTTTCGGATCCCTTCCAAACGAACATAGAGTCGACCTCTACCTTGCGAATTTGGAGTAGATAAAGAGTATCGGCTGTAGATCGACTCATCTCTAGCAGGCATGAAACATGAATTCACAACACGTTTAGATGGAGGCGAAAAACCTTCATTGCTTGATGCATGCACAACCTTCGAGTTCTCTCGAAGCAAATACTTTCTAGTCAATGCATCAAAAGCCGACAAAACATTCGTAAATCTAGGATCCGGCAAAGACATAACTTTAGGAAGTAGAGTGAGATGATTATCGTCATCCAAAGTACATTCTTGAGAACGCATTGATGATTCCATAGAAGATATTGGGTTCTCTTCTTCATCAATAGAATTCGACCGATAAATATCAGTTCTGTTTTCTTGTGGGGTTGTTTCTTCATCGGATACATGGGGTGTATGGACTTCTTGAAAAGAGTAGGAATCATCAGAAAATCCGAAAGAGGCAATGCTGCTTACTGGCTTTCCAGTTCCTACTATATCGCTAACGCTACTGACAATACTGTTAGAAAAGCTCGAATCAGAAGGGGTGTGTGTATGCTGAATTGGGGATTCCATATTGTAATTCATAGGAGACGACGATAGGGCATTATCCGAAATGGCATTAGAATCCTCTCGTATTAATTCTTTTGATGGATTAGTCATGTTATTACTCATTGAGCGTGCCGGGTTTTTCTTGGGAATTACCAAATTGTCGAAGCTTCTATTAGAAAAAGGGCTTCTGCATTGGGTTGAAGTAAGCGATTTTTGAGTAGCGGAGGAATGAGCCGAAGCCGTACTGGATTTAGAGTTGCTCCGAGAGTGAATATCGGACAAGTTTACCAGGTTTTGAGTGACATTGAGACCGGGAAGTGAGTTGATTGAAGACCTGGGTGACTTTTCATCCCTGCCTGAGGTATCTGAGATGTCAATATCATTGAAGCTTGAGCTTAGACGGCCTTGATCGTAAGCAAAACTATCGTTTTCCTCTGTCACGTCAGTATCGTCAATGGATGCAGAGACGGAAGAAACGTTACTATGTTCCTTTTCAAGATCTCTCGTGTTTCTTCTTGACAAGGAAACCAAACTTGAAGCGTAGTCTGAGCCCTCGTAGTCTGTACTAGGTATAGGAGATGGTATCCTAAGAGCTCTGTGAATATCGGCCAAATACGACTTGGCATGTTGGCTTTGTTGGGCAGCACCTACACTCATCTTTGATAAAAAGAGTCAAAGGCGTTCAGTCTCGGCACGTCCGGATAGGAAACTTTATAGTAGTATTATTATTATTTTTTCAATCAAAAATCTTTTTCTTTTTTTCTTCTGTTCGTCAATCAGTGAATAAGACGATAGTTCTAAATAGTAACAAAAGATGGACAAAACGACGGCCTTCACTCCCTATTTTTTATGAATGCACAAAATATACTCTTTGGATATAGTAAGGTAAGGAGGGAAGGGCCATTATAAACAACGAAGAGGTATGTCACCAGGTGGCTGGTGAATCGATATTCACTTCGAGTGGCTGGCCCTATCAGTCAAACCAGTATCGTAATATGAAAGAAACTTAAAGGTCAGGATGACAATGATACCAACGCAAACGGCTCGTAAACTATCCGTAATTCCTAAGAAACTTACTTTTTTTTGTGTGACTTCATGAGTTATTGATCCTCGTATGCAAAACCGCAACCTGCGCACACGTATACCAACGTCTATAATATTAGCATTCGTTGAATGAAAATAAAATAAAATAAAATAAAAACATACCATTCTTGAATCGCCGCGGCGTGAATGCATCTGGTAGAAAACGGCTTCATGATGGTGACAACGAGGACATTCTTTTTCAGTCCGTGGAAGGGTGTAATCAGTTGCAGCATCTTGAGAGAAATGAAGACCTTCGCTTTCATTATAGTGTTAGTAATTTTGTGCTTGTTTTCTGTAAGAGCATGCACATACACATTCGATGTCATCAACTCATGTCGATAGACCTTGCTACTGGCAGCAACCTGGAAGAAGTTAGTTTCAAATACAGATGTTTCAATAAAACTTCAACTAGATAGAAAATTGAGTCTTGTGCTCAAACGAAGAAGATCTCAAGAATCTGTATAGAATTGAACCAAGTGAAATCAACAACATACCTCTGAATAGTCACAATTTCTGCAGGCTAATCGAAGAATTCTGGTGACTTTATCCTCTCTTGGATATCTAACAAGATTTTTTGGTCAGACCCTGTTTCCAAACATCAACTTAGAATAATCGTACAGCATGTTGTTACACTCAATACAATATTGAAAATTTGACATTTTTAAAATCAAAAGACAAAAAAGAAAGAAAAAAAAAGAAAAAAGCCCAAGAATTCAAGCTTTTTCACAAACCTGGCGTTGTGTGTCGTAGAGAGGAGTGTCGAATATTTACGCGTCAACAACCAACGTTTCGTGATGACTTCCTCTCCATCCATACTGGTTTAATAATTCGCATTTGTACTCAAAAAATGCTCTTTAAAAGTTTAAAAAACCAATTTTAACCAGTATAAAAACAATCCATACTTCTAAAGACCAAAAACCTGTATAGTATAGTACAATAGTATTTGTTATATAATAGTATGTCTACAACAGGGAAGTCGACAATTTTAACAGAGTTATAGTGATATCCGAAAAAGCGCATAAGGAAGGTCAACGAGACATCTTAATTCATGATATACCAAACAGATCAAGATTATATGCAGAAGTCTTTTCACCATTCCTGAGTTCATTGAGGGCCAACTACTGGCAAAGGAACAGAAGGATATAGTAATATGACAGGATTTTGTGTGCTCGGATGTGGTACTATGGGCAAGGCCCTCTTGACCGGTATCTTTGACTCAATTAAAGAGCAAGATGAACAAGCTTCTAAGAACATATCGGTTCCCGACAAATTCTATGCTTGTGTGAAGTTTGTTCAAGAAGCCATAGAGATTGAGAAGCTGTTTGCTGGAGACGTTGGAATCTCCGTAACAGATGAAGAAAATGTACAAAAAGCAGCAGCAAGCGACGTTTTGTTGCTCAGTTGTAAGCCTCAAGGTGCTGAAGATGTTTTAGGTGCTCCAGGCATGAAGGAAGCCCTAAAAGGAAAGCTGATCTTATCTATTTTGGCCGGCAAGACAATAGATTCCCTAAAGAATTTGTTGGATGACAGCACTCGTATTATTCGTATCATGCCCAACACCGCTAGTCGTATCCGTGAAAGTATGAGCGTGCTTTGCCCTGCCCCTAATGCTACGGAGGCGGATGTGGAGTTTGCTGAATGGGCATTCAACGGTATCGGACGTACTATGAAGCTTCCTGAAAAACTCATTGATGCTTCCACCGCCATGTGTGGTAGTGGACCTGCCTTCGTTGCTACTATGATTGAAGCCATGACTGATGGTGGTGTTATGATGGGAATTCCTTTTGCACAAGCTCAGGAACTTGCCGCTCAAACCATGGTTGGTACCGGACAAATGGTTTTACAAGGTCAACATCCTGCAAAGATTCGTAACGATGTTTCTACTCCAGCTGGCTGCACTATTAGTGGATTGTTGGCATTGGAAGATGGAAAAATCCGTAGTACAATTGCTCGTGGTATAGAGCAGGCCACCAAGACTGCTTCTGGTTTAGGAAATAATTGATATCTTGACTAAAATACGTTCTTTCCTGATCATTCATTTTTTTTACGCCTTGCCTTATTAATTTCATATGCTAAGACTAATGTACAGTAGTTTTAATAGTATAAATGAAGCATAGAACCTATATCACTTTTTTCCTTTGTTGTAGTTGAATTGCATTTTTTGTTGTTTCATCCCCAAAAAATATAAACAAAGACCGTCGCCAAGGAGCGATAGCTGGTATTCACAACTTCCATCCGGTGGTAAACATATTATTATTTTTTTTTTGCAAGCAGGTATTTGTAGTTTTATTTTACTATTATTTTTAAAGAAAAGGTCAGGCTTTACTCTACTTCTTCCTGTCTTTCGCCAAGTAGTTCTCAATGGAAGCTTATATCAATGTGTACGATTTAATGCAGAATTTTCCTCTAAGTAGGGTCGCTTGGACATTGGGACTTGGCATCTATCATACGGGTTTTGTTTTAGAAGGAAAAGAGTATGCTTATGGTGCTCATGCTATTCCGAATGCTACTGGCGTCTTTGTAACTGTGCCCAAACCTCCTTTGGAAGGCTGTCGATGGCGTTGTTCTATTCCTTTACCACCTTGTAAGCTTACAAAATTTGAGATAGACGAAATAATTACGCGTCTAAGCAAGGAATTCACAGGTACCTCCTATTCTTTGTTGTCGCAAAACTGCAACCATTTCACCGATGCCATTGCAAAAGCTCTAACAAATACAACTATTCCTGCCTTTTTGAATCGGCTTTCAAAAATTGGACTCACCTTTCCTTCAATCACGAATGCGGTTTTACAATTAGATTTTTCCAAGGCTCCGACTCAAAACAGCTTAGAGAGAACCAACTCAACAGATTCTGACGAAGAGGTTTTAGTGCCTCCATCGGCCAAACTACAGCAAATCTCATTTCCAAAAATTCCTAAAGTTGTTGTTTCACCTCCGACTGTGAATACAGATAACTTGGTCACAGAATCACGGAGGTATTAACCACTTCTGTTTTGACCAAGCTTTTATACCATTGCAACTTTGTTTTTATCGTCCCTATTATTATTCTATCTTTGAATAATTAATTTTTTGTTTACTTTTTTAATCTTTCCGAACATTCCTTGATAATTTTCGATTTAGTCATCACAAAACCCGCTAGAAACTTACAAAAACGCAAACTTGCTTTCTCTTAATAAAACAACAATGGCTGATGCAGAATTGAGACTATTGAATGGAGCTGAATTCAAGCTCGCACTAGCCAAAAGCTCAGAATCTTTCCAATCGTTGATTTCTGTGTATTTGCCTCCCATCCTTTTGAAGCTCGATTCACCTTGCGAACCCGTTAGAAATAAGACTATAACAATTGCGAATCATGTTATGACACGAATTACAAGTGAAACGAATTTACAATTACCTATGCTTGCTCTTGTCAAACAGTATATTGATGCAACTCAACCGCTACGGAAACGTTTTCTGGTGGCTTTTATCACCATAGGAAAAACCAGACTACCTTCTTCCCCTGATGTTGAATTATTGCAAGTTTGCTTAAGTCATGTGAATAAACATCCGATTGTTTTATTAAGCTTAACGATTCGCCTTTTAGAAATGATACATCCTATTCCATCAATTACATGTACCAAAGAAGTTTGCTTTATACTTTCTTGCTTTTTTTTAATTCAATCTTCTCAGACTGTTTTTACCGAGTTACAACATAACCAAAAAACAGTAGAGTACCGGAGAGGAGTTTTGAGCTGGTTCGAAAAATCCGAATGGCCAAAAACATGGAATTGGCTTGCCTATTTCTTCGCTTCTTCCGATTCACACAAAGAAGTTGCTCAGCTAGCTGATGATTTGGTACGCAATACAAATGGAGCCCCGGACGTTGAAAATACAAATCACGTTAAAATACTGTTAGACATTGTGTTAGATGAGTTTTACGTTGACGACCTACGTTTAAGATTTTCTATTCCCGTTTCCTTAAGGAATAAAGCCTTGCAGTATCTCTTACGTAGCAATATGGTCTGCACAAATCCAAATTCATTGAATTGCATCAAACTTATCCTTGAAGCACCACCTACTTTGCAGTCCAGATTAATTCAATTCACACGATGGATATCAGCTAATGCAGATCCAAATTTTCTAAAACCGAGAGCTGCTGGTATTTTGGAAGATATCTTTAAAATTCTTTCAAATTCGACAATTAGTAATGAACTTTTGCGAGGATTTTTGTATACTTCTATTGGATTGTTAGCAAAGTCGAATTCCGAATTAGTTTCTACTTCATTACTCTCTACTCTACTGTCTGCATTGCAAGTCGAATCCCCGGATGTACGTGTAGCTATAGATGAGTCATTATCAATAATTCTTCCATTTTTTAAGAACTATCATTCTCCTTACGAGCTGTTGCCTATTATCGAAAAATATATGGTTACTACACCGAACTCACCTGCCGCCTCGTCTTCTCTTCGCTATCTTTTAGTTGCATTCCCATTTCAGTTCCTTCCTTCGAGGTTTTTATGTTTAAAAATTCAAGATCCTACTGTTTTTCCTTCTTTACTATCCGAGGAAGCAAAAAAGGGCCTTTTCTTATCTAGGTGGCTCCTACATAATAACGTTTATTTTGACTTTGCCAAAGTAAGGGATTCTTCAACACCGTCCGCTGTCTACCCTAATCCAGATGATGCTATTTTACATCTTATTGCCGAATACAATCCAGAAGCGTTATGGAAAAGTTTTAGCGTTGAGGTTTGTTCATCAATGCTTGGTTTCGTCAAAAGGTGTATGGCTTACCATATAACCAAAGATCTTGAGATATGTGATGATAATGATTTATTTGACTCTCTACTAAAATCAGATCTTAATTTAAGAAGAGAGTTTGCTCAGCTACTTTCGTCTGTTAAATACTTGCAACCCTTTTTCCGGTTTCTCTTTGAAGGCGTGCTATTACATTGTCAGGAAGCTACCTATACATTTAACCAACTTTTATCTCTCACTTCACCTGACATCGTAGTGGAGTTCTCGGAAGAAGACCTTATGAAGCAAACATTGGTTGCTCCGGCCCAGTTAAGAGATACAATGTCTCGAAGCTTAGGGCTGCTTTTAAGTATGAAGGATTACGACGTTGTTTTCCAGCACCTTGGAACATTATTACACATGATAAAGATATCGAATACTCGAAATGATAGCTTTTCAAAAAATATAACAGCTCTTTTTATCATCGGCTATACCGTTTCATTTTCGGTGTTTAGAAATGGCAGCGAAATTTTAAGCTCAGAGAACGCTTCTATACTGGGAGAATTCTTCAGTTTCCTTTATAGGTACCTTCAATCTGACGCAACGGTTGAAAAGAGAACTGCATTATCTGTTTACCAAGTTATATTTTTGAATATAAGCGTTCAAGATTTAGCCAAACAATATGTTCATTTAGAGTCTGTCATTGAGACTATTGTGGCTGTCGCAAAACCCGAAAAGGATGCAGGCTTGCGCATTCAGGCGATGATTACTTTATCCCACATTCCACTTTCTCTGAATGAACCTTTCGATCCTGATTTAATTGAAACGATCCTTAGTACTATATATCTGAGTTATCATGATGATTCACCTGATATACTGTTCGCAAGTGCAGAATCAATGGCTAATTTTGCAGGTGGTATGTGCTGCACATTTACAAGTACAAAATTGCCTTTCCAAAATACTGAAATTGTAAATACCTCCTCTCAGTTATATGCAATGGTTCTCTCAAAAATTCTTGGTGAATGGTCGAAATCTTCAAGACCACTACTTCGCAAGGCCTCATCTCTGTGGTTATATTATATAGTAAAGTTCTGTAAATGTCAGGAGTATACCCACGAGCGTTTCAACGACATATATCATACTTTTTTAACTTTTTTGGTTGACCTGGATGACTTCATTCAAGACACAGCTTCAAAAGGCTTGAAAGCAGTGTATGATCTTCTGGATGAGGAGAAAAAGAAAGGATTTACGACTAACCTCATCAGCACCATTACCGCTGACAGAGTAGATCCAAATACCAAGGCCCCTCTGGATGCTGATACTGCCTTATTCACCACGAATCAAGGCTCCGTAACCACTTACAAAGATATATGTTCATTGGCCTCTGAAAGTGGAAATCCAGATTTGGTTTACTCTTTTCTCAGTATTGCAAATACGAATTCTGTTTGGCAGAGCCGTAAGGGATTGGCAACAGGACTGGGCTATATGAATATTAGTAATGATGAAAAACGGAAGCTCTTTGCATTTAATTCACCCACGGGATCTCACTTGCTGACAAAACTCTATTTGTACCGACATGATCCAAATGTATCCGTCGCTAAGACAATGACAGAAATTTGGAACTCTTTAGTACCTTCTGATCTTGACTTAAGACCGCAACGTCAGTATCTTGTTTCTTCTTCTGTGGAGAGTATGAGTGATTATTCTTGGAGAGTTCGTGAGTCTGGCGTTAATTCACTTGTTGATCTGTTGAGTAACGTACCTGTTTTGGAATACATTGATCAACTTGAAGAAATTTGGAGAATGGCGTACAGGACTTTGGATGATATCAAAGAAAGCGTTAGAACAGCTTCGTTCCCATTGTGTAAACTGTTGGCAAGAGCCGTCATCCAAACAGTTGAAAATACTTCCCTAAATACAACCGATACGGGATTCAATAGATGTCGTACGATAATGTCTATAGCTGTCCCTTTCTTATTGAAATGTTGCCACGAAGATGCAAAAGAGATTCAGTCATTTTCATACTCAACCATAACTGAGTTGGTGAAGTTTACAAATATGGCTTTAAGTCCGTTTGTTCCTTCAATTATTGAGATAATGCTGGAGTACTTGACCAAGTACGAGTCGAACGCAGCGTCCTTTTTAGAGTTTCATGCCTCTACTTATAAGGTGAAAGCTGAAGAGTTAGATTCTGCTCGAGTGTCAGCGGTACAAAGCTCTTCAATGATGTCGAATATTGAGAAGTGTCTTTCTATTTTAAATGAAGAATCGATGAAAGACTTAGTCCCCATATTGCATAGAATGATAAGCCGTACTACCGGTGTCCCAACCAAGATAGGTAGTGCACAGATTTGCATGTTGCTCGTAATTAGACGCCAAGATCTTATTGCCCCTTATGCTCCTAAATTCGACCAAGCTTTAGTAACGTCTTTATTTAGCAAAAATGGAGCTGTCAATACTTCATTCACTTCAGCATTGGGCTACGTCTTACGGGTGACTCCTTTAAACCTTGCTGATGAAGTATGTCGAGATATCTTGAGCAAGTTCTATGAAGGGGACGAGTTTACTCAAACAGTTTGTGCCAACTTTGTTCGAGCGCTAACAAGATTTGCCCCAGATTTATTGCAAAATATTGGTTCAACTCTTTTCCCCTTTATTTTCTTTGGTAAACATTCGTCGTTTAGCCAGGTATCATCAATTTTGGAGAAGCTTTGGAATGATACATCGTCAGGTGGAAGTTCCGTTAATCTTTACAAAGATGAGATTCTGAAAATCATTAAAGCAAATTTGGAAGCAACTCAATGGGATATAAGACGACCATCTTCTGAAGCTTTGTTAAGTTTTGTTCAAATTAGTCGTCTCAGTAATTATGAAGAAATTTACGCGCTCCTGCTAACTAAAATGAAGGAGCGAAGCTGGCCCGGGAAAGAATATTTACTTGAAAGTTTTGTCCAATTAGCTATAAAGTGCCCAGGGTACATAAAGGCGTCTAAGCTGGATGAAGTTGTGGAAATACTGAAACGAGAAGTACTACGAAGAAATATATTCTATAAATTGCAGGCGACACGAATATTGGGTGACTTTTTAAGTGATCCTTCTTATGAAAATATGCGATTTTATGACTTTTGTATGGATGAATTTGACTCGTTTCTTGAAGAAGCATGGTTTCATGAAGAAGACTCTGAGCTATCTACAGATGACAAAATTCTGTTACAAATGAATATCGTGTATGTTATGGCTAGCTCCTGTAGAAAAGGTGATAACAATCGTCTTGTCGAAAGCTTGGTGAAAACATTGGATCAGAATTATCTTCATTGGAAGGTCAAGTTAGAAATAATAAAGCAGGCACAGAAAATGAAGTGCCTTTTGGAGGACCCTATGGACCTCAAATTTCTATACGTGTTGACTCGTTGCTGTGAGGGGAACCCATCACCGAAAGCTAAAGATTACGCTGAAAACGTTTTAGGTGCTGATAAACTGAAACTTTTAAGAGTTTAGTTCCTTAGATCGGTTTTACCGTTCCTAAATATTTAAATTGTTTGCCTACTCACTTTTTGTAGAGCACCGTATTCTAATGAATACCTCATATCGTTAATTCAAATGTCAATAATGTAATCGTAGAATCTGTCCTTTTAAAAAAAGCATTTATTCTCAATGAGTGCAATACTGATTTTGAAAATCGTAGTAATTTTTTATAGAGCGTCTATAAGACAAGAGTTTCGGAAGTATAGGAGGGGTTTTGAACACGACGAACAGTAAAACATCTATTCAGTCAATTCCTTGTTCTTCTCAGCTTCAGCTTCCTTTTGCATTTTCTTGGCAAATTTGGCCTTGTCTTCATTCAATGAGGCATAGAGCCAAAACTGCCACATGAGATCGCAAAAAGCAAAGGTAAAGGTGACATTATTACTGAGTATGTGGTCCTTTTTTAAGTAAATGTATCCTGTGAAAATAAAGTCGAAAATAGCACGGAAAGGTATAATAGCACTGAAGTACAAGACATTATGTTGTAAGTGAGCTACAGTGTGCATCAATGACAGCACGAGAAAGAGAATTCCTGTAAAGGCTAAAGTCGGTTGGTTGTTTGCACTGCTCACTAAGGGCTTCTACAAATGTATTTGTTAGCAGTCGAAGAATAAGGACGAAAAAAATAGTTAAGACAGCAGCTAGCATACCAAATCCATCGAAGCTCCAATTAATGCTGAAAGACCACTTTCAATCACAAATTCTGGTTTCCATATCATCGCAACTCCCAAGTAAGCCAGCAAAAAGCTGTAGAATAGGGCAACCGTGCCAAAACGAAACAGCATTTCCAAAGGAACTGTAGAGGTAATTCAATATCACAAGAAAAAAGATAAATGTCTTAATGAAAACCTTTGACAAGTTTTATCGAACAGTACGAAAAAGACGTTTTAACCAAGTTGACATTGAGCTTCATAGCAAGGTTTCATTATATCGATTTGGTAGTATCATATTAAGCGTTAAAAACATTATAGTAAGTAAATTATAAGGATGCCAGATAGAAGACTACGAGTTTCTCTTTGTTGCAATTATTGAATTGCAATGTTTCTATCAATGCTAACAAAGGTTTCCCCTTTGATGAAGTCGATTGCGCTGAATTGAAGAGCACTTCTCTATAGATTCTGCCCTTGACACCAGTTTACCATCATCCATTGTGGAGCTAAGAACTGGCAATTCAAACAGAATACTCTATATTACATGACATAGACATAGACAAAGAAATAGAAATGATAGAATAAATTCATACAAAGACATGTAGCAAAATTGCTCATAAGGGAGAAATCTCTATGAAAGGTAATTGTAAGTAACCAAAGTGAAAACATGACCAGGCTTCATAATCCTCACTCAAGAAAAAGTGAAGGCTAAACGATAAAAAAACTGTTTTAATCTCTTTTAAGAGGAAGTATTCTAGTTTCCACACCATCTTTTGTAATAATCTTAACTAATACAGAGTCACCGACCTCAATATGTCGCTCACCAGCACTAGTAAAGGCATCATGGACTAGCTTCATAGCTTCTTCTAGGGTTAAAAGTCTGTGAGGTTTAGCTTCAGCGCCATTCGTGCCTGGGATATATTGATTATGTAAATTTACTTGGTTGTCCAAAAACGGCGTGATGAAATTCGCCGCAGAACCTCCTGCACGACACCATTCTCGTTCGTATGACCCAACAGGATCAAAGGAATAGATTTCTCCGAGATTTTCTTTATCCATTCCGGCTACAAGGGTGTAAACGTAGTAAGGAAAAAAGCGTTTGCCATATAATAAAGTACGCACCATTCGTGCGCATGATTGAGCGTTCATCTTTCTGTCGTGATTGTCATGATAGAGCTCAATTCGCTGCTGAATGCGTTTGACAAGCGCTAAAGCATCTGCCTCAAATCCAGATGCACCAACTACTAAATCATCTCCGACTTCGTGAACACGAGGCATGAAACGGGTATTGATGTTGTAACCATTCACATTTCTAGTATCACCTGCTAGCAAAGAAAATCCTTCACCAGCAATAGCAATGGTTGTACCACCGTTTTGCGCATATGGATCAAATCCGTCAGACATATTTTTCTTCTTCGTAATGTAACCGTTTCCAGTGAAAACTTCTCTAAAATGGCTTTTTTGTCTTTGTTTCTTAACGTAAATGGCCTACTCAAACGTTTCTTTACGAATTAACAGAGTTGCTTGGTTGAAGGTTGTATGGTAGTCAGCAGCTGCATGCTACTACTTCATATACTGGAAATTCCAAATACCACCAGGGAAGGGTGGGACATATAATTGCTCTTCTCTTTAGTAGAATTTTCATTACAACCGCTGTAATACGTTTCTTTACTTTTTCTGTGTCTAAAAATCCACACGGCATTAGATGGCTTGCGTCTATTTTACATTAATAGTTTCCTTCTTTTATTTGTTTGAGAAGAGAGTGTAATGTATATGTATGTGAAGGAGTATGAAATATTGTTCATTAAAAACGGCTATTCACAAGTCAACAATAAGTTATCGTACATAAATTTTTTCTATTTTTTTTTGATCAAACATATTTTTACAGACATGGTAGAAGTAATAGCAATATAAAAATGCAGGAATCGGAAATCATAAACGCCTTCATAATAGCTTTGTTCATTAATCACATAATGAGTTCAAAACATTGAAAAAACTGGGAATTCCATCAGTATAAGAGTGAGCATCGGTATTTTCCACTCTCATAGAAACCGTGAAAGAAAAGATTGGTAGTCTATTGGCCCACACAAAGGTACCTTCATCGGTACGGTTGTTTCCAGCTACCAAAATTAAGTCCAAATCATTGGGATTGTGTAGGATTTTGTTCAGGGTATAATTTGCTGCTGTTGCCTTTGAAATGTTCTTTGGTTCAATCAAAACATGCCCTTCCATGGGAATCGCTTTGCATGCGTTTCCGGTTTCATTTACACTACTACACAATTCAAGAGCGTTTCTCATCCCATTCTCTTTGTTGTCAACTTTGACATAATTAAACTCCATTGCGTATCCATGATCGATTAAACTGGAGCCTGGATTTCTTTCAGCGTAATACTGAATAACATCGTGCATGGATTCACGCCAAGCCATCTGATCCTTCTTAAACAGACGAATCCAGCTTTGTAAATTATCCTCTCTTGCTGTGTGTGGCTTCACAAAACACCCATTTTCGGCGATCAAACCCAATCCAGGAAGATTAACAAACAAGGAATCTAATTCGTCTCGGTCTAGACAGCTGCACATGTAAACAACATTTTTGGGGTCATTCACCAACCGCGTTAAGATACTGATTATGTATCCATAATGATAATCCATAAACTCGTGGCGTCCTTCCCAGGAAACAGCTTGTCCATCAAAGTTTAAGAACAAAAGGCGCTTATTCGCATTGGCATATCGGTTGCCGACAAAGTTCAAAGTAAATCTCGGTATATGGGATAGATCATGTTTTTGTTGAGACGTCCACGACTTTTTTAATTTGTTTTCAAATTCGGCAACCCACGTGGAGGCCGTGTGACTACGAATAACATCGTTGCAAAAGTTGTACCGTTTCTTTTTGCTTGCATCAACCATTTCTAAAGCCTCTCGCATGGCATGGCTCATCTCTAAAGTACTCCATGGGTTTACGATAAGAGCACCTTCGCGGAAAAATGCTGAACAACCAATGAATTCACTAACAATTAAAAGCGACTTTTTCTCTTGCTGGGTAAGAATAAACTCATGGCAGGTTAGACTCATTCCTTCACGCAAGGAAGTAACAATGAAGCCATCAGCAATGGATAATATAGCCAGATACTGAGCGTAGGACAAATCGCTTGAAAGAAAAGTAACAGGAAGATGATCCAAAGAAAAATCGCCAAAGGTTGAATTAATCCTGGTCACGATATCCGAAACTTCTACTCCATACTCACGAGCCTCGTCAGTAAGTGTCGAAGTCTGTAACAAAATGGTATTTTTTTGATATGAAGGGTTATCATAAAGAAACTGCTCGAAAGCCAAAAGCTTCTCCCGTATTCCTCTGATGGGATCCATTTTGTCGCAACCTACAAAAACATTTAGGTCTTCATATCTCTTTTTTAGAACTTGAATCGTTTCAATCGTTTCTTCACTATCCAAATTGGCTTGGACCGACTCGGGGTCCACGCTAACAGGGTGGGAGTAAACATCGATATAGCGATCTTCCAAAAGGACGCGACCGAACGTTGCTTCAGCATACAGAACGCGGGAGCAAGATTGAAGGAAATGACGCTTATATTCCTCCGTTTGGAAGCCAATGAGATTGGCTCCGAGCATGCCAAGTAAAAGCTCGTTTCTACGAGCAAAGCAGCGGAAGACTTCCGACGAAGGAAAAGAAACGTGAATAAAGAGACCAATTATAGCATTGGCCAACTTCTCTCGCACCATTGCAGGTACAAGGAGAAGATGATAATCGTTCACCCAAATGGTATCTCCAGGACGATAAGTTTCAATGATTTTATCAGCAAAAGCTTGATTCACCTTCACATAGGCATCCCAGTTACTTTCCTCATGGAAAAAAGAGAAAATTTCATTATGCTGGTAATGCAAAGAAGGCCATAAAATCTTCCGACAGTAGTGATTGTAATGACCTTCAAAATCAGAATCGGGTGTGTATACAGCCAACGATTGATGTTTGACTAACAAGGCTGCAGAAATGGCATCTTTTGTCTTTTTGGATAGGGTCTCTGTGGGCATACCCAAGAGACCGACCCATTGGTGGTTGGTCACCTTTTTATCACGCACAGCAGCGTCCACAGCATTAAATAAGCCACTATTACCATTGATTCCACGCTCTACTGTCCAACGCGCAGAATCAAACAGCGCAACGTCTTTGTTTAGACTTTCATGACGTTTTTTCAAAAACTTTTGTTTCGTGCCTAAACCAGGAGCACCGAATCGATCAGCTGGCTTGGCGAAGGGCGGCGGAGAGGTGGCGCGCGAGCGAGGTTGGGTATAAACAGGGGAAGAACGACCAGAACCAGGTAATGGTGTACCAGTACCTATATTTGGCGTTCTTGGAGTCTTTGTACCACTACCAGCACCAACACCAGAATTACCACCACGTCGAAGCGAACCGATACTAAAGTAATCGTGCGTATTTTCGTGCTGGGGGGTCAAGACAGGAGTGTCTTGGGAAGTATCTTTTTGGGAAATAGCAAGATGGGAAAGAACATTATCTATGCGAATGGAATTTCTTCTATTTCTGGAAATTTCATACGAAGCAGGGAGATTTTCGCGACCTTTATCTTCAAGTTCGTCTAAATGAAAGTTTATAGTATAGGGAAGAAAAATCGAACAGACTAAATTTTTACCCATGTTGGAAAATTGGAAAATGTCGTAAAGGTTCGTAAGAAAACAACGTAAGTAAACAAACGGAAAACGAAATAAATATGAGGTGAAATCCTTTTTGGAATCGATAGCTTAGCTAAATAATTAGCTAAACTAAGCTAGATAGCTTTCTTCTTAAAGGAAAAAGTAAAAGCAAAACAAGTTAAAGTACAAAAAAAGGCTAGCAAACAAACCTTTTCTGCGTTTTGTTTTGAGAGAACAAAACAAAACAAAAAAAAAAAAAAAAAAAAAATTATTAATAATAATAATAATAATTCAAACACGTAATGGATTTAGCCAAAAAGTGGATCAAGATGAAGAGAATTCAGACAAGAAGTATAGTAGCAAGAGAAGCAGTCAATTTAGCATGAAATTCGACGTTATACTTCTTTAACAAACAATTCTTTCAATTGCAGCCTTTATTATTAGACTACGAGGGTAAAATCTTGTCGTTTCTTTACGAAATCGGTCAAAGAAACTCGTAGCAATTAGCAACTTTTTTGGTTAACGCTTGAAAGTTCAATTTCAATATTAATGAAACAACAAACTACAAGGAACTAAGGAAAGAAAACAAGGATCCAGTCGAAAGTGAAACGAAAACGAGCACAATTGCCAGAAACGGGATAAAAAACGTAAATGGATTTTGTCCAAATAAAAAGTTTGCCCGCAAAAAATTTATTCGAAACTACGACGAATAGATGTTGGGAAATGGTAAGATGAGTGTAGTGGGATACACACAAATATAAGGCTGTCCATGGCGTCACCGGTAGTATGGGTACGTAAATGGAATACAAGAGTTATTTGTTAAATGAGATTCACAAAAATCGGTATTCAGTACAAACCGAGTTTCTTTTGTTTATAATAAAGAATCGAATGAATTTGGTACTGAAACAAGCGTCGGATTCCACTTGGTTTGTTTACACGATTTGGATTTAAACAAACCATGGTTTCTCACTTTCTGTATGCAGCCACTGACGAAAACATGACGACTAAAATAGCGAGGTTGCACGAACTATGGAAAAGCGTATAGCGAGAAATACCAGATGGAAAGAAGCAGACGAAGCGTGTGTTGTATTTCATGTTGGACCCGTATGTAAACAAAAGCGAAAATGATGGTCACTAGAGAGCAAAAAGGAATTCTTTGCAAAACGAATTGATTTTAATAAAGGAAAATAAAAGGAAAATAAAAGAATGGCAGATTTGATATGCCTTGTGCTGAAAAAGAAAGAATTTTATTGCAGAATTTTATTCGTATGTGTGTGGTAAAGTTTCTATACGACAATTGCAAATTCAATTCTTGTATAGGAACGAAACGGTTTAGAATGTAGCATGAAGCAAGAAAGAAATTAAGGGAGAAGAAAAGAGAAAAGAAGAGAAAAGAAAAAAAGAAAAAGAAAAAAAGCGTCAACAAACCTTGCTTTTGTCAAATCGTAAACAAAACAAATTAAATCAAGAGGAAAATAACGATAAATATAAAAATATAAACAGAAAGTGCAAATGCAAATGCAAATGCAAATCATACGAAAGAGTGAGAGAAGAATCGAAAAAGAATATAACCAAGATAGAAAAAAAGAAAATAGCAAGAAAATAACAAGAAAAATTATAAAATAATAGAAAAAGAAAAAAAAGGAAAAAAGGAAAAAAGGAAAAAAGAAACCGGATTCAAATATAGTTTGCCAGACGGCGTTCGCGTTCCTTTGCAAGCGTGTAAAGGGTGGTACCTCCGAGAATGAGTACGACACCATAAATGCGATTCATGTAAAGAGTTTCTCGTAAAAAGGCGACAGCAAAAAGCGTCTGGAGAACGCCGCGGGTAGCAACAGAAATCATGTACGAAACGGGAGAGGTGACTTTGATTTGGGTAAAGGTTGCAATGTTTAAATAAAAGTTGGAGCAAGAGGATGCAAGGAGGATCAGTGAAAACTTGGCTACCTGCGCTCCATTCACGGTTTGAACGACGCTGTAAAGTTCAAGAGAGAAAACGGAAAGAAAAAAACAAAAGCCAGACATATACGTTGCAAATATATAAATGAGATCAAATGTGGGAAACTCGTGAACGTAGTGCTTCACAGCGACCGACTCGATGGCCGTGGTCAACGAGCTCCAGATGCCCAATACGATCCCAATGGCGGGAACGTGTTGTTCAAACTGGACGCCAAAAACAAACCCAAGCATGACAAAAAAGCATCCAACGAGAGGAAAAGCGTGTGTCTTTTGGTGAAGCAGCAAGTAGGAAAGCAAAATCGTAAAGGGCAAAAGCAATCCGCGGGATATTTGGTAAAACGAGACCGGCACAAATGAGAGACAGTACGTTTTGCATACGATGCCCAGGATTTTTACGAATATGAACTTTTTCAATTGCTTCACCGAAGAAAGATCGAGAGTTTGCGAGGCATTGGAAGAAAAACGCCAGTAGCTTTTGACCATCATGGCCGTGAAGGCCATTTGGAGAGAAAGCATGAACAGAGGAGCTCGCACCACATTGAGGGCTTGCTTATTCAAGATGGTGACGAGGATTGCAAAAAAGATTTGAGATGATATGGCAAAGAAGATCTTCAAACGGGAAGGAGAATTGGAGGAGGGAGAAGACGGGGCCTGGGATTCGGAATCAATCACTTTGAATTCTTCTTTCGGCGAAGAGGACTGAATTGTGCAAGTAGAGGATGAGTCCGGCAAGGAAGTTGTAGAAGTGGAAAAGTCATTTTTCTCTTCACTATATTGGCCCCCCAAAGGCCTGTACGAACCCTTATGCGAGGGAGAAGTAGACATGTTTCGAAGCTGGACGAACTGGAAAGTCAAGTATGATACTGATGATGATCAAGGTTCAAAGAGAAGGTAAATGTCTTTCAACAAATAAAGAAAGTAAAGAAGAAATCAAAAAGAAGGAAAGACGCTACGAACTGGTTCCAACCATAAACGACTCGAAAAGAAACCAGAAAAAACCGAAAGTAGGACTATGCAGACGCACTAGATGGAAAAGAAGCAATCGATATAGATTTATATATATTTAATATATAGGTAGCAAAGAAAATTGAAAAACAATAAAGAGATTTCCAAATTAGCCCACCAAATGTTGAATGAGTATGTCAAGATTACTGCGCACCGAAAACGATTTGATTTATCAAAAAAATAAGGTTATCACTCACCCACATAAGCTTATCCAGGTACTATTCTTTTCGTTGTCTAGCTAAGGGAATCCATGCATACCCCCACTAGGTACCATAGATGCAAGCATCTTCAAGCTCGAGAATACACACGCCCCCCACGCCGCTCTTGCAGCGCCGTAATGGGAGAAAACCCCCACGGAGTACGAGGAAGAAATGTTGAAGAGGCACTGCGACCGTTTTGGAAACCAAACGAGCGTTCCGTGAGATGAGCAAAGTTTCTTTCCCATAAAATCAGTAAGAAAGAAAAACGCTACCGTTTCCTGTTGATTTTGGTCGTTTCTTGTTGCAACTTCTCTGTTGCACATCCCCTCGTTAATGTTATATCAGATTCAATTTATTATATATAATAACTTAATAAGCTTGGTTGCGTTTAAGTACGTTAACCTTTCTTTAGACTTATATCTTCAGGGAGAACTCGACTCCAAACGACCGTTCCTCCGCAACACCTTTTCATAGAGCGCAAAAACTATTTATTTAGTTTTTGTTTGTTTTATTATTTCGCCTGTAACATCTTTCTTTGGCCCTTTTTTTTCAAAGGTTCAGAAGACGAACTGGGTTGCGTCTTTGGTTGCGCTGATTCTGTTGGTTGTAGGTTCCTTGAACGATTCGACTCTTCTTACGTCTCTTTTGCGCGTTGTTGGACATTTGTAGTTTGTCGTTTTTCCTTTGTAGAGTGATCTGGCATTGTCTAGTGCGAGTGCATACTTTGATACATTTCATCCTTCCTTCCTGGCTAGCTTACTAGCTGACTATTAGAAACGTAGAAATTTTGGGAAATCTAGAATAGACTTTTGAACTATAAGTTGTTCTTTTCTGTTTCTCGTTTGACCTATTGTCTTGCTGGCTTCGTTGTCGTGCCTTTCTTGCGCCTTAATTGAGAAAACTACAGTATTTGTCTGTCTCTTTGTTTCATTCGCAAAACACTCTTTATATCCAGTATTGTCGCTGTCTCTTTTCTAATTGTTGGTTGCTAATCGTCTATCGTTTGTTTTATTTTTGCATTAAAGATTTGTACATAGCCTGCTGCCTCTTTCCTTTTTCAGTTCATTTGCGTGGTGTAATTTCGTCTTTTTTCTTTCTTTTCTATAGCTTTTTCATGATTATCATCTTCTATATTTGACTGTTTTACACTCGTTTCGTCTTTTTTGAGTCTCTTTGACCTTGCTTGTTATATGATTGGTTTCTCTTTTTCTATTACAATTTATTCGATCTGGTTTCATTAAATATGATAAAAAGGCCGCGCTTTTTCTCGTCACCTCGAACTCTTGGGAATTGGACGTTTCGTGTCCTTCTTTTAAGTTCCCTTGTCGTCCTCTACTTCTGTTTAAGCTTCATCTTTCCCTTTCCCTCGCCGTCGCTTTCCCTAACTTTTCCGACCGGCTCGAATTCCGTTTCTTCTGCGTACAACCAGCAACTCGAGAATCTCCGAAAGGTGTTTTATTACACCATGGATCGCCAGCTCGCTGGCATTCGCGATGTTGCCCTTGTTCATTTGCCATGCACTGCCGACTCTGAAAACTTCTTGTCCATCTTGGGCCAAAGGCAGTATTTGAAGGAAAGGAATATTTCCGTTCGTTTTGAGTCCTGTTCTTCTAAATTCAAGCAATCAGTAGCTAATGCCACCTTTCCTAAACTTCACCCTATGTACGCTGCTGTCCTTCACGCCGCTCCCATAAAAAGTTCTCCTTTCAACCTACAAGACGTTGTCACTTCCTCACAGCCGTCCCTCAATAGCATTCGTCAGTTCAAATTACGCTCTTTTCCTGTTAATTATCCTTTTTTTGTTGATGATAATATGCAGCGCGCATTACACGCTATGCGTGGCCGTGGCCATCCAGACGCCTATTTGACCTCGTCTCGCATTACCGAAGACACTAGATACGCACGCTCTGGGGCTGGCACCTTTACATTTGCTCCTGATTCTTCCATCACATATTTAAATCAACTAAATCATTTCTACCAACCTAAAGGGTCGAAAAATAAGGTAAATCTTATTTTATCCAGGGATCATAATGTGCCTATAGCGGGTTCAAGAGCCATCAAGTATCCTTGGGCAATTAATTTTTGGGGTCCCGAACAGGACAGGAAAATCTTGAATGTCAATACTACTCTCGTTGAGCAAGCAACCCAAATGCTTGATTATGCACAACTTTTAGTAAGTGAGTCCCCTTACTTTATAACGGATAAATTTCAATTGCATCTCCTTGCTACTTATGCAAATTTAAAGCATGTGTACATAATAAATGATTATGAGTCCGAATTTGGCAAATACGAGCTTGACTGGTTACAGGGTCTTCATTCGAAAGGGAATATAGCAGTCGCTAAGGATCTATATTCAGCAATGTTGGTTGTGAAGGACTGGTTAGGCGATAATTAGTTGATGAAGATGACCGACAAACCATACAATGCCGGATGATTAAGAAATTCTTGATTATCTGGTGTAAAACATTCCTTACTGGAATGTTTGCAACATACACTTTCTTTCAACAGATTGCTTTTTTGAAACACTTTGTTCTTTCGCATTATTTTCATTCGTTTTTCTTTCTTTCTCCTACGATTTATTCTTCTATCCTTGTTTCTTTCATTATGCTCAGCTCCGGTATGACTGGAGGGAGATATGATGGTTTTTATTATTCTTTTTTGTCGATATTTGTCGATATTTTGTCGATATTGTTTGTTTATTTATTTATTTCTTCAGCTCTATTCTTTTTCTTTTTAATGATAATTGTTGCATACATTTTTAATCCTCTTCCTTACGAATCCTTTGTCATATTGAATTAATTTGTATTACAGTTGTAATTGAATTAGTTTGACGTTTGTAGTAGCCTGTAGCATTGCTGTTCAGCAACAACAGTGCTCGAACCACGGTGTTTCGTTTGTAAAGATTGTAATCATAATAGTAATCTGGTCATTAAATCTATATACGCCTCAATATTTGAAACTAAAGAAACGCTAGTGTCAGATCGATGAAGAATTACACACAGGAAATAGAAAGATAAGATTTTAACGATCTTAGATCTCATCTCAGAGCAAAAGACAGATGCAACTACACATCATTCGTAAAAGACAGGTAAAAACAATTTTGACACAAGGGTTTTCTCTCAGGTCAGAAAAAAGCAAAAAGGATACATAATTAGAATTCACATTTTAAGTAGTACGAGGTCCCAATTTATCAAGAGCACGGACACCATACTCTTCCCATTCTTGTTTTGAAACCCACATATGATCATTCTGAGCCATAATATCGGCAAGCACGGCACCACCGATAAATACAGCATGGCGACGGCGAGGAGCATCTTCAATTTTCACCTTGAAGTTTGGCAAACGAGATGGATCACCGTGAAGCACACGATCAAACCAGAGCTGCTTAATCTCTTTTTCCAGTCGAGAAGGCAAGCCAGCGTACATACTGCTACCACCTGAAAGAACAATAGCACGGTACAGATACTTGCGCACATCAACATCAGCGGCTTGGATCGTATCGAAAATAAATTCACTTAAGCCGGGTTGTTCGCTACCAACAAGATGAGGTTGGAATAAGCATTCGGGACATTCAAAACGTTCCGAGCCCACTTTAATGACACGTCCATCTGGCAAAGTATAGTTACGCATCAAAACAGTGGTCTCTTCACTGAGCTTGTGATCAAGCTCGAGATCGTAACTGACATAACAAAGTTTTTCTTTCATTTCACGAACCGTTTCAAAATCCGCGGTACGGTTAAAAGCATATCCTTTTCGCAAAAGCAAATTGATAAGGTAGCGAGTAGCGTCTCTTCCTGCAACGTCCAAACGACCAACAAGGTGATTCAGGACAACACTTTCGTAGACAGGAACAACGTGTGTGACACCGTCACCGGAATCAACGACCACACCACTACTCAAGCCCTGGGCATAAAGGGACAAAACTGCTTGAATGGCAACATACACACCGCCGAAGTTGTATCGTTCAAACATGGTTTCGCACATTTTTTCACGATTCGCAACAGGATTCATTGGAGGTTCCGTTAACAGAATTTTTTGACCACTTGTGTCAATTTTTAGTTTATCATGGAACGTATAATCCCACAAATTATTCATTTCTTCAAAATCACGGATAATACCATTTTCCATGGGATACTTCACTTGCAGCAGTGATCTCACAGCCTCTGCTTCATCACCAACCATAACATCTTTAATTTGAATATCTCCTGTTTTTTCTTCAGCACGCAAAATTGGTCTACCTACAATTGAAGGAAATTGATGACGCGGAAAGTTGTCTTTGGCGTACCCGACCTACGTTGTTCTTCAGTCAGCACAGCATATCCTCCAACTTTGGGAAATCAGCCTTACCTTGACAAATCCAGTACCATTATCTAATACAATGGGAGCAGATGCCATAATGAACGGCGAATTTTTCAAAACACACTTGGCTTCTTGTTGGTAAAGGGTATGTGAATGCTACCGTTCAGTATCGTCACTCCATCCTCCATCAAATTGCGAGAGTAAATGAGGCTTTCCAGACTACATGGTACTTACTAAAACTCTAATAACGCTATCCAACGCAACTGCATTGGTAAATAATCAATAAAAAAAATTTTTTTATTGATTATTTACCAACAGTTTCTATGTGATTTGAACAAGGAGAAGGTCTAAAAAACACAGAGAAAAAGACTCATATTTATTATAAGGATTTGAAGGTGGAGAAAATGGTTATTCGTAGTAGGCGGCCTCTAATGTGTAATGCCTCCTTTTTCTGCAACGATGAAAACAAAACTTGTAGCTTAATATGGAAGAAGGAAAAGTAAACAATACGCAATGAAGGACCAAGTAAGATCAGGATTCCATTTTGGAGGCCTTTAGCTACAGCTACAGGCTTTTCCATAATATCATCATAAGCCATAAGAAAATAAATGTCACTTATATCGTTACTTAGTGTTGCCATCTATAGAAATAAAATAAAAGCAGTAAAATCAAGATTTCAAGGTGAATAGACCGTATGACAGTTAGCTTAAGGAGAAAACTCAACAATTCCCTGTAGCAAATGTTCACGAACGGTTCGCACCAGCCTATTTGAGGACTTTGCTGATGCATGGAAAGTCTACCGAACGAAGACAACAAAGAATGAAACCAAATAAAGAACTTTCATCAAGCCGGAGAAGCAAAAAATACAAGGTAGAAGGCACGAGAAGCAAACACCAAGCCACAAGGAATCTCCACTGTCAAAAAACAAACAGCTTTGAGTCTAACAAGTAGTTACTCCCAGAAAGGAAGAATCATTTCCCTAACTACGGATTTTAGCTAGATACTTCTCCCATACCACATCACATATTACCAACAGACAATTGAGCTGAATTGAACTAAAGTAAGAAAATAAAATAAATTAGATTAGATTAGATATAAATTAAGTTAATTAGAACAAAGTGGTTCATAAGCCTGCATAAATTTTTCGTAACTTGAAAGACACATAAAACTTAAGCAACATCAATGAATCTAAGTAGAATCGCAAAGTCTCTTTTACAAAATTCAAAAAAAAAAAGAGAAAAAGGTTGTGTTGTGTGTGTATAAAAAAGAGGATATGGGAAAACATAAAGAGTCAATTTAGGGCCATTTCTTGAGGTCAGTCTCATCAACACTGGAAAGCTCTTCAGTAGGAATGCGTTTAATGTCGTATGTTCTATCCACGCGGATGGAAACCTGTGTCGTATCACCAGGAGAAGTTGTGCTCTTTAGAGTTTGAAGCTTCAATGCTGTGCTGGATGCCCATAAGCTGGAAAGCGGGAGCGAAATAATCAATAGACATTGGGTCATAGAACTGAAGCCATTATAAGTGTGAACAAAACTATCGACGATAGTAAAGATAGCAGGTACGAATAGACATTGGCAGCTAATAATTAAAATACACTGCATAGGGCCAAAAGGAAATTGACCAATCTTCTTTCGAATCTGTATCGCATGGAACAGCTTGTACGAGAAGATTGCACTGTGAAAGATGATGCTAACAGCAAAAAGAATCTTGCCGACAAAGTAGACCCAATAATATCCAGAAATCTGATGGTTGTTATATGGAGTCAACCACAAAAGGTATTTGATTTGCTGACACATATCGGTAAACCAAAAAGCCACTACTATAAGAGATAAAGCAGAACTAATACAAGTCACAATTCTTTGAGTCTTCCTGTCGTGTGCACATATGATACGAACTTGCAAGAGCATACTAATTTCCGCCGTAACGATGATAATCGTACCGATGATCATAACTAGAATATCAAATACGTGAACATATTGACCAACAAGCTCAAAAGCAAATCCATACATAACTGCAAGACTATAACTGCTGCTGCACAAGTTCACAATCATTAAAATGGCGCGAATGCACATAGAGACGATACTAGCAGAATTCACAATAAATACAGGGGTCCTTCTTTTCTCAGGAGATGATAAGAGAATACTCATCACCATAATCAACACTCCCAAGGCTAATTGAACAGAAATTGTCATACCTGTTAGAATACGGTTACGCTCGTCTCCATCAATTATGGATAGAGGAACCTCAATATTTCCCTGCGTCGACAAAATAGATATGTTTTGATTTTGGATTTGAGTCCCATTTAAAATATGATAGTTTTTCCACCAAGGTTCCCTCATTTTAATCAATGGAATTTAGTAAGATGTCGACTTAGAAAACTCGATAAGTATGTATATATAAAGTCAAAAGAATGTTACAATTGCCAACTGCCAATTCACTCGGACGCTATATAATCAAAATTCCAAAAGTAACCAAACGATTTCCAAACAATGTTCAGGCGTAAACAATAACAGATCCTTAGAACTCAAAAAGATTCCCAAAAAAAGAAAATGTATTGGAAGAATATACGAAAGCTGATCAGTCCCTGTGCTTTTCTTAACAGACAATAATATCTTCAAGCAAGCGATTCCAACAGCAGCAGCAGCGCTATTCGCAATGAATTTCTTAACCTAGTAAGAAGATTTCTTCTTTCTATTGAAGATATTCTGTCCGAGCATGGTCATTTATACCTTTACTTTCACCTATTCATTGTCCTGAGCTCCATTGTAAGAGGTATTGTCTTTTCCATTGTTCTATATACAATACCTCTTACAATAGGGATGGAGGATGTAAGGACAAAGAACATGATAATTAAAAGAGATAGGTGCTAATTAACTTTAGTATGAAAATTATAGACATTTAGCTGGCGATCAGGCTGAAAAAAGAGGTCTTTTTTTTCAAAAGGCCCAGCACGCCTATGCCTCTGGGCAAAAGGCAGAAGCTCACGAGCTAAGCCAGAAGGGGAAAGAATGTGGAAACAAAATGGAAGAATATAATCGTAAAGGTATGAAGAATTCTTGCTCTCAGTCTTGACTTTACACCTTGAAGTGACTGGTGAAGGTTTAGATTTTAAAAGGCTTAACAGGCCGATTTGCTGATTCCGTACGAAAAGGATTCAATTAAAATATAATTTTCCTTTAACTTGATTTATCTCTCTTGTCGAGAATATCAGCTCTTAATTGTTTGTTCAAAACTGGTTACATATCACTAACGAGAAAAGCTGCCTACGCCATTTATAAGTACAAGAATTCTCAATGCCAACCAGATGAAATTGATTTGCATGGTCTCTACGTGGACGAAGCTGTACAAGCCGTTCGGCAAAGAATTCATAACTCTATTCAGAGAGGAGAAGACCATTTGCATGTGTATGGAAAATTTTTTTAGGCTAAAAGACTAGGTTATTAACTTTTCTTTTCAGAATTGTTGGCCAAGGCCATCATAGCGTGAATCATGTAGAAAAGTTGAAGCCAGCTGTAATGCAAATGCTCGATCAAAACAATTTCCGTTATTCTCACGAACCGAATGAAGGAAGAATTTATATCTCTCTTCCCCATTCCGGGGACGCTCCACATCCTCCTCAACCTGCATACGCATCTGCCTACCAGCATCATCAACAACAAATGCCACAGCAACAGCCCGCCGCTGTTCAAGGTATCGACCCCCAGACAGAGAAAGTTGTTGAGGAAGTGGTTGCTTGCTGTTTTCCTCGCCTTAAGAATCTCTGCGTGATCATGTAAAACAATAGAGCGTCAACACAAACACTTTGCGTATCTCAAATTCAAGGCATTATGTTCGCTACTGACATTTCATTCTTTTCTCAAATAGAAGATCTCTCGTTTTCTTTTTGTTGCTGGGCAATGAGTGTTAAAATGAAGCTTTCTATGTTTAGGTTTTATTTGGTCTAAATACTCATCATGTCTTGGTTAGAGATGGGCAGAAATAGGTATGCTTGTACTTATTTGATCCTTTCTATTATATTTTCTTCGCTTTTGTTGCTTTTGGTGAAATCTTATTCACTCAAGTCGGTGTTTGTCTTGAATGTACATTACTGATTTTTTGATTGCGTTCTACATAGATGGAGCCGCAAGTCCTTTCGTTCTATAATAATCTCCTTCTCTAACTTTACATCCACAGCTCTTAATATTTTTACTAAAAATTGTTGAAGAAATAGGGGACTTTATAATTACTTTTGATTAAACTTAAGCTTGGTGAGTAGAGTAGAGTATAAAGGGTTTAATAGATTTTTTGTTCAAAATGCTTTTTTATAGATTGTAATATTGAGGCTTTCAGGTTCAAATACGATGCTTTCTTTTTAATGTTCAACACTTCCATATGGTTAGAGCGTTTTACCTTGAAATGAATGAGGATTGTAACTAAAACTACCGGCAAATGATTGATGAATGGATACCGTATTAATTTGTTTCTATAAAAATAACAAAAGACGAATTCTTTAAGTATACGGACTATCAAAATCAGTAAAACCCCAAATTTTTAAAAAGGACTTTCCGATTGCGCACACACAATCATGAAAGATGATATTCTGACGGCAGCAAGGTCAAAAGCCTTGAATGGATTACGATTTGTACTGATTTTGGATGTTTTATCTTTTTTTTTGGGCTCCATAGGAACCAGTAAATTGAAAGTTCTTCAACTTGCATATCCTAGTTCATGGTCATTATCCCCAAAGCTTTGGACGCCTTTAAGGTACGACATGATTTTTGTTTCAAGGAATTGTATTTTTCTTTATTTAAAGCTTTGATTTCGAGTACTAACAGTTAGAATCGTTATTTTAGTTTTCGACTGTTTGTTCACAGCAGGAATCGCTAATGAATATGATGATGTTCTGAAAGCAGCTTTCTTGCTGAGTAGCAGATTGTGCATTTCAAGCTTTTCTGAAGCAGCCGGCACTCTGTTTATGGTATGTCTTAGTCGCCTGTTTTCATACAATATAATTAACCTGCATTAGAAATTTCAAGGATCTTGGGTCTGTGCTCTATTTTTTATGATTTCTTCTTTAAATTCATATACAATGATCCGTTCCTTACACAAAATGAGAAATAGTTGGGACCTACAAGTAATTATTGGGCTCCCTACGAAAATCCATTTTGTTTACAGCCTTTTCCAAGCGATTCATTATCTTGAGTTTTCTTCTTCTTTCTTGGTAGAGTTACCTTTTGTTTTTCACCTCTTCTCATGTGTCATTCTTTTATTATTCTTAGGGAATCTCATAGGTAGGAATCGTGATTTTTTCTTGGGATTCTGCTCTGCTGTTTTTGTCTTCTTATGCAATTCAAATTCTTTTATGTTTAAATGGCCTTTACTATTTTATGCGAATACAACTCTTGGTTTATTACTTCTACTGGAGAGCATTATGTACACGATGATTGTAAGTCTTGAAAATTCTTGGAGTAATTGGATGCTAACATTAGCGGAAAGGAAAAAGACAAATTACGAGGAGTATCAGAATCAGAATATTTATATGATAGTGATTCCGAATAAATGAAGCATTTCATAATTGAACATATCTCCATCTACAGATGAAGCAAATCGTCACGAACAAAAAATTGTTGTCTAGCAAGCAATTTGACGGCTTTCAGCCACGCGTGAATAGAAACTGATTCTTGAGCCAACGCGGAATTTAAGGCTTGTATGCTATTATTTAGAACTGCATCACTCGAACTTAGTTTGTACCTTTTCCTATCCGTTTCTAAAGGTATTATGAAAAGCTCCTCAATTGGTAAATTCTCAACAGTTGTAGTCCTTTGTAGATCATCTCGGAGCTTTCTCCTAGTTATTCCCAGTAAAAATCGTTTTTTGTCAATTTCTTTTGCTAATTCTTGCAGCGAACGCTTTTCATTATCCAGTAATTCTTTCTTCAATCGAAGACTCTGAAATGCCTTAATTTGCTGCATAAGTTCAGAGTTTAGCTTTTCTTTCCAATGGCCTCTTGTTTCATTCAAACGTTTGCGCTCTGTTGTTCGTCTTTCATTCTCATCATCTGGAAACTCGGTGGAAAAATGAATATCTTCGTCTAATAAATTCACTGTAGAGTTGTTGGACGGAATAGCGTTTGTGCTTACTTGCGGGAATGAGTCGCCCGAACGTGGTTTCGAAGGAATTGGAGGAACCGTTTGTTTTGAAGGCAAATTGGGTGGGTATTGAATATTTCGCTTCTCTATAGGTTTTGACAAAGATGTATTTTTTGTTTGATTATCCGTTTGAAATGTATCTTGGAAGGAACTCGCATAAGGAGCTGGACGCGGTGGTAGACTAGGGCTAGAATAGACATCCTTTTTTTTTGGAGTGGCTATTTTTTCCGCAGAATGAACCTGAGATGCTGTCGGATTCGGGGGTTTCGCAGGGACAGAGGGCTTCAAAGGGACGGAAGGTTTGGATGAACCCAAGGATAAGGAGTGAAAGTTACTTGAGAGATTAGCGGTATTCGTCGTTGGTGTTTTTGGTTTCGGAGGAGCTTCAGGTCTTTGATTTCCACCTTTCCTAGGGAACGGTTGGTTTATGAGAATGTGAATAAGACGAGTCAAGTTGAAAACGGAAGGTTCATTTTTCCAGAGGTCCAATAAGAGATTGTTGTATGAATGGTAATTTCCCTGTCTGTCTTGAAGAAGTACGATTGGAGGCACGTTTGGATATGTAATAGGTATTGTTAGGCGGATAGAATGGTAATCACAATTGTGTAAATTTGGCGGTGCGAATTCTAACAAAACATTAGGCGGTGGAGTAGAATCGGAAATGGATTCGTTTTGAAATGTAATAGATTGAACAGTAAATGTAGTATCGCTTTGTCGATTTATAATTTGAGCAAACTCATCAGCTAACGTAGCATTCCATGTTTTTAACTAGTTCTCTTGTGGTTAGTACAATTGAGTTTAGAATTGAGATATACCTTTTCAATAATAAAAAAAAATGAATTTGAAAGATGATTCATTTCGTTTTGGTTGAGAATGACGAACTCTCTTAAATGAACAGTAAGGCTTTATTGAATGTGAAACGGATCTTTCAATAATTATAGCCTTTATTTATAAATTATGCAGAAATGGATTGATGGTTAATTCACCTATGTTTCGGTAGGCAGTAAAAGATCAGGTATAGGAATTTGGAAGCAAGGTACTAGGTATACGAATAACCTTACACGGATGGCAATTTCAATAAGACATTGGTTGTAAATGGGTGCTAATTCTTGTTTTTGTATATTTAAAAAACCATCTGAACAGTGAAAAGCCTGGAATGATCTTTCCGTAATGGTTTCCAATGGCTTTCAGCTTGTTCCAAAGGTGGAAAAGAACAAACATTTAATTCTATACCTAATACAAAGAATTGTATATTGATGAATGAATATAGCAAGGAAGTATGCTTACTTCATTTCTTCTCTGACGGCAAGGGTAACTTTTCTTCTTTCCCGAATTCCCTCTGACAAGGCCTTGAAAGCGCAATATTCATTTCAAACGATTGAGGTTTGATTACAATTTTTGAAATATAGAAACGGTTTAAAAAACCATAATTTGTCATAGTGAAAAAATGGCGATTTGGAATGCAGCAGCTTTGATGGGTAAGAATACGAGATTCATGCAAAGGATTTTAGTTCTAACATACAATACAGGGCTTTTGAGTGTTGGCTTGGGAGCATACGGATCTCATGGATTGCAAAAACACGTTCAAGACCCTCGCTTGTTGAAGGTAAGCTAACCAATTCTATAATTACTGAAATAGAAGACGGGAGAAGCTAGAAAAAGAAGAATAAGAGGTTTGAGAATTTTCTTTCTAACGATTAGTCTTGGTCTACTGGTTCTACCTACTTGATGTTTCATAGCCTGGCTGTTATGGTGATTTCTCTCCATCCAAAATATGGCAAGTCGAGATGGACCGCTCCTTTAATGGTTGGTGGTAGCACACTGTTCTCCGGAAGCATCTTTGCTCTTGTGTTGTTACCAAAGACATCGTCTTTCCGTAAATACTTGGGTCCAGTAACACCTTTAGGAGGTCTTTTGATGATTGCTGGATGGTCCACCATGCTCATCTAACACGCGTGAATTTGGCAAGGCTAGAGTCCTATTTTGACTATGAATAGAAAGTAGTGTTTAGATACAAAAATACAATTCAAGCATTTAGTAATTTATTCGAAACGATGGCATAGCACGATACGGCATGGGTACTGGAAGGAAATGTGAATCAACATCAAGCAAACATTAAGAATTAGGATGAAACAGAAAAGCTTACAAGATACATTGAATGGAAAGCAAACGCAAAATACAACCACAAATGGGAGCACAATAAAACACAAAAAAATAACGATTGATTAGGAATTAAACATAAAACAGAGCATAAAGCATAAAGGGGGAATTAGTTTTTCAAGTGAACCAAGTTCTTCTCTTGCAAATAAGCAACGATTTTTTCTACAGATTGTTCAGTGGACATGGTACCGGAAGAGACAACGACTTCAGGTGCAACAGGAGCTTCATAAGGAGCCGAAATACCAGTGAATTCTTTGATTTCACCGGCGCGAGCACGTTTATATAGACCTTTGGGATCGCGTCGCTCGGCTACTTCAACAGGGCAATCGACCAAGACCTCGATAAAAGGTAAGCCGTCCTTCTCGTGAGCTTCACGGGCTTGGTCACGATCTTTACAATAAGGGGAAATGAAAGAAGTGATGGAAACGACAGAAGCATCAGCGAAAAGTTTAGCAACATGGCCAATACGACGGATATTTTCATTACGATCCTTTTCGCTGAAACCAAGATCGCTGTTGAGGCCAAAACGTACATTGTCACCGTCCAAACGGTAAGAGGTGATGCCGTTTTGCAAGAGGTATTGTTCTAAAGCGCAAGCAATGGTGGATTTACCAGAAGCCGATAAACCAGTCAACCAGATGGTCATGCCGGGATGGCCCAAGAAGTTTGTACGTTCATCTCTAGTAACGGAACCGGGGTGAAAAGTAATGTTGGTAGCCATGTTTGGAATGCTGGGATGAATTTTAATCTAGAAAATTTTGAATCCTGTACTAACCAAAAGGAGAAGAAGAAGAAGAAGAAGAAGGAAACAAACGAAAGAAGTGAAAAATGACAATTCTGAGACAACAAGAGAAAAAGATCCACTGCTATCAAACAAAAGGGAAATGCCAAAAAAATAAAGCGCCTGCGAAAAGGAAGAGGACAACAACGAAACAACGGTAAAAGCTAAGAAAGAGAATTTTCGCTTCTTTTATTTCTGTCAAAATGTTAAATCCCAGACAGTCACATAGAATGTTGCAATAAAGCTGAAAATTACGCAAGCACAAGTCGGATGGCTCCATCTCGCTTCGGTTAAGCTTCTTTTGTTGGGTTTCTGGTGGTGATCATGTAAATAAACAAAGGAAAAAATAAAGAAAAAATAAGGAAAAATTAAAACAAAATTAAAAACAGTACTAGCAGAAACATTAAGAAAATCATCGCAGACAGAATGGGTTATCTATCCTACTGTGACAAATGATGGCAAGTTTCCTTTTTGGTGTGTATATGCGTGTGTACTTATGAGTCAAGCATAGCAAACTGAAAAGAGTCCACCTGTAGCTAGTTTGACTGGTGTTTTTTCATACAATCTTTCTGTCCTTTGTTTTTTATTTCGAAAAAAGAAAAAACAAAAAAAAAAAGACAATTCAACGTTTCAACTTTTAAAAAAATTAGGGGCCAACCGGATTTGAACCAGTGACCTGGGGAGCTGCAATCCCTCACTCTACCACTGAGCTATGACCCCAAAGTTCGATAATGGTTCATAAGCTGACATATATAAAGCCATTTGCTATTCTCTTCCTCATGAAGGAGCAATGGAATTGCTTAACATGTTGGTCTGTAGGTTCTACCAAAGAAAACTTGGCTGAAGAAATTGCTTTTTTGATCGATTCTGGATTGGTTTTAATGCATGGCAAGATCTCTTGTCTCCATTTCCCTTCCCTTACAACGTTCTATTACCATCGATTCCCTCTCTAAAATGACTTGATACTGCGCTTCACTGCAATGCGGCGCGTGGTGTACAAATACTTTACCGCGGTATAATGAGTAACGTTTCTGTTTGAACGAGACTCGCTGTAGATCGGTACAGGGCACATCCTAGTTTGCAAGTCACATGTAGGTCCTTTTACGACGGGATAGCGAGCTACGGAAAAGGTGAAAATCTCGAATTTGCAAACCTGCGCTTCGCCAAATACACTGTATCAAATTTTTGGATTTTTTACTTCACAATGGCAAAGGAAAGAAAAGAACGTAAAAGCTCTGGTGCTGCTGAAGACGAGTATGACTCATATCTCCCTGCTCAAATGCCAATCGCCCAACCTTTGGCCCCCAAGAAGCTCAATAAAAAAATGATGAAAACTGTGAAAAAGGCTTCCAAGCAAAAGCACATCCTCCGTGGTGTCAAGGAAGTTGTCAAGGCCGTCCGTAAGGGTGAAAAGGGCTTGGTTATTCTTGCTGGTGACATTTCTCCCTTGGATGTCATTTCCCATATTCCTGTCTTGTGCGAAGACAACGACGTCCCCTACGTCTATACCGTTTCGAAGGAGTTATTGGGAGATGCCTCCAACACCAAACGACCCACCAGTTGTGTCATGGTTGTTCCTGGTGGAAAGAAGAAGGATTTGGCCAAGGCCGAAGACTACAAGGAAGGTTACGACGAAATTTTGAAGGAGGTCCCTGCATTGGGAGCTTAAGATTTAGTAGGAATGAAATTATTCCATATTATTCTCAAACTGTTGGACAGGTTCGCTGATTGAATCACTATTGGGTTGGATTTCTTTTTTTCTTCTTTACTTTTGCTTCTCGTAGGAAAAGACATACGTTGTCTCTGGCTTCCTTTGAAAAGTATCATTTTGATTGGTTTTGAAACAAGCTCCTCGTTTCGTCTTTCCGAGTTCCATGTTTGTGTTCTCTCTTTCGTTTCCTTGCACTTCCATTCATCTCCTACTTTCTTTTGTTGCGGATAGTTTAGGAATTTGAGCAATAAAAAATTATTTGAAAACAAGTGTCCTTAGATGCTTGTTTCCACAATTTCCGTTTCGTTTTTTGGTCTTTTTCTTTTTTGAAAAGAAATTTATTTGTGATGAATCACTTCTGAATGCAAGTAAACAGATGAAGAGGAAGAATAAAATAGGTTATTTATTTGCGCGAAAAGGCTTGACGGATTGTTGATCCCATCGAAATCATTCTTTACCATTCTGCTTAACAATATGAAACTTTTGAATCATCCAAATCTTCACGGAATGTGCTTGTAATCAGCAAACAATACCAACAAATTTGTATTTAGATTTCCATTAAGCTTGGTACACAAATACTTTGTAAATTTTGTAAAAAATTCCAAATGTAAACAATACCCAACTTCAACTAGCAACTTTTTCTAGATTAGAAGCCCTCTGTTTTTGTCAACAACAACTCCGTATTTTTACTTCCATTCGTTCATTTCCTTAATCGATTCCATTTCATTCTCCTTTTCCTTCTTACAGGTTTGCTGCTCGTCTTCTTTCCTCTGGACCTCAACCAACTTCCAAGTACGAAGTTGAAGCAAACACCAAAGTACCCATAGTTTGTTCTCAAAACCAAAGCAATTTAATCCTATGGAGTACCGAGATGATGGGCTGGGCGAAATGATCGAGTTTTTGGAAGGTAAGCATTGAAAATTTCCACAATTTGTTGAGAGGCCATCATTGCTAACATTGACTGCACAGACAAATTATATTTTACATCTCTAGATGAACCACCAAACGAGGTTTTATATCCTCATATGCAATTTTTCACAATTGATAATGAACTTGCTTACAACCCTTTTTATCATGATTTTGGACCACTAAATGTTAGCCATCTTATTCGTTTTGCTGTCATCGTTCATGGTATCATGGCAAAGCATCGGCAAGCCAAGAAAAATAAAACAATTGTACTTTATTCTTCCACGGACACCCGTTTACGGGCAAACGCGGCTTGTCTTTTGGCGTGCTACATGGTCCTTGTCCAAAACTGGCCTCCTCATCTGGCTTTGGCTCCTTTAGCTCAAGCAGAACCCCCTTTTCTTGGATTTCGAGATGCCGGCTACGCTGTTTCTGACTATTATATTACCATTCAGGACTGTGTCTACGGTTTATGGAGAGCTCGGGAAAGCGGTATCCTTAATATACGAAACGTCGATGTCCACGAGTATGAAACCTATGAAAAAGTTGAAAATGGTGATTTTAATTGGATATCACCTAAATTCATCGCTTTCGCTAGTCCAGTTCAGGCTGGCTGGAATCATCCTAGCACACGTCCAAAGAAGCTCCCTCAACCATTTCTGATCGTTCTGAACTACTTTAAAGCCAACAATATAAAACGCGTCGTCCGTCTGAATGGACCTTTGTACGATAAAGATACATTTGAATCAGTTGGCATCCGTCATCAAGAGATGTATTTCGAAGACGGTACAGTTCCTGATCTTTCCTTGGTAAAAGAGTTTATTGACCTTGTGGAAGAGGTAGAGAATGATGGAGTAATCGCTGTACACTGCAAAGCTGGTCTTGGCCGTACCGGTTGCTTAATTGGAGCCTACCTGATTTATAAGCATAGCTTTACCGCTAACGAAGTAATTTCTTATATGAGAATAATGCGCCCTGGAATGGTTGTCGGTCCCCAACAACACTGGCTGCATATCAATCAAGTTCAAATTCGCGCCTATTACTATGAGAAGGCTATGGCGAAAGCTATTCAGCAAGCCATTGCTGCCGAGCCATTGGCAACGCCTCCAAGACAACCTCTGCATGCGTCCAACGGTGTTGCTACGCAAAATCAAGTCAGTACTCCTTTACCGGAACCTACTCCTGGCCAGCCGCGCAAGATTTCTGGTCATCATGGTATGCCTTCACCTCAGCGATTGCCAGCTACCTCTACTCGCCTGAACGAAAAATTACGAAGTGTTTCCAAACATACTTCTAATGATGAAAATATAATGAATAAGTACTCTGAAAAGCCCGAAGATTCCAATTCGGATGGCGAAGACACAGACACCGAATATGTGGGAACTTCTACGGAAAAGATATCTGTACCACGTATTCGAAGGTCATCTAGTCAAACTACTCCAGACTCTTCTGCTCGCTCTCCTTCTTCCTCTTTTAGAAGCACGTCTTCGCGGAGGTCCAGTGGTCGTTGGAATGGTAGCTCTTCTCCTCTCAACAGTCATACAAAAAAAGCTACACAAAGAAGTGCTAGTATGTCTTCTATTAACAGCACGACTAACGGCCGCATCACAAAGCCTCGTTCTCCCAAATCTCGACTCTTTTCTTAAATTTATTCGCTATGATGTCCCTACCATAATAACCTTCTAATTTGAAGAGCAACGAATTTGACTGAAATGTTATTTTTTTAATTCACTCTCTTATAATCCTTATTTATGCTCCACAAAATCATGAAAGAACCTATTCTTTGCGTTCTTTTGCATATTCGGATACCTCTTGTCTCCTAAGGGAAGTGACCTTCTACACTCGTACTTTCACCCCTCCACCATTCTTTTCTCTGCTAGGTTGCATCTTCCATAAAAACTTTTACCTGAATTTTTCTTGTAACTAAAATTGCATTTAAAGTCACGTCGAAGTGCAAGCAATGCTGAATTAATGGTAATAACGAACTGGATTTGTTACCAATTCATAGGTCTTTTTCACTTCCATTAATAACCTCTATCCTAAACATATTCAATTATATTACTATTCAGAACAGATTTGAAGCGAAAAATTTAAATAGTCATTGTATTCAAGTGACCAAAATTTGTACGCAATTAAGACTGGAAGACGTGGTTTAATTATACAAGTTTTTCTTCATGTTCTCTCCACTTGGCCATTTCAAGCAAATAAACTGCCCTTTTTTTCGTAAGGATCTAACATGCCCGGCGAAATACTGTATATTCAAGCATGAGAACACCTGTGACAACAATGGCGGCTCTTTTCCAAAGATACAAGAAGAGACCTCGAAGGGCTTGCGGGAAAAAGCCCACGAAAGCCAACTTCTTTCATTATCATCTATTTGTCCAACAGCTCAGATTCAATATATTCCACCTTCTGCTACTACGGTTGTCAAAGATAATCCTATCGCTATTGAAACGAATCTGCTCGCAAACAAAATACCAAACGATCCTTTTGATGTAAAACAACCTGAGAAGCTACATAATAGTGAAAAGAAACCTTTGCATTCCCCCATATCTGAAAGCTCGAGACCCGTAAAACGAACAAGAGAGGAGCCCCTAAAACCGACAACTGACAGTGATATCAAGAATCATGACTCATTTCCTATCAGAGTAAAGGAGAGAAGAGTTATGAATGAGCCTATGGCCATTCCGAACCCAGTGTACGATTCGAATGCTCCAGCGGGTCATGAACTTAGAAAACGGATGGTTCATATCTTTTACGATGCTTTTTTGAAACTTGGATATGATTCAATTGAAAGCAAGGAGAAATCTCTAGAGGAAGAAAAAAGTATATGCTTGTCCACGAATAGCAAGATGGTATATAGCTCTTCTTGTAAAGCCAAAATCTTAGCCTTAAAGAAATCACCACCGAAAGGAATTTTAGAGAGAAGAGAAGATGTCAGTGGCCTCATTCCGAAATTAGCTCATTCGAAAGAGCAACTGGAGTTATGGGGATATAATTTTGATCAAATAATTCCATCTGTTCCGGCTGATCCTTTGCGAGAATGCGATCGTTGTGGAACAAAATTTGTGGATCTTACAGGGCCTTGTAAATATCACTGGGGAAAGTTTTTTCGAGAGAAGGTTGGCGGAGAAAAAATTCGCGTATACACCTGTTGCGGAATGAAAGAAGGAGAGGCGTCAGGATGTACAAGCGAAGAGTTTCATGTTTTCCGATATCAACATTTACCCTACTTAGCAAGTGTTTCTCCTTACGTTAGTTTATCGGCGGATTGTCCAGGGAAAGAGAGAGTGTACTGCGCATTGGATTGTGAACTTTGCTACACGACATTGGGATTTGAGCTCGTTCACTTGACAGTGGTTGACAAAGAAGGGATTTTATTGAATCAATTTATTCGACCTAAGGGAAAAGTTTTGAGTTTGAACACACGTTTCAGTGGAATAACCAGTAAAACGCAACTGGAGTCTGGAATAAGCATGCCAGTAATGTATGAAAAGCTGAAACAACTGGGCATTACTAGAAACACAATCATTATTGGACATGGCATCGAAAATGATTTGCACGCCATGAGACTCATACATGAACAAGTGATTGATACTGCTATATTATACAAGCATGAGCGAGGTCCTCCGTTCCGGTATTCTTTGAAATACTTGACGAAGAGGTATTTAGGCAAGGAGATTCAAACTGACACGCATCATAGTGAAGAAGATGCGATTGCTGCAATGGATTTGGTTATTTATTGGATACAGAAGATGCAATCTAGAGCATAGGTGAGATGAAATGAGAATTTAACTTCAATGAACAAACTGAGGTTTTGATTGAATAGAATTTCATTTTCCTACCACAAAGGTATTATTGCGGTAGTAGTAATCAGTTAAAAAAGAGTAAATGAATTCAGCTATGAAATGACGAGAGGGGGAAGAATAAAGAAGAGACAAAGAGAAAATGAAAGAATTTGAATTGTTTGCAAAATTCTTTCTTCCTAAAGAAGCTTCATAGTCATGGAAGCAATTACTCCTCTTGGACCAACTATGCTCCTATTAGTAACAGTTCACAATCATAAACGCAAAATTTGCATAGGTGAATGGGTGAAAATATGTACTTACGTGTCGGCCCCATTTCGAGTTCAAAAATTCGTTTTGTTCCTTGCCCCAACAGTAGATGTAGTAAGCAACACCAAACGGAATAGCTACGTAGAGACTTTCATTAAGAACACGACGGAAAGTGTTTTGGAAAGAAGTCTTGAAGAAACCAGCCATAGGCTTTTGTTGAAAAGGGGACAAAGTATAGGTTATAATACCCTTTTGCTTAGGACCACCGCTAAGGTTCAGTCAGTAAATCAATCAAACATCTAGTATATATTGCTATGGAAGCCTTTTTATTTTACTTCCAAGCACTCATAAACATACAGGTGACCCCACCAGCCTCTAATCAATAAGTTAGTATTCAGCTCTGAAAACATTGAAATTCAAAAGAAATATATCTGAAAGCAAAGCAATATAGAAAGAATGCAGGAAGCTATATAGAATTTACTTTTCCCGGACGTTGGAAGCCACTCTAACCAAGTATTTTCGTTCCCGTCGGTTTCGACAAAAAATCAAATATTCGCTCGCTTTCAACATGTATTTACTTTATATGAACTTACAAATAAGTTTTTCCACCAGGAGCACCACCCATTTTGCTAATTAAGTCAATTCGTGAAGTTTCGAAATCCGTAAAGGTATATGGAAAGGGTAATTAACGGTGAACCCAGACGAGAGAAGGGCAACCTGAAGAAATGATATTTAATTTGTATACTAAATTCGTATAAGATTTTATTTTTAATATTTAATTAATTCTTAGTTATTTATTTTCAAGTTTCCGAAGAAAAGACTGATTTCCACTGGTACTCCTACCTGAGGTATTGGTAGTTAACCTCTGCCAAACATCAAGTACTTGCAAAAGAGGGAGAGTTCGTTAAAAATGGCTTTAGCAGTAGAAAGAATAGCAAAATATGCAATTCCAATCAGTATTGGATTTACCTTGCTCCAGTCTTCAATTTATGATGTGCCCGGCGGAAAAAGAGCAGTATTGTTTGACCGACTTTCAGGTGTTCAAAAACAGGTTGTTCAAGAAGGCACCCACTTCTTAGTCCCTTGGGTTCAAAAGTCCATTGTGTATGATGTCCGAACACGCCCCAGGAACATTGCTACAACGACAGGTAGTAAAGACTTGCAAATGGTATCATTGACTCTTCGAGTGTTACATCGTCCTGAGATTGGTATGCTTCCTCAAATTTACCAAAACCTTGGCCTGGATTACGATGAACGTGTGCTTCCTTCAATTGGTAATGAAATTCTGAAATCCGTGGTTGCTCAATTTGACGCCGCTGAACTTATTACTCAACGTGAGGTTGTATCAGCTAAGATTCGCCAGGAACTTGTTCAAAGAGCCACTGAATTTGGTATTCGTTTGGAAGATGTTTCCATTACTCACATGACTTTCGGTAAAGAGTTTACTAAGGCTGTTGAACGAAAACAGATTGCTCAACAAGAAGCTGAACGAGCCCGCTTTTTAGTCGAACAAGCTGAGCAAGAGAAACAGGCCAATATTCTTCGTGCTGAAGGTGAAGCTGAAGCAGCCGATATAGTCTCGAAATCTCTTGATAAGGCTGGTAATGCTTTGATCCAAATTCGTACCTTAGAGACAAGCAAACAAATTGCCTCAGCTCTTGCTGAGAAGGGCTCTCAAGTTACTTATCTTCCTTTTGGTGGAAGGTCTAGCGCACCTGGTAGTGAAACGTCAGGATCATCTAGCGGATTTCTTTTGAATTTGAATCCTTAAAGTGGGAGGACTTGGAAGCTATCTTTTTTTTTTGTATTAAAAATTTGCTGTACTTTACAGTAATCAAGTATATGGTTTCTTATATAGCCGGTAGTCTACTGTTCCCTCTTCTTTATGATCCATTTTTATGTGTTTAATATCATTAGGTCTTTGATGCTTTATCCGTATAACTGTTTGCGAAATAAAATGGTTATTCCTTGTTTTATTAAACTATTCGTAGCAAATGCTTAATTATGTTTTCAAGCAGGTGCACTCATAAAGGGGAGTTGCACGGAAAAGCACCAATTTTGTGGAAACTCATCAAATAAAAATAGGATGGAACACAATTTATAAAATAAATATCTATATCTAAATAGGAAAAGGTATACTTTGTCATCTAAAATTGTAACGTAACGAATATTTAGTCAAACGGCATACGGCGCCAGCCGATTTTTGATGCAGCAATTGCACTAGGGACCTTAATTCCACAACAGTCTGCGTACGTCGAATGCATATGGCTGGCTTCTGCGTCCTCTCCTTCTTGAGGAGCCGCGGACATGGAAGGTGTTGCTGGAATCAAATTTCCAAATAAGTAATGTTGCATAATAGGTAGCTTAGAAAGAACTTCGGCACGGTACATTTTTATCATACCTTCGTTGACCTTTGCCCATGTCTTGACGCCAGAAATATCGTCAATCATAGGGGAATGAAATCGCAGCGAAACATCTGGTTTCAGTTCATTAATGAAGCGAACGTATCCCATATACATATAGTCGTCGCCGCACATTTCGAGGATTTCGGGATCACGTATATGCTTCGGACGTAAATACTTGTGATGTACCAATTGAGAAGAACCAAAAAGGAAAGGGAGAAAGTGAAAATCATCTAATCCCCAGACGCCATGCGAACCTGCAGGCTCCAAGAAGTAGGTTGACTGTATCAACCTCATCAAGTGAATATAGCGTACGAAAACCCGAAGGACAATAGCGGGATAATCTTCTTTCGCGATGATTTCTAATCTTCGCAAGGCAAGAAGCCAAGTCATAAAATTGAGTTCATGACCACTACCATAGTCGATTCTCCTTCTATTACCAAAACTCTCGTAAAAATACTTTCCAGCCTCTGCAATTGCGTTTTCCTCTATTTTGAATGCTGCGTGTAGCGTAGGAGTTTCGCATTCGACTTGATCGTAAAAGGACTCGAATGCTGGGTTTCCGAAACGAGAACCTTTGTTTTCCACAGGGGGATTCAAATTGTGGATTTCTTCGACTCTTTTCAGTATCAACAGAATGTACGCGACAGACGGACTCAACTCTACCTCTGCTGAAATTGGCTTGTCTTGAACACTTTCATTGAGGTCGCAAATAAACGAATCGATTAAGCGATAGGCCTCTCCTTCTCGAAATAGGTTTAAGTCATCGTTGTTTAATATTCTTCGAACTGGAACAAAGCAGTGATTTTGCTCTTCCACAGATAGCATTTCATTCAAGACCCTTTGGTATACTGACCAAGGAAGGACCAATGTCTTTATTATATTACTACAACTATATAATGATATATTATATTACAGCTGTTTTGGTTCGATTCAAGAAAGTAGTATTCTTGTTATTCAATTGCTTTTGAATAAAACAAATGTAAATTTGCGTAAGAGATCTGCTAATTTCCCTTCGATTGCGTTTCCCTTCGAGAAAACGGATGCTCTGATGGTGGTAACCATGTTGCAAGTTTCTACAGTGGTTTTTCACAGGAACTATTCATTCTTTATGTTTGATACGTTGTGAAGTTTGAAGTAGAGACCAACAGGGCCATTTACAAAAGGTGATTAGTGAGGGTACTATTTGGTTCTACCAGATGCTATTCCAAGCCTTGACTCTAGAAAACAACATTAATTCCTACCATTCGCAGTAGTTGTAAGAAGGATTCCTAATGGAATCCGAATTCTGAAGTCGCACTTGTCATTCTATGCTCAATGCATCTTTTGGATATGAATTTTGGGAGATTGTTCACTTTGCTAGAAGACGCACTACGACATCTTGTTCTGGGTCACTTTACATCCTTCCTTCCTTCTGACAGAAGCCAAGAAGCAATTTACTCTTCACTTTTTGCTTCGATTTAGCTTTAAGAGGCTACTACTTCATTCTTTGTCTAAAAGAAGTTTACTAGAATATGACGGATTTTGAATTGCTATTCACTGTATTGAGTATCTTAGGAAAAACCGGCAACGACATGAACATAGGGTTATAACTGTGTGTTATCGTTCAGAAAATTAACCAAAATACGAAATTTGCTGGAAAGCCAAGTAAATCACCAGAAGTCTCAATAACGGACTTGAGATCTAGCTGGCGTCTACAACAAAGATAGCACCACAGCTTTCAATCCTTTGTATACACAATAAAACTTGATCATTTATTCCACTCAAAACATGTAATTATATGCATGTAAGTATTTTTGCCATGGCAACGTAAAAGAAGGTCAAAAAAGGAATAACACCGTTTATTTACCCAAGCGTTTACGCAAGGCTCGTTGTTTTCTCATACGCTTTTTGTACTTATGCTTGTTCATCTTCAGCTTCCTTTTCCGTTTCACGCTCGTCAAGCTTATAGGAGTAGTGGATATTATAGTATCGCAGAGTTGCTCCCATACTTGAGAGGATATACGGACAGGAAGAGATTCTGTAACTTTACCTGTTGGAGAGAGAGCTTGGGCGTGGAGTACGCCATTTTCCATTGACAAAACATACTCGTCAGACTTTTGGGAATCGTTGCCCACCTGTTTTATAGAGAAAAGATTTGTATCAGGCACTGATTCGGGTTTTGAAACGTCGCTAGGAGCTAAAGGTCTGTACCCAGCGAAAAAGTTGGCGCGAGCAATCTCTTCATCGAATGTTAGTATAATTTTAGAAAGCAAGTCAATAAAACATACGCCTGTGAGAAACATGCGAAGTTGTCGGAACTGTAGGTATATTGTACTTGGGAGTAATGACCGGAGAAGCAGATACATGCCAAATTGGAATCGGGCTTCTCATGGAAAGACTACTAATTCCTTTTATTAGTGTTGAAAGCGGGCTTCGTTTCAGCATATTGATTATTTTATAGATTTGAGGAAATAACCTCAAGTTAGGAAGTTCTCAAAATTCAGGGTCTGCCATATACATAGACCCGGGAAGGGTAATGCACAAGCTTGGAAGTGTAAACAAAAGGCATAAGAAGAATCATATTATACAGTTTATAGAGGATTAATTAATTTTTTTTCAGTTGGGATGCTCTAGTACTTCTTCCTCTTTTTGGGTAACTCGTCGGAATGTAGGCCACCTAAGCGTTGTAAAGTTTTGTGAACCAGGGGATTCTTTGGGTTACTCCAAGCAGATCCAGTTTTACTGGTATCTTCGTTTGCCAAGTGAGTCCATCTTGTTTGTCCAGCCATACCAAACGTATTTCCACGAACTTGCATGGCTTTGGGTAAAGTTTCTTTGTGCTGGATTTCACCTTCGGCTGCTTCAGAGTAGTCTCGATTTCGAACAATGTCTTGGTCTTGATAAAATGCACCTCTGTGGTAAAACTTTTGTAGAAACTGAACTGGTTTCTTTTTCTTTCCTTGGCGGCTTTCTTCAGCTTCTTGTCTATCCAATTTTTCTCTTTCTTCGGGATCCATTAAGCGTCTTTCCTCTATCGACATTCTTTCTTTTTCAAGAGCCAAAAGATTTTCCTTATCACGCTTCTTCCTTCGTAAACTTCTTACTTGCCAAGCTTCGTATTCGCTTTGTGGGTCTAACCCATCTGTATCGTCGACATCTTTTAACAATTCGTTCGTTTTTTCCATTTCCCTTTGTTTCATTTCTTTCTGTATTGTCTCTTCTAGAATCTTTTGAGATAGTTGCTTGCGATCCTTTTCTATATTCTCTGAGGAATTGTCGGCTTTCGTTTGACTTTTCGTGCCTTTACCGACAAACTTCGGTGCAGTAAGCAAAAGTTGTCTCCTACGGTCCATTTCATCTTCGTCAGAATCTTCAGATCCAGAGCTAGTTTCCGATTCGCTTTCTTCTTCTGCGTCATCATGGTTGGGCATTGTCGCTGATTCTTCTTCATCCGTTTCATATTCTGATGCAGACTCGTTATCTAAATTGGACCTTTCAAAACTAGAAGGAATTTGCGGTTTCGGTGGTACTCTCACAGCTTGTGCTAATGATGGTTGGACATCTTTAGACTTGTTATTTGGGACAGATTCAGCAGGAGGAGCCGAAGCTGCAGGAGGAGAAAGAGGTTCTTCTTCATATTCACTTGAAGAAGAATCACTTGCACTTTCCTCTAGATCATCTTGTCTAGGTCGATACCTTCCAATAGGTTTTTTTGGAACCTGGGGAACAGGAGGCGCCATACCAATGAGGATAATCAATTCCAATGCAAATTCAACAATGTATAGATGAAAAAAATTATTAAATTAAAAAATGACTAATATTACAACGTATGCAACTGAGATCGGAAGTTATATGACTGAACATTCTTTGATGGTGATTTTCGGGTGTTTTGGTGGTGAAATATCTCGCAACTTTAAATACATTAAAGCATCGTTTGGACTTTGTTTTAGCAAAGATGAAATGAAAAAAGAAAAACAAAGTAAAATCAGAACGTATCAACAAACAATGGATGTTAGAATTTATTTTTTTCGTTTTTCTTACGAAATGCAAAAGGCAAGCGATGCTAGTTGTCGTTTCGCCGATCCTTGCTTTCAATGAATACCGCCATAGAATTTGGCACTAGAAAGAAAGTCTTTCTGTTTTTTTTTTCTCTAAAAATTCCTTACATTGTTCTAGAAAAAATTCCACTCTAAATAGCCCTAGTAACTTGCCCATCCTTCTCATTTTTATGCTACAAATTACAGTGTGTATGTTTAAATAGCGTGTCTATATATATGGCATAAATTTTCTACAAACATACAATTGGGGATGTGGTTTAGGGGTATAACGTTTCATTCGCATAATTCGCAACTTGAAAAGGTCCCGGGTTCGATTCCCGGCGTCTCCACTTTTTGTTTTTATCTTTATTAAGTTAAAAGAACGCTTCCCAAGATAGAAAGGTTATTTATTTATATATTTTATATATCTATTATGAATAAAATAGTGAAAATGGAGAAATTCGATTTATTTGCTTATGGTCGTGTAAGCAAGCAAGAAAATATAGATTGCCTATAGAACGTCGAACTCTTCTTAAGCGTTATAAGAACCAGGGAAAGGAGCATTTTGGTTCATGTATAGATGAGAAGGTAAGTTTTCAGACTCGGCACATTGAAACACGTCTAGTAATCTCTGAATCAAAACTGAATCCACGTTAGATGAAATTAAAATCACTAACAAAAGGTACTTACCAGGAAAGATATCTTTATTGTTCACAAATAAGCATTTTTTTATCTTTTTGAATTGCTTCGCGCAAGCTTTTGAAGTCCAAAATTGGCCTGAAAGGTCTGATATCTGATTCCAATCAATCAGTTCTTCTTTTTCGATGCCCATTTCTTTGATCCTTAAACTGTTAGTATCACCCTATTACCTTTTTTCGTCTCGCTTTGTGAATCAGTCTGTCTTTCATTACCTTTGTATCATCCATATATTATCACCCGGATAAAACAAGAGTTCTTTATCAGAAGTACTCTTCAGAAGGGAATAGAATCTCGATTTGCAATGATGTCTATGTCTGTTTTTGAGCTTTTTGGCAATAAGTTCCCACTGAATTGGTATTAGGGAAGATTGCTGTTTGCATTCCGACACGAATGCTAAGAGTCTTTTGGACTCATCTTCTGTCCAAGGAGAATGACGAACGCTTCCACACTGAATATAATCTCGCCAATGATCTCGACACTGCATGGGACGTCGATTGAGAATTTGACCAATTTTTGACCATAACTTACCGTGGGTCTTGACAAGGCTGCTTTTGTCAGTATATCGATTACATTCTGTCTTGGAGTATATAATTGTACCTTTTCAATTGTTCCTCTTCCTCTAACGTCCAAGAGTTTCTATGCAAAAAAGGGTAATATTTTCGGCGAACAAAACCTTGAACACTTTTTTTATCTCGTTCAAGTTCATCCACTAGCAACGAATTAATCAATAAAACAAAACAAATGCATCAACTTACCTATTGTATTATACAGCTGATCGATTTCCATTGTATAATCATTAGCCCAAATCAATTCACAAAACTCGTGCTCGGAGAGATTTTTTTCCTGTTAATATATTAGAAGAATATTAAAGGAGAAAGTAAAGCTGAAGTATTTACCTCTTGGAAACGGGTTATATGAGTCTCAACCAATTCTGCTTCTTTTACACCCCAAGTTCCAGATATATTTGAATCCACATAGCCAAACTGGGAGAAACCAGGAACGTGAAAATATCCTCGAAGATGACGATGCAGAGTCCTTCTGGTTATACCTGGTATTTCGACCCCTAAAGATTTCGATATTGGTTAACGTTGTTTTGATAGACTGAAGAACGTACGAAAGTGAACAATTACTTTCTGAAATATTTTTGGTATACGCCTTGATTTCCAAAGGGATTCTCTTGCATCTTCAAAGGTTAAGTTTGATGTTTCCATAGTTTCTCGGATCAGTTCAATAAGCAATTTCCAGCACCTTGGAGTAAACTGTGCATTTCGACGTCCATAATTCGGTCTGTAATGTTTATTGGAGTTTAATTCATCGATAGGTGATAACGTTTGTTCTGGCGATGCTGTACTACTGTTTTCCAAAGAGGATTCTCTCTCAAAACTTAAAGCAAGAGTTTCAGCTTCAGGTGAATATGACTCAGGATGATCCTCGTCGGAAAAATTGAATCCTCCATCTTCCGTATTAGTCTCTTCAGCTTCTAAAAGATCGCCTGTTATACTTTGCTCGCCGTAAACATACATCAGCGCATTCAACCAGCTTTCACTTTACGAAAGATATTTCCATAAATTAAATAAGCAAACAAATAGACAGTTGACTATCACAGCAAGCATATAAATTACGCTCGCGTTATTTCAAGTACCATGAACTTTTGAGTATCCTGTAGACAACAGCAGTTTTTCATTACACCCCATATAATTATTGATAAATTTTACAGCTTGGTTTTGGAAGTTGTTAACCATAAATCAATTTCTTCTAATTGTTAATGTTCTCCTTGAAACGGTTACTATGTGAACAGAACTGGCATATAGCTAAACCAAAACTAATAAAGAAACAATCCTTCATATATCCAAAACAATTATACTTTTCATTGTATATTTAAAAAGAAGTAATTGACAAAATTCAATCTAAATCAAAATTTTTTATTTTTCACTGAAATGTTTGTTTACATTTCTGCACGTTATGTATCACAAAGTATCGGTATGCATTATAATAATAATATAAACTGTGCGGTAAATACTGTAACGAAGTACAAAAAACGTCCTTATTCGCTCAGACAAGCTTCCCCCGTCGGTTGAAGCATTTACCATTCACACACTATCACATCGACTACTGGTGGTAACCGCTGCAGCTATTCGGCTCATAATTTTAAAATAGAGGAGATTAATAGAAGAAAGTTACCGTTAATACAAAGAAGTGTACGGTTCCTCTAGAAAAGGGTGATCGCTCAGAGTATCTGATTCACGACAGTAAATAAAAGGAAAGAATCAAGACATTATGAATGCTGGTGATGCTTATGATGGGAGAAATGCGTATGGAGCGTATAGTGGGTATCCTGGAACTGGTCCTGCTGTCGCACAACCTCCATATGTAGCTGGTATGACACAATCACCATCCGAAGGAATAGCAGCAATGCCTGCTGAAGGGATGGCAGGAATACCTGCAGCTGGTACAGCTCCTGCTGCACCCCCTACGGGAGGAGCTCATCGCTCTCGACGTCAATATCCTGCAGAAATTTTTGAACTTACGAACTCTCAAACCGTTCCCATGACCCCTCCACCTGTATCTGAGCCCTCATATGTAATGGCTCGTACTCCTACCTTGTCCCCTTATCCTGAAGCAGTACCGAATACATTGGCTACTCAGATGGGTAACGTAAATTTGGGTCCTGATCCAAATGCTGCTGCGATGCCTACTTCCGAGCTCGTGTCTATTGATTTATACAATCAAACGCCAGACGTCTCAGAACTATATGCTCCGCCACCTCCTATCAATTTGCCATTGACTTTTTCGGCAACTCAAGCTGAAACTTCCAACTGTCCTCCTAAATACATGCGCACATCTCTAAAGGCTGTCCCTAATACGAATAGTCTTCTCAAGAAATCCAAACTTCCTTTTGCCATTGTTTTACGTCCCTATACCTCGTTGCTCGAGGAAGACGATCCTGTTCCGGTAGTCAGTGACACTATTATTTCTAGATGTCGTAGATGCCGCATGTATATCAATCCTTTCAGTATTTTTATCGACAATGGACACCGCTATAGATGCAACTCTTGTGGTATTGTGAACGAAGTACCTCAGTCTTATGATTGGGACAGCTTCAGGAATATCCAAAGAGATAGATGGCAACGTCCTGAACTTAACTATGCCGTCGTTGACTTTTTGGCTCCACAAGAATATATGGTCCGTCCTCCTCAACCTCTCATTTATGTCTTTTTAATTGACGTTTCTTTTATCTCTATATCTTCTGGTATGGTAGCTACTGCTACTCGTACAATCCTTGAATCGTTGGATCGAATTCCCAACAAGGAAGGTCGCACGCAGGTCGCATTTATTGGTGTTGATAGTTCTCTTCATTTCTTCTCTATCGCTCCTGGAGCTGAAGAAGCATCCCAGATGGTTGTTTCCGATATTGAAGATCCCTTCTTGCCTCGTAATCAAGACTTGCTTCTCAACTTACGTGAATGCCGACAAGGAATTGAAAACCTACTTAGCAAATTCAATAGTATGTTTGCTTCCACTCGTGATTCTAGCAATGCTCTCGGTCCTGCCCTTAAAGCTGCTGAACAGCTTATTGAGAACGTTGGTGGTAAAATAAGCTGCTTTGTTTCGAGTCTTCCAAACGTTGGTTTCGGTAAACTTGGTTTACGTGAGGATCCAAAAATTCTGGGAACCAATCGCGAATCCAATTTGCTTCATCACCAAGACACATTCTATAAATCCTTTGCTGTTGAATGTTCTACAAACCAGATCTCCGTGGATATGTTCCTTTTCTCTTCTCAATACCAGGATGTTGCTACTCTTAGCTGCTTGCCTCGTTACACGGCTGGTAAGACTCAATTCTATTACCGTTGGAATGCCTCTCGCGGCGAAGATGCTTTGAAATTTGCTTCGGAATTGAGTGATTATCTCAGCTCAGAAATAGCCTTGGAAGCTGTCATGCGTGTCCGCGGATCCAGTGGCATTCGTATGTCTTCTTTTTATGGTAACTTTTTCAATCGTTCTAGCGATCTCTGTGCATTCCCGAGTTTCCCACGCGATCAGTGTTATGTAATTGAGGCGGCCATAGAAGACACAATTACAAAGCCCTTTGCTTCCTTCCAAGCTGCAATTTTGCATACTACCGCCAGCGGTGAGAGAAGAATTCGCGTTGTCACTTTGTCGTTACCGGTAACCAACAGCTTAACTGAGTTGTATGCTTCTGCTGATCAATTAGCAATGATGCATATCCTTACAATGAGAGCTGCCGAAAAAGCACTTTCGTCCAATTTGAGCGATGCTCGTGACGGAATTACCAACAAGTTAGTTGAAATTCTTGAAGTCTACAAGAAGAATCTGGCTGGTCAGAACACCGGTGCAGCTCTTCCTTTGCAGATCAGTACAAACTTAAAGTTGCTGCCTTTGCTTTGCTTGGGTTTGATAAAACATACTGGTTTCCGAAAATCCAGCCATATTCCTTCTGACTTACGTTCGATCGCCTTATGCAACTTGAGCACTTTACCTACATCTTTATTAACACGCTATGTTCATCCCACGTTATACAGCCTTCATGACATGCCTATAGAGGCCGGAACTGTAGGTGAGGATGGTGTCATTCTGCCACCTGCTTTGAATCTTACCTCGGCCATCATGCAATCCTTTGGACTTTATTTGCTGGATACTCACTTCCAACAATTTTTGTACATCGGTAAAGATGCTGTACCTCAGCTGGCTACGGATGCTTTTGGTGTATCTTCTATCGCAGAATTAAAGGCCGGAAGATTCAGCTTACCAATTTTGGAAAATCCCCTTAACACTAGGATGCATGCTATTCTTAGTAAATTGCGCTCTTTAGATAAGGGTACGACTATCCAACCTAGTTTATACCTTGTGCGTGGCGATGGTGATCCTCAGCTCCGTTCATGGTTCTTCTCTCATTATGTGGAAGATAGAAGCGATGCTGCTCCTAGCTATCTACAATTCTTACAACTTTTGAAAGAAAAAGTTCGTGATTAAAAGATTGAGCTTTGGTAATTTGATCTGATTTACGTACCTAGTCTTCTGGTCCCGAACTTTTTTGATATGAAGAACTTTTACTTAATACGCCCTTAAATTCCTTATTGATTATTTTTATTAGTGTAATTGCGCTTTACAACATAGAACCTACGTACGGTCAGCCCTGGTTCTGTTTATGAGAGATTACTATGGGGTTTTCCGAAGCGAATATCTGACAGGGAAAAGGTAAAATTTAATGTGATCAACTCTTTTGATATACTTTTTAATTTTGTCTGTTGAATTTCTTAACAAATCATTTTTTTGCATCGGTTTCGACAGTACGATGTGAAAGCAACGGTCTATCTTTTAATGAATGTTTGTTAAATTGATTCCTCAAGCTATAATAGTAGAGATTATTGTAATCTATTTTATTCTTTTACTTTCTTTGATTGTATTTTACTTTTCTCTTATGATTTTTCTTCTCTTTTTTTTTTTTTTTTTTTTTTTTTTTGAGGCTGGATATATGAATAGTGCGTCAGCCGAAAATCAAATGCACAAACTGTTTATTTCAAACTAAGAACCCAAGTAATGTATCAGAGGAAGCATAGTAAATTCCATTAACCAAAGCCTGATTAATGCTGGTGGCCGGTTATTATGAAAACCATACTATGCATGAAGTGAACGAGTAAGCAGAACACTAGGTAGCTTACTTTCTTCAAACATTTACTTATAAAGGATAATACTTTATTAAATATATATATATTTTTTTTTTGAAGGATTCATGCGTCCCTAGAGTGAACTGTACTACGATAACTTGACCTTAGCAAACTACTATCTCCAACACTGACTTTTCGTACAGGTGGAATTCCCGAGTAAAACAAGTAAAAATGGGGATTCAGGGAAACGCTGCACCATCTCAATATAAACAGAGATCAAGAAAGAATAAAAATTCATGGAGAAAGCATATTGACTTGGAAGATGTCGAGGGTGGCCTTCAGGTTGCCAGAGAAGAGGAAGTTCGAGGGTAAGCTTTTATTAATGATTTATGAAAAATGACTAACATAATTAAGTGACAATTTGTCTAAAAAGTCCAATGACTCTCTATTCGTAGTTGATACTTTCGGTGATGACCGTGTGGCCAAGAGAAGCAGAAAAAAGATCAAGCCCTTGAAGGTAGACGAAATTCTACAAAATAAGTCTTCCATTCAAGGACTACCATCAAAGCCTAAAACTACTGGGTTTGGCTTAAGCACGGACAAAAAGGGCAAGATAATGTCAAAGAACGAGTTGAACCGTCTTAAGTCTTTGGTGCACAGAAATCCTTTGGGACCTACTGCCTCAGCGGCAGCAGCTAGTCTGAAAACCCAAGAAAAAGAACCCGAATACGATGTTTGGGAAAGCACAGCGGAATCTACAATCCCCGTAAAACGTCCTTCTACACTTTATAAGGCACCCGAAAATCTTGCTGAAAATGTTGAACATGTTCCCAATGTTGAAGTCGCCGATCCAGGAATGTCGTATAACCCTGATGCTAGTGCATGGATGGGTCTGATTGATCGAAAGGGTTCAAGTGAGATCAAAAAAGAGAAAGAACGCCTTCGCGAAATTGAACTTCAAAATATGATTAGCTCAAAAATGAGCGATGATAAGGGTTTACTTTCAGATGAGAACGAAGTTTCCGAGAATGAAGAAAATGCAGTGGACGCTGAAAACCAGATGGATACCCAGCACTACAAAACGGAGCCTAAGCGCAAGACTAAGTCTCAACGAAACAAGGAACGTAAAAAGAAGGATGAGGTTGCAAAGTTAGAAGCTGAAAAGAAGCAAGAGCAACTGCTTAAAATGATTGATAGAGCTCCTAATATTTCAAAGTCTTTGAATAAAGAAGAAAACGAGGATAAGTCGCTTGTGACCTCAAATGATATGGACGTTTCTGAGATTCTACTAAAGAAGAGAAAATTTGGCAAACACAAATTACCTGAGAATCCTTTGGAATTGAAGTTAGGTGATGAATTGACCAGTTCTTTGAGAGAACTGAAACCCGAGGGTAATTTGTTTAAAGACAGGTTCCTCAGTCTTCAGCGTAGAGCCATTATTCCACCATCATTACCTAAGAATAAGCGTTCACGATATGGTACTAAATTGAAAGAAAAGTATAGCCACAAAGACTTCCATCTGCAAAAGACTGGTATTTAATTTTCTTAACTTTGGATTTCGGGATACATTTTTTTGGGTTGGTAGCATAGCTAGTTTAATTATATGTTGGTTTAATACTGTTTGGTAAAACTTAGTGAACACGAAACGTAAAGACAAAAAAGACGGTAAAAAAACACCCAGAACAAATAAAAGTAACCTAAATTAACATTACATACATTAAACATCCATCTAAATAAATTACAAGCGAAACTTTTCCTTTTTTGGTTGAGTCTTTTGACGCTTGGCAGCGACAATAGACGCCTGTTCCGAAACCATATCAGAGAGGTCATTTTGCCACTGAACGTTTTGTCCATTGTCAGATACTGCTGCCTCTTCGGCTGATCGTTTGGACGAAGGCACCGTTTCATTAGCAGGAATTTGGTAATGATGGTCGGGCCCCATAAATCCTTCAACGTTCGTATGCTGTTCTGGAAGGACTTGGTAAAGTGGTCTAGAAGAATCATCTTCCCTTTTATTGAATTGTTTTCGTAATTCAAACTTTTCAGCTTCAATGGGCCTTTGATCAAAATAAGAAATAGACTCGACACGCTCATCTTCCGGATGCCCACCTAAAGAATGTGTATTGTACTCTGCTTCATTCACATTTACAGGTTCCTCACCAGGTCCTCTTTCTTCTTCTTCTTCCTCCTCCTCCTCCTCCTCTTCTTCTTCTTCTTCACTAGATTCTTCCTCATTGAATTCCTCTAATTCACCCCAATGTTGAACCTCTTCCGGTGGACCGGTATTTGTGGAAGCGCGTGGCTTGTTACTACCGAAAACGTCCCCATATAATGGACGATTGTACTGATCAACGGGAGGTTTACCCCATCCACCAGCATGATAACCCCATTGTGCTCCGACAGGGATAGGATAATTAACACCGGGAATTTTCAAGTCAGGATAACTTGGTGGTGGACCAAACTTTTGCATGGCAAAAATCCAAGGAGGAGGAGCGTTTGCTGAAATTCCTAATGCTTCTCGTAATTCATCGGATATATCACCAGGTCTCTTCTCTTTCACATTTGCTTCTAATTCTTTTCCTTCGTAATAACACTCGCCAAATCCGGTTAAAACTGGTTTAGTTTGGTAACGAAAGAAAGCATCATGGAGTTTTTGGTAATCAATGTCAAGTTTTCCCATTTTTGGTTGAACGCGCTCCCTCATTTTTTGACGCAATGGCATATCGGCTTCATTTTCATGAACTGCATTTCGCATTTGGATGATACCGGTAGCACGAATATACGAAGGTAACTCAAATAGTTGCCGCTCAATGCCTCGTTGACCACTGAGGTAATCTCGTTTTTGGTTCCAGTGACGAGGAACCGGTACAGTGTTCTGGTAAGCTTTAAGATGAGTAAGAAGCAAAGGATCTGGAGAAGAAACATCCCACCAATCTACCACATCTGGTTTCTCTGAGATCATCTTTAGGTGTGCGACCGTCATCCGCTTCATCTTTCGAAGCTTCTTACGGCTTAGTTTTTCTTCCTCGCGTTTTTGCAACGCGTCTTCTTCTCCTTCACTAAGGATCTCATCATCAGAGTACATTACTTGGCCCTTGTCTGCGGCTGCCGAATCTGCTTCAGGGTCTGAAGCAACGAAACGATTGATGATATCTTTATATTGATCAAATAACGGATCAGAGTTGTCCATGTTAAGATAATCCACTACAAGTAGAGGATCTGCCTCATTTGAAACCGCATTCTTCCCTGGAATTTCATCCTCTTTTTCTGCTACATCCACAGTTTCATTCCTTCTATTTTCATCAATTCGCTGTAAATCATTGCCACTTCCATCCTTGTTCTGAGTCGATGATTGCTGTTGCTGTTCACGCTGCAGTTTCTTTTTTTGTCGTCTTACTTGATTGCGGCTTTTTCTTTGCCTTTCTTGTGCTGTTTCTTTTGATCTCGCATTTTCTTTTTCTACTGCTGGCTGAACACTAGCTGTTTCCGCCATTGGGGTCTTTTTATATTTATTTTCCTTGCTTGAAAGTTTCCAGGTGTTAGTTACTCTTGGAAAATTCATCCTAGGCGATTCGTGCATTACCCTTACTTATAAGTCTCAGGTTGGTGTTGACCTGTACACGAACTTATCAAAAGCAAAGTAAGAATAAGCAAAGAAAGCAATGAGAAGGTCAAATCTACAAGTTTTGTGAAAGTTTTACCAAAGCTAGCTTAAACGAATAAAAAACAAGGCGTTACTCTGCTGAAAAGTCTTGAAAAGCTCCCGTTTTTCTTTCATTGAAAGACTCTTTGTTGAAAAAATTCGTTGGATATTTAAGACTTTTCAGTAGAGTAAATTAAGATTTTTCAATTTCAATTGGATGAATTTGACGCGTTCATTCATGCGTTTTCCATTCACAGATGTTTGTTTACTACTGTAGCGGAGTGACCCTTTTTTCGAATTTCAGCCAACTTCAGTAAATGGAATGTCAGTATTTTTCCAAGGATTAGTAACTAAACAGATCCAGCTGTTTATAAGTGAAGTCCAAAGTTCTTGTATCAACTTCAATGAGCTGTTTTGGACTCATCTGAAAGGCTGTTTACAGATTTTTTCTCATTCCTCGGCTCTGGCAAAAAGAGAGACTTCGCTCGTGTCTTTGAAGGGAAAAGGCCAAGTCCACTGTGAATGAATTTGGAACGACGGCGTTTAGAGAAAATGAAGGACAGAGATTTTGGTTATTTGGTTGCTTAAGAGGTTGATAATCTATGCTGTCCAATCCGAACACAAACATAATGGATCAACGACAGATCGAGATTCTTAGGGAAAGCCCTATTCCTTTAGAAAGGACATCAAGTTCATTGCAACATAACGAACAATGTCCTCCCTCTCCTATGACTCCTATGACTATGAACCGGAGTCATTCTTTGAATACTACCGTTTCGGCCTCAAACGATGGACTGGAAAACATTACGTGTGACAAAAAAAGCATTCCTCCCGGCATTTTAAAAAACCGATCGAATTCTTTTTCTTCTTATCTTGATGCCCACTCCAAAACGACCGTTCCGTCCAATGAGTCTTATAGAAGTACTGGATTAAATTGGTTATCCGTGAAATTGAATATTTTGTTTCGGTCACAAAGATTCCCTCGTAGGTCTTTTCAGAGGTCTTCTAGTTCATCGAATAACTCCAAATCGGAGAGCGGTAATACCAATGTCTTGTTTCCTACTTCCGATATATTCGATACTAAGTACCTGCTTGCTACAATTGTCCCAGAGTCCATCCAAAACGGTTGTTTTCTCTTTCGTGTCACAAAGAAGAAGGTACGACAGCGAAAAGTATCATTGGATCCGTTTACAGGATACTTAATTTTAGATAAAAACACTGGGAAACCTTACCGTAAACTATGTGTCGATGACATTAAAGAAATTCGTCAAGGAAGCGAATCCAGAAACTACAGAGAGCAATTCAAAGTTTCTTATGAGCATGAAACTAGGTGGTTCACCATTGTTTACACAGCCGAAGATAAAATGAAAGCTTTGCATTTCATTTCTCCCACCATGGACGGTCTTAATCAATGGATAATGGCTTTAGAAGGATTGAAAACATACCGTTTGAATGAGTTCATTACAGGGTCTCGTTTTGTAACGAATCACAATATTCAAACGATCAAAGGAGATGAAAATATTAGCCACCCTTGGGAAAAATTAGAAAAAGATGAGACAGCGGAACTCACTTTTGAAGACGTACAATGTATGTGTCAAAAGCTGCATCTCAACGCTTCCTTTGAATATCTGGAGCAGACATTTCGTAAGGCTGATACGCTCGGAACCGGAAAACTAAGTTTTGAAGGGTTTCAGCACTTTGTAAGTATGCTGAAAACAAGGCCAGAAGTAAAGCAACTTTTTAATAAGTATACAAATCATTCAAAGGAAATGACTTTTGATCAGTTTGCTACGTTTTTACGAGATTCCCAAAAGTCTATTATTAATGATGATCAAGTTGAGCTTGTATATGGTTCGTTTTGCAAATCTTATGACTCTCCAATGAATTTAATTGATTTTACGTCTTATTTATTGTCTCCTGCCAACACCCCGTTAACCCCAATGAATCAAGATATGAATCGCCCTTTGAATGAATATATCATTTCCTCTTCGCATAATACGTATTTGCTTGGGAAGCAATTTGCTGGAGAAAGTTCGATCGAGGGTTACATCCGGTCTTTACAAAGAGGTTGTAAATGCATTGAAATAGACTGTTGGGATGGTTCTGACGGGCCGGTGGTTTGTCATGGAAGAACGTTTACATCCATGATTCGTTTCAATGATGTTATAGACGTTATAAAGAAGTATGCGTTTGTCGTTTCCGCTTACCCTGTCATTATTTCTTTAGAAATCCATTGTTGCCCGGAACAGCAACGGCAGATGGCCGATTACATGAAAGAAACATTTGGAAGTAACCTATTAACAGAACCATTGGGACCTCATGAAGTATTCCTACCATCTCCCGAGCAACTATTGTATAAGATTTTAATTAAAGTGAAATGTCAGGCAAATGTTTTGGCTTGTAACTCGCCAGATTTTATTCGAGGTGGCGTTGTCGATTCGTCTACGGATACCACAGAATCATCTGAATTAGAAGGTGGAGAACGGAATTTATCGATTGAGCCAAAAAAAAGGAGTAGAAAAATAATAATACCCGAGCTACAGCAAATAGCACCATATGTACGTTCACTGAAGTTTCGCAATTTTTCTTTACCCGAGTCGAAAACTTATAATCATACATTTTCATTTTCTGAAAGGACCATCAAAAGGCATGGTAAGACGATGTTTCCACGATTAAGCAAGCATAATACGAAATATCTTTGTCGTGTATACCCAGGTCCACTGCGACTTGGCAGTACCAATTTGAATCCACAATTTTATTGGCGTATGGGTGTGCAGATGGTGGCCTTAAACTGGCAAACATATGATATTGGCCTTCAAATAAACGATGCTCTTTTTCAGGCAGATCCTCCGAGTGGTTATTTGCTGAAGCCAGTGTATCAGCGAGTCACGGAAGAAAAAGTGAAGCAAAATAAGCATTACAACAATTCGCCCAAGAAAACAACGCTGAAGATTGAAATAATATCAGGGCAACAACTACGTCGTGCAAAAGAGCTGTCGAATTCGGAAACGCTTTGTCCTTTTGTAGAAGTGCAAATACATTCTATGGAGGAAATACCTTTTCGCTGGAATACGAGTGTTGTACATCGCAATGGGTTTCGACCAATATGGCAAGAGAGCTTCCATTACGAAAGCGCTACAGAAGATGATGTTTACTCTGTCGTTCGTTTTATAGTTCATCATCGAGCAAGCTCTGGCAACGATACGGTAATTGCAGGATTTGGATGTCCATTGTACAGACTACAAAGTGGTTATCGGCATATTCAACTTTATGACATGCAAGGTGAAAGTTTACTATTTTCGACACTATTTCTCCGAATTGAGAAGGCTGAATTTTGGTGAGATATCAACTGAATGGTTTTAACGAAGGATTATTAATGACAAATGTAAATCACGGTGGGAAATAACAACGGATCAGAGAAGGTGAACATTCTTTTTAAAAGTATAATGATAATAAAAAAACAGAAGTTACCGAAACCTTATTTTAGACTGCATAGATAATGGAATTCTACAAAGAAAGAAAGAAAGATATTTAAATGTTCACACTATTGACAAAATCGTCTAAGCTTTTCTCAGCAGTATTACTTCTCAGTTGTTCGCGAAAAACGTCCGGGCGAACTTTTTCCCAAAAATACTTCTGCTGCAGAAACTCATGTTCAAAATTAGAAACGTTATTAGAGGCATCTTGCCAGGCTTTTTTCGTGGATTTTAATTGACTTGCCAACCCAGCATCAGGAAGCTTTATTAAAGGGGTTTGTTGGTCATTATTCGCTCCAGTATGTATGTCAGAGTCATGGAAGCGATTTCCAGAACTAGAATTTGGATGAAATTGATGATGATGGTTATCGAAGTCTCGAGTATTAGAAGAAGAAAACCGTGATTCATAGCTAGGTCGTGACCTTGGCCTATTGGGATGATATGTCCGGAAACCACTTTCATAAGCTGAACCACCCTTTTCATTCACCGATCGGTGATGGTAATGTTCATTTTTTTCATGACGGTAGTCATCCCGTTTACTCATTTTTGGAACTTCAAATTTCTCCAGTGACACTTAAAATTGAGATCTGAAAAAGCCTTTAAATATAGAATTTTCTTATCATTAATTGTAATAGTTAAAACAATTCTATCATTAAACGTACACAATTCAAAATGGCGATTCAATTAGAATTGATGGTGAAAATATGGTTTTTGCTACATATAAAAAACGCGCTCCACGACGTTAATAAACACAAGTTGTGAAGATATAGATTTTGTCAATATCCATCTTTTTCATGTCGTAGATGAATTTTTCTCGTCAAAAACATTCATATTAAGCTTTTAAAGAAATATAGAAAGGATTATTGACTTTTATTCTCCCGTTTTTAATTCAGAACGACTTGCTTAATAGAGTATCGATGGTTTGCATACGATGTAAATTCTACATCACTTGGAACTGTATTTACCTTTAGAAACAAAGAGGGAGGAGACATACATAAAACGGTGAATATAAGATTCAATATAGTTTCCATTGCTTAAGGGAATCGATGATTCAATTACAACAAGCTTGAGAAGGAAGATGAACTAGAGTGGATGTTCACGGAATCCCACTTGTCTAATAAAACACCATTAAAATCGTTATTAGAAAGGAAGGGGTAGCTGATCTTGGAGTGTTTATACTATGGTAAAAGGTGGTCGAATCGATATACCCGTTCATCGGAAAAGAACCATGAAATGGAAATTGTGCGTTGTTTGAAATCTGTACACCCAAAATTCTACATATAACAAAGGATTCCGATGAAAACCGTTCTTCAAGAACATGATGAAAAGCAATTATAATAAGAGTATATTACAAGACGAATGTTACCTGTAAAGTTACTAAGTTGGAAAAAGTAATAGCGAGAGGTAATTAAACAGCAAAGAAACTAGTAAAAAAAAGTTTTGTAATGGATAAGATGATCATAGATTCATTACCTTTTTGTAGAAACCGTTCGGCCATAATACTCGCCTTTAGGCAAGTTCTATTACAGACTGTTAATGCACTAAAAAGTCTTTAATTCTTTTGCTACCGATTACAGGTAACACCTGCAATTCATGTCTCTCACCTGGGTTACTTTTGGGTGTAAATAAAGAAACGAAATGTTTCAGTTTGATCGCTCAAAAATAATAGAATCGCAACAAAACAAACGATTGAGCTTACTGAAGCAAAAGCGCCATGCGGTCCTTATAACACCTGGCTGGATCATTTTTCGTGTTTTTCGAAAGTTACAAATCAATTTCAGCTGAATCATGCTGCGTTTTCCATCTTTTTAGAGTGTTTTCAAGCATCAAGGCCCATACAAAAGCCATGGTAGTCGATTTGTAGCTTTGCCTATGCAAAGCTACAAATATGTTTCAGTAGATTGTTTTATGCAACGACTTTGTGAAGCATCCTAAAAGAAGAATCCAGCAACTGCATGAAAAAGGAAGTCTTTCAAATCTCTCAATAAACCAACTTCCATTCAAGTAATAAAGTGAATGATATGTGATTTTGAGTCTCTTTCCACACTACTTCAAAACCCTCTACTACATTTACGTCGCTTCCGTATACTGTACAATCAACTCTTTTATTCTTTTACATTCGTATTTTTTTATTCAAATTTACCATTCGATCATTGAAGGGCCGTTTCTTGCATATAAGAGAATAGTTTTGGCAGTCTCCGAAAAGACATCCTGTAACCTCGTCAATACAACATGGATCTTATTGAAGTCTCCAATCTTTCCTACACATTTTCACCAGAATTTCCATTGAGCCTTGATCATGTATCAATAAATCTTCCTCGAGGATCTAGGACACTGCTTGTTGGTGCGAATGGTGCCGGTAAGTTGCTTTTTTTTTTCTGTTCATTATTATTCCTCTTTATCCTATTTTTTGTCCCTTCGTATACTAATACACTGCTTGTTCTGCTAAATAGGTAAATCAACTTTATTGCGTCTTTTAGCTGGAAAGTCTCTAGCAAAGGCCGGAAATGTGTCAGTATTTGGCAATGATCCTTTTCGAGAATCCAAAAGTACTGTTGTGCATCTCGGAACAGGTACGACAGATACGTCGAGTCTAATCGTGCGTCAACGAAATAGCCTTTTAGATGTGATTTCCATCCAAACAACAACACGCTAACCTTTCGTAGAATGGGTCAATAATCCAGTCGTTCACCGAGATATGATAGTTGCTCGACTCATTGCATCTGTCGGTGGTGATGTATTTCCTGAACGCCGCGATATGCTGATTTCCATCCTAGACATTGATCTTCGATGGAGAATGCATGCAATATCCGATGGTGAACGACGTCGTGTCCAGCTTTGCATGGGACTTTTAAGACCGTTCGACCTCCTTTTGTTGGATGAAGTTACTGTTGATCTCGACGTACTTGCTCGTTCTGATCTTCTGTCATTCCTTTCCTCAGAAACTGAAACGAGAAAGGCAACCATTGTTTACGCCACCCATATTTTTGATGGTTTAGCCAAGTGGCCTACACATTTGGTACACATGTCTCAAGGAAAGATCGTCGATTCAGGCCCAGTATCAAACTTTCCAGAAATCCAATCTGTTACCAATACGGGAAACAGCGCCTTGTTAGAGACGTGTTTGACTTGGATAAAAGAGGATATCAAGGTCCGTGGATCTCGTGAAAACGAAAAGCGCAGCACCTGGCAAGATGTACAGGATACTTTCAAAACAGGCACAGACGTTTTTACTGATTATTTTAAAATCTCTCGTGCAAGATGATTTATGCTAAAGCTTTTTCATTGCGAATTCTTCAAGTTTGTAGTCGAAACTTAGAGTGAACTTCCATATGGAACTAATATTTACCAGGTGTATATTTCAATCAGTATCACAAACTTCTATAATATTATTCTAAATCAGTCTATATATCCTTTTAGGAGCCGTACCATCCATTATCATTAATCTTCATTCAAATTAGTCATTATGCGTCGTGATGTTATTTTAATTGTTTCAGCATGTTTTGAGCTTTCAAAACAACCGTCTTTGGACGTTTAGTAAGCGGATTCATTGATCCATTCGGATCTTGGCTAGCTTCATTTCGGCTTTGAGGAAAATCTAAAGCCAAAAGCTCTTCCTCATAGTCAACAAGACGTGATACATCACACTTTCCTGATTTCAGCTTTTCCAAGAGATTATCCATTATGGCACTTTCATCTTTAGTCGTTTCTTGTAAAGTGCTTTGCATCAACTCTTTTTTACCCGTAGCTTCCAAAGCCTTTAATCGTACATGAGCAATTCGTTCTTCTTCTTCAAACTTCAGATTCGCCTGTTTTACTTTATTATATTCCTTCAGAAAATCATGAAGACTTTCAAAAAAGTAGCTTCCGCAGGCTAGACTATCAGGGTTTTCACCAAACATGGTTAAAGTACACTCAAAAGTCTCCTTCATCGACATAAGGTCTGATTTCAACTTTCCCGTAATACTTTTTGCTGAAGGTATCCATGGTGCTATTACTTCACGAATACGATCATTGGGATGCAGAATTTTCCTTTCAGACAGTGCACCATTCTCAGAAAAATCTTCTTCAACTTCTTTAACTAACTGTTCAAGGTTCAAGCAGTCATGCTCTAGTTGCTCAAAATTAACTTTCACAACTTCCGGAACATTCGCCAAATCGTGAAGAAATTCTTCTAGCTCGGGGAAACATTTACGAACGATACCTTCAAAAGTATGCAGTAATGTCAAGCCGTTTTCTTCGTTCTTGATCATGCTTAATCGCTGTAAACTGTCGATTTTGAATCCTTGCCTTTGCCTAGGAACGTCGTTCATATAATTTCCTAGAAGTAATATCAAGTTCAAGAGATATTTGAGATTTGTACTCGTCTTTATATCAAGTAAAGTGCAATGAATTTTCCTTATTTGCTTTTGTAAATCCCGATGACTTTGGTCAAGAACAGTCATAACCTTTAGAGACTTCATCCTCTTCTCATAATAATTCTCAATATCAATTATTACTAGTACATATACTTGTTCCCATTTCGTAAGTTGATGCAAATTCATATGATAATTAGGTGCACCATTATCCCAAGCAGTACGGAAAGTAGAAAGGTTTTTTTTCAATGCATCTTGACAGAACAGCTTTCTATCCACAAAGAAATCAATCAATTCCACTATGTCAGAATCACAGTAATAAAACTTGGAAGCAATTTCAAATGAAGATAAGTAAATAAATCTATGCAATCGAATTCCAAAGTACTGTTGCAATTCGGGAGGCATAAAGCCGTCAGTAGAAGAACTTTTTTTCTTCAGCTTTTTGACTTCTCTCATAGCAAAGCAATTTTCAAGGTTACCCAAAATGCCATCACAGTCTAATTTAATACTTAAAACAAATGGATCAGCTAGAGGTCTGTTCCATAGAGTACGCTCTATTGGTACTTCCAAATTTTTCCAGTGCAGTTGTTTAAGTCGTTTGGAAGGTGAATAATATAACTTCCAGTGCGGCATTTCTTTTCCTGCTAAACTGTTTTTCTCGACCGTACCATTAAAAATATCTTTCGTGGTAATATCTTTAATTTCAAAGCCATCAGGAATCTTTAGAGAATTATTAGTGGGAAATTTAGCATCATTTTTTTTTGCTTGGGACGTCTGCACTGGGGGTAAAGGAGGAGCTGGCGGAGGGATAGGTGGAGCAGGAATTGAATCAACTTGTTTCTGTTCTGGTTTGTTTGGTAAAGCACTCGTTGTATTCGTATCCTTTGATTCTTCAGTTACTTGTTCAATCTCGCCAGGCGACTTGCTAGCATCTGGACTTCGGCGAAAATAAACTATAGGACTTAGACTATCCAATTTATCACTGATACCACTAGGGCCCTCGTTTATGTTCATATGAACATCGAAAGATTGGATAGATACAGCGGATACAGGCTCAGCTTTAAATGCGATAGAATTGGCCTTTGATAAATCGATACCTTTACCCGAATTCATACATTTACTAGATCGGTTGCGTTGCAATGATCTAGTTTGTTTAGAAGTTGCACGTAAAATAGGATTTAAGATGCCGAAATGATTGGAGGGCTCCTTTCTTTGCTTTAGTAAATCGTCGGTCGGTTCAAGCTCTTTCTTCTTTAGGCGACCTGTTCCTATGGGGTCATTGACAGTTTCTCGTTCTTCCAACCGTTCTAATGAATTGTTAGAACTTTCATACGGAGAGGCAGTCTTCCCAACGTTTCCTTCTCTCGCCATTTTTTTTAGTATGGAAACAACTTCGTTTTCATTGCCATGAAGACTTAAGAATTTTTCCGGAAACAGACTAATCAAAGAATCCGCTATCGAAGTCAAGTCGGCCTCATAGCCTTTTTTCAAATTATTATAGCTTTTTTCCATTTCCTTGAGTCCCTTTCCAATGACCGAAGAGATTGTACCATTAGCAGGAGCATACATAGCGTCTGGCGTTGCAGTTTCACTTCTAGAGGCACGGAATTGTGTTGATTTTCGGTCGGTTGTAGAATCGTTAGCATCATTCTTCTGAAAAAACCTATCGGTAGTCATTTCCTCATGCAGTCTATCAACTTGAGAAGCAAAAGTGCTTTCAAAAAATGGTTGAAGGCTTAAAACGTAGCAATCTAGAAGTTTAATTATTCGAGAAGGAGCTTTGTTAGTTTTAACCAGTTTGAAAAAATGTTTGAGGAATTGTTTAAGAAGACCGTTCAAGTCTTCATTATCAAATATTTTAAGCACAGAAGAGCCTAAATCATGCTCATTTGATATAGATTTGAAGTCGGTAAAAGCATTTTCAACAACATAGTAATACTTTTGTACCTGTTTCTCAATTTCCGGATTTCTTAAAGTACTCATTTTTTTAAGTATACGTTGAAACCGAGAATTTTTAATTGTTTGATTGAATTGGTATAACATCTCTCTCGTAGTGAAGTTTTCCTGAAAAGCATTGATGAGCAACATCTGAGACACACAAAACTCAAGAACCATTTGGTTATACCGAATACCTTCTTCCCGGGCGTCTTTTCCAGCACCGACAAGACTTCCAAGCTTTCCTCTGTTATCGATTGCAATCTCCCAATGATGCAGCCATAGCGGTAAGATATCTACGGGATTTTTGTTTTTCGACGATAATAATTCGATGCCTCGTAAGACAATGTTAATGCCTACTGGATTATTCCAGTAACAAAAAAAGGTCAGTATTTCAGCGGACGTTTTCCTAACGGATAACTTGGACGTTAATAGACATTGAAGAACGGGCTCTATCATGTGTTCTTTGTCTACATAGTAGGAGATTCCTTCTTCATGATTCATTAAGCAACGGATACATTTTAAAACGGCTAACTCCAGGTTGGCATCTAAGATTTTGGAGTATTTTAAATCATGAAAGTCATTCAGAATCTTAAGTAAAAGATCCTGACCATCCATCATTAAAAAAGTACGCACCCAAGTAACAGATTCAGTGCGAAGAGCGACCACTAGGGACTCTACATGTCTACACTTCGGCATTTTGTCTAACAGCTTTTCAATGTAAGATGCGACTGCACATTTCGTCGCAGTCTCGGACTCATTGCATTTAATGGCGAGCACTTTATTCTTTTTAACGAGGTAATTTGTTATAAATGCCCATTTATTTTCCATGGACAAGGATACCTTTGGGTCATAAAAGAAAGAGGAATACGTTTCCTTATTTTCTTTTTTTAAAGTAGTAACCACTTCTAAAAATAGTTCATCAACCAAATTAGGATCATTTGGACACTTCTGGTGAATATCCACGGCATCAAGGAATCTTGATTCGGTCATAGTATTCCTTTGAGGTGTTTCTGAGCTGTTCACAGAATCAATAGTATTTCTGTTCTCAATACTCAGAAATGATGAAGCAAGTGACCAATTTGAATATATATCATCAGCTTTCAACTTCCACTGTTTTGCTCTTTTTGAATTGATTGATTTGGCACTACTTTCCTTCGGTGAAGTCGCAAATGTATCATTTGGCGGACCGTCCGTGATTGAATGAATTGAACCTTCCTTAATTATGGGTTTGGATATTCGAATCTCATTATTCCCCATTATGTGTCGTTTTAATATTCAGCTTTTGATGTTCTTTTCTATGGTTTTTAACTAGCTTGACATAGAACACAAATGTATTGATCAAAGAATGAGTAGCAGAAAAAGTGTTGGTAAAAGGAAAGTTCTTGATCCGCTTGTTACAATTTCTTTGTTTTAGGACAGTGACAAGATTGCCGTGAGTTTTTCTACGTCAAGTGTAAAACAAAGAAGAACAAAGAAAGCTTACAGCGAGGTATATGAATGGCTAAAAATGAACTTAAATATAATTAGTTGAGTCTTTGAATTGTTACAATAGAAATTTTGTATTGTAGATAATCGTTTCAACAATGAACAAAGATTTGTACTCAGTGGCATCAAAAACATATCAGTAAACTAGCTAGCTTAAAGAACGAGTAAGAGTTCTACGAGTTTATATATTCACCAGACATTGATGAAAAGTAACTGACGACAAGTATCAGTAGAGAAGTCCCTTCTGTGCGTTTAGAGTAGACCTTCTAAGGATTGTAAAAAAGTCAAAACACTTCAAGCAAATAATGCAATGGTGAAAATATTCAGGAGACAAGTGAAAGATTTAAAAGTGTGCATACAATCTCCAAGCATAACTGGAACAAGAATAAAAGTCATATAATCATAATATTAAAAAAATCTAAATTCGCCATTTCAAATTTTCGTGAAATAAAGCATCATAATCGCAAGAAAATTAAATATAAACGTAAAATATCAATTGGAAGTACTGTCCATCCTCATTTTCATAGCTTCCAGCTCTTTCTTTAAAGTCTTGTTTTGTTGCTGAGCATCATCCAAAAGAGCTTCATACAGGTGAAGTTCATTGACCGCCATATTGCTAAAAATAGGGGTCTTCAGTATTTGTGCAGCGGTAGGTCTTTTCGCTGGACTGCTTAGCATGGACAGTATAAGACTTGCCTCCCCAGGCATTTGCTCGAGAAATTCTTCAGGAAGAAGACCCTTTTTCAAATTGTTAATCAAAGAAACCCTTTCCATGCGGGTACCAAATGGATACAAAAGTTCAAAGAACAAGATTCCAAGAGCGTAAACGTCAATCGCGGTACTATTCTTAATAGATTGAGCTTTCATATGCCTTGACAACATCTCTGGTGCGGCATAAGTATGGGTGCCAGCAAAATAGAATCCCCCGTTTTCTTCAGACGACTCCCCAACATCTGATTGCGAGAGCACCAAGCCAAAATCACCAATTTTTGGGACAAAAAATCTATTTTCAAAAGGTTCGTTCTCAACTAGAGGTTTCCCGGTAAAACAGGGCAGACGAACCGAGCCTTGTTCGGATGAAGCACTTGAAGATAGAAAAATGTTCCTTGGCTTCAAATCGTGATGAACCAAATCCATAACGTTATGAAGATACATAACACCCTCCAGTATTCTAGAAAACAGCAAAATGTATCGATTACGAAGGTTTTTTGGAAGCATACCCCGAAAGTGCTTATTTCTTTTGTTTAGGTGAATTTCGAGTGTTTCTTCACACAAAGCCATTTGAATGTAAAGGCAAATAGGCCTCTGATCAAAGCAAGGGACATCATGCGTCATTGAATTCTCGTTCTTAGATGACAGGGAGAATTTATCAAGCCTTTCAGAACGGTTCTCTTTTCCATAATATAGAAAGTCATCGTCAGCAAACGATTTCTCAAAAGAATGGCTTTTAGAATATTCTGGCTCAGTGTCTTTATAACCAGAAAACAAAGCCGCCAAACTACAAGTCGATTGCTTCGTTGAAAAAGATGGGTCGATTTTTTTCACGTAAGAATCTTCTTCGAAGACCACCTGAACGGAATTGGTATTTGAGTAACCATGATTTAAAGAATCAGTTTCTATATCGAATAAAAGATTATCAGCGCCATTCGAATCATTACTTCGTGAACCTAGCAAGTCTTCCGTGCAAGTAGAATCGAACTCAGCAGGATCGTTGTGATGATAAGGTTCAATCTCAACCCAGCTAGAATAGAAGCGAATGATGTTCGGATGATTAAGGCGAGCCAAAATTCGAGACTCACGGAACATATTTGAAGAAGATAGCGACCTTAATGTAAGGGGAATCTTTTTTAAAGCATAATCAACACCGTCAAATTTGTTACGTGCCTACAAAAAGTTAGTGTCGCATAATTTCCGTACTTCATACCTTGTACACGTAACCGTAGCCACCTTTACCAAGTAATTCAAGTTCTTCGAAATCAGAAGAATAGCGAGATTTCTGAACATTGTAAAGTTTTTCAAAATTGGAGCTGTTTGGCGATAAATAATCCTCTAATCTAGAGAGATTTAGAGGAGAATTCTTCAAAAAAGTACTATCCGAAACGTCTGAGTGGGAGGACACGTGATTGACAATATTGGCAAATGCATCCACAGAATCCGGAAAAGGAGCTGATTCAAAAGGTTCTTCGCAAGTGGAATAAGCAGATTCATTTGATAAGGAACTCATAAATGAAGAAGGTTTATTCAGGGAAAGAAGCTGTTCATTGGGAACATGGGAAATATTAGCATTGTGAGCTTGTGCTAAAAGTTCATGAAGAGCACCTGAATATGCTACTCGAATTGCTTCATAATCCTTGGAAAATTCATCGTCTACTAAACCCGAGTTGCGCAAGGAATAGGCGATATACAAGAACATATTTTGCGAGTTTTCCGGGTTCTTTTGGGACAATTCTAAATGAATAAGTTAGATTTTATATCGAATAATAGATAAACATACTGCAAATACTCTCAAGAAGGGAAAGAAGGAGCAATTTGCCTAAAAAGGCCGTTAGTAAAAAGTTTAGATGACTTGCAATTTCAAAATTGCCAAAACCGTTTTAGCGTACAAGTAATCTTTGGGGCCTTTTGCTTGTTCAATTGAACAGACCCATTACTTCCATATGCTGATAATGCTTGCCGATTCTTATTCTTTCCGTAGGAAGAATAAGAATCATGGGCGTTCCTTGATGGACTAAGCATTGTTGAAGTTGGCTTCAGAAAAATAAAGTTAATTCCGATGAAGAATTTAAGAGACGGAATAACTCATCAATGAAAACTAAAAGGACGAAAACCAATGCACATATCTCTTTTCCGGTCTATTATGCGACGACAGTAGTAATGTTTCCTATATTATATCCCTTGTTTTTAACGAAAGTTGTTAATTCTAAAAGCAAACGGTATGAAACAACCTTTTGTAAGTTGTTATAGTAGATGTTTGTGGAAAATGGAATTGGAATATTCTCTGTTGAACAGTAAGAATATAATTCCAATGGAACGAAAAGAAAAAACGCAACTAAAAAAAAAAGATTGGTAGTTTGGAGAGTTTCAATTGTGGTGTTCAAATACAAACCCGACTATTACTTATATTGCCCTAGGGATTGTTGTACAAGCCTGTGATATCGTAATATCAATGACGGTTATTATAATAGTATCCAAATATCAAAAATGGTGACCAATTTGTAGAGAGAAAAGCGTAGAAATATCAAACAAAGCTATAAGATAGTTACCATTAGCGTAAGAATGAATGAAAGTATGGTTTTCTGTCGCTTCAACCGAAGAGTTACAGAGCGTGCTTTATATAGGATTTGAAGCAGCGCTGCGAACGGATCAAAGCTCGTCTTGCTACCATAAATATTCTGTTTTTGTAAAAACTTTTAAATCAGGTGATGAATATGAAGGCGCTATTAGTGTTTCAAAGAACCTCATTATATAATATGGTCTTATTCTACCCAACAAAATGATTCTGCGATTTTATTGCCGATGTAACCTTATACAATAAATACAATTCATGAATTCATGTAGTTAGTCAACATAAGTACTGATATAGTAGGTAAGCACAGCAGTGTGCTCATCTTCAGGATCTGTAATGTACACATATAATACAAGCGCATGCCCTTCGCAGAAGCCTAATTCGTTAGTGAAACCATCTTGGTGTATCGAGTAGATTCTCATCCAAATAAATATACTTACATGCTATAACTCTTCTAGCTACACTAGAAATCCGAAGCATATTCACTAAATCTTTCGCATCGAGTCGCATGTGCACAAATTCTTTAGGATTTCGAGTTTGAGAAGGATGCCGATTGACATCGTCTACTTGCGAAGGATCCAGCTCTGGATTTTCAAGATCTTTCCATCTAGTGGTCACTTTTGCTGCAGGTGTCGATACTGAAAGCTGTAGTTCCCCAGACATGTTGGCTGAAATAATGACTCGATCCGACATGTTTTTGTATTTATCGGCCACCTGTCTAATTACGTTTAAGCTCGGGAAAAATATATGACAATCTGGTTCAGGAGCTGTAGGCTCTTTAATTGCAGACACATATGAATGCGATAAAACGCGGATTGGGATATTATGTGTCACAACGTTTGACCCAAATGCACGCCCGCTCCAAGTCGTAGACAAAGATAACAAGGGCTGATTATTTTTCTTAGAAAGCCTGATGGTAGAATCGCTAGCATTTGCCGCTGAACGCAGAGCTCTATATAAGTTATCGACAGGTATCTCCAAGTTGATTACATTGTCGGCATTACTTTGAACAACATATTCTTCGAATATAGTTTCCTGAATCAATAAGTAAATCCACTTGCATTTACTCCAAGACCACCTACCACTTCCAAAACTCTGTTTCTGTTAGCAGACACGCTCACGCTGCGACGAAACGTACGCCCAAACCTGTGTCATTCGAAAATCAGGTATAATTATAAAATTTACAGTTTCTGGCATCAGTCGTAGCCAACAAAACTTTCCAATTCTGTCCAGCGCCTGTACCAAACCTAGCAAAGTAGAGTATTTAGCATTCAAACATTCAATTTGCTGCGTAAGCTTACGTGTAAGAGTGTATAAGTTGCTGATTCTTGTTTTAAATCTCATTGCTCAAAGAATAGAGCCTTTCTTTGTGTTAAATTTAGCATTTGCAACTGTAGAATATAGTATCGGTGCAATCCCAAATATTTATGGATTACCAGCGCGTCAGGCTTAATAATGCATCAAAGAATGGTTTGGGTTTATTACAGTTGTTTAGATTTTCTATTAAAAAGAAGTGCTTACGTATTTAATAGAAAGATTTTATTCATGACAATGTTTCCATTGATTATCAAAGCATACATCAAGCAACTTTCAAACTTAAGCGTATAGCCAAAGAAAGAAAAAGAAAGCAAGATCGCGAAGAGTAGAATAGAAGTAAAAGAAATAATATATTCATTTAATTTTCGGATATTTCCATGTTTAATCCGTTGGCTCAACTAGAACATGAGCATTGGATTTGACTCTTCGTAGGACCTGTACTGTAACAATAAGTATCTTCAAAATCTTTTGAAAATCCCCATGAATCCTCAAAAGGAGAAGCAGTCATCTTTGCAACTTTATGAAATAAGTCGAAATCACCCTCATAAGCCTTTTTGTTAACTTCTTCAAGGACCCAGTTTCTCAACGTGAAATGAGGGTTTACGGATTTCATAGTATTTAGCCTTGTAACCTCTGGGATCTCAGCACATAATTGATGGTACGCATCTAGCCATCCTTCGAACTTCCCAATTGCTTCGTTACGGAACCGGGGATTGTTTTTATTGAAGCTACTAACGCAGAGATCAAACAATCGTTCCGCAGACGACGAATTATCGCCTTCTTCCACCTTCACTCTTGTCAAAAATGAGAAAAAGTTCGGGTAATCTAGGTCGTAATTTTCTAAAATATCAAGAGCATCAATAACCTGTTTTCGAGCAGTAGCATCGTCAGGTAGCCCCAAACGAGCTGTCATCAATTGAAAGTAGTCTTCCCGAACGATTGACAAAAACTCTTTCGCAATATTTTCAAAGACCTGCAACGTATATTCGTGAGCTTCCGAAATCAACTCAGGAGAGTTGTGTAGTTTTTCCATAAATTGTGGATCATCGACTTGGCCTTTTGCACCTATAAACTCTAGCAAAGCTGAAGCTAGTTTAGCCAGATTCCAAATAATGATCGATGGTTGTCGCTGATATGAGTAACGCAAAAAAACATCATCATGGTTGGGTGTAAATGATGGATTGTAAGTATCCATAAAACTAAAAGGACCAAAATCCATAGATAGTCCCAGAATACTAGTATTGTCTGTATTCAAAACACCGTTCATGAACCCATAAACTTGCCATTTTGCAACACTTTTCGCGTTTCGGAAAGCAACATCACGCAAAAGCTGCTCATAACGGTTCCCGACTCCTCGTCCTTGAAAGTCTTTTGTAAGCACGTGGTCCAAACAGTAATCAGCTAGCTTGCGTATTGATTCTAAATTTCCATTGACCCCTGGGAGATCAAAAGTCCCAATACGTATCCAAGAGGGCGCCATACGACAGACGATTGCACAAGGTTCGACTGTTTCACGCATAGCGGCGACACCATCAAGGGTAGAGATAGCAAGAGATCTCGTCGTCGGCACGTTGAGAGCATGCAAAGCTGTTCTCGGTTAACTCAAATACATAGGAAACATTGGTTCACCCACATACCTTCACAACACAAATGTTCACGAATGCTAGAGCGTACCACAGCCATTCCATCGGCAAAGCGAGAATACGGAGTACGTCCTACGCCCTTTACTTGGATCTCATAACGTTCTTTGGTATCTGGGTTGGTTAATTCACAAAGGGAAACAACTCGACCATCACCCAACTGACCGGCCCAGTCACCGCTAAACAAAAGGTAAGCAATAAATCATGATTTCCTATAGCTTCAAACATACAATTGGAATCCTCCATAGCATTGTGACCAAGGACAGCATTTGTCAACATCGATATCCTTGCCCACAACTAGCTTTTGAAAGGCGTCTGTCTCTGCTTCACTTTCGTCTAACCCAAGCGACTTCATGCAAGAAGGACTATAAGCTAGTAATTTCGACTCTGCTTTCATCGATGGAGTCATGTATGTGAACAGAGCGCCATCGTTAACTTTGCGAGGCATGTGTAGCATTTCATCACTCGCATGTTTCAACGCATCAACCGTTGGAACGACTGGATCGGGCGTCAAGTTCTCCGTAAAGGTTGAACTTACTGGAAGGTCAGATAATTTTCGAGACATCGTTTGAATGGACCTTGTGAAAAACTTTCGCATGCCAGTAGGATATCTAAACAAGCCACTTGTTTTGTTTTGCTAGTTTTATTTTTTCCTTCTTTCACTGCTTAGTACTTAATGATTACTTCCAATTCCAAAAATCCCTTGGGACGAAATCTAGATAATACAGTATAAAACAGTTCTATTCAAAATCCTTTGAATAGACTTAAATTGAACTTCCTAAGATGAACTGATACTCTGCCAAAGAAAAAAAAAAACCGGTAGGAGTAAATGGAAAAAGAGGTAGTTCAATCAGTTACAAAACAAGTTCACTCTATGAACCAATGACAAAATACAAATGATTATTACTATATTACTCGACTTTACCAAGCAGTAAATAGAGAAAAGGAAGTTCCAAAGCAAAACCACAAAGACGAAAGTTGTAATTTATTTAATAAAGATTAGAAACTTCTCAAAAATAAATATCAACGTAAAGCATTCATTTTTTGCCATCTCTCACGTCTTCGTTTTCTTCCAAGTATGGTGTAAGTATTATGCACAAACAGCTATATACCGTCATTTCGTTAAAGCGCTATAAAGTAATCTACTCTAACTCATTAGTAAACATTGTATCATCCCATTGGTACTCTATAAAAATGCCCTTAAAAAGGAAATGTTTACCTTACTCTCATCTCTATGCTTACTACTGACAGTTGTGCCAAAAATCAATGCTTTCGGTGAGTAAAAATTAACAGAAAACATATTATGCGTTCGAAAAGAAACAATTTCTGGAAGAAACGCATACGAGAATAGAAACAGGCTTGGAAGAATTTCAATAAATGGCTAAACTTTCTTTTCATTACATTAATCGAGTACTAGTTGGTTGCACAATATTCGGCTATTTTCTTTCAAACTCAAACAGTAAACGCGGGAGAAAATAAAATAGCTTTCTGTCTCTGACATCAATGGCATGATCTTACAACAATAACAAGACACGAGTATTACCCACGGAGATTGGTAAAGGGAGGTAAACTACGATATTATTGAAAGAATAAGCCTCAGTCGAGACTTTTTCACAAAAAGGGAAAAAGACATGAAAGCAAGTCAAAAGAACCAAGCTTGCAACGTCAATTCGTGACATGATAACGATTTCTACAACGTAAAAGTCATTCAAGGAGCGTCAAATATTTGGGAGGCATATATAAACAAAATGGAAAGGTACTCATGCAACTAAAGGCACTGAGGAAGCAAAAAAAAAAGGATAGCCAAAAAGTGGAAAAAAAAGTAGTTAAAAAAAAGAACTTACTTACGAGTAACCTTTTCCATGACTGCTTCATGAGAAACCTCAGAGAAATCAGTGCCTTGAATATCGGTGGTGATACCAGTAAAGGCACGACGGAGAGTATCCTTGGAGGAAGAGTAAACCATCTTGGACTTGATGGGAGAGACATCAGGAGACCAACTGATGAAAACAATCTTATTACGAAGACCTTCACCCAAGTTGTACTCGAAGTCGTAGACGGCATAGCGGCAGTCTTGTTCGGGCAATTCACCAAGGAAAGTGTCAAAGTCCTTATCGGTGCTCTTTTTGTCAACAATAATTTCGGCTAAAACTAGGTCAGTTCCAATCCCTTATAGCAGTTATCGTAAACGGTTGCACATGTGCAATGCCTACGGAATTGCACTGGAATCATTTCCCTCTCATAAGAAACCGCGCTCCGAAGCGGCACATGCTCCAAAAGCAACCAGTTTCTTAAAAAACTTACTCTTAGTGTCATTCATCTTGAAAACAATATAACGAAGGTTCTTGCCCAACTTGAGCTCTTGGAAGGCTTCCAAACATTCTGGAGCAACTTTAACACCCGAGAAAGACTGTTTTCATACGTTAGAATTCATACTCGATCATATTTTGCCTTCCATACCATCTTGTATTATAAATATATTTTTATTTCGTTGTTTAAAGTGGTTGGCACTGGTTGGGAGATGACTGCACCCTTCAATCTTTAGATACTCATCCGGGGTAAGGGTAGTACATTCGTGAATTGTTGAAGTAAGCCACCGCTCGAATAGTTGAATCATTCTTAGTCCCGAGAGTAATATTATCGAAAAGAGTATCTAATAATAACAAAAAAAAAATGAAAGATGGAATTGAATACTGGATATAAAATGAGAGATTGACATATTTTGATATCCTTTTGTCTACAGTTTCAAAAAACCGGTTCCTAAACTTTCGAAAGGAAGATTGCAATCTTTCACACAAGTATTTGGTTACAACAAAAGGGAAATATTACAATTAGTAGTGTCTTGCTACGTCAAAAGAAAAAGAATATTTTCAATGATTATCGTTCATAGCTGATTATTGTAAAACTTTTACAACACTCCACCATTCATTTTGACAAACACGGCGCTTGAGTAGAATATGGTGGGCGTAAATACGAAAGTCGGTAGGTCAATATAAGCAGCAGAATGCGAATAAACGGAACCAAAAATCATGCGTAAAAGATGTTTTCTTAAAACACGTACTAGACATGGGTTAGCAAACGAAGAGTCGAAAGAAAATGATCACAGTGACATACGGGAATGAAAAGATAAGGGCAAATACGGCAGTATTCATCAAAATCAGCACCATACTTGGCTTTACACTTGTTTATGTCGCGGCTAACGCGATGAATCAAAACAATCATAAAGAAACAAGGGTAAAAGTAAGGAAGGGGTGAAGAAAACCCGGTAATTAAAGCCCAAGAAAGCGACTGGAAAAAGTCAACGGTATAATGGATTTTACGAGCATAACGATACCAGCCGGAGGTTAATAGAGTACCACCATTTGCACAACGGATGAAGGTGGGGTTTTTGATGGTCTGCCAAGGGAGTTGTGGAAACGATTTGCGAGTGGTTGTCAAACCGTAAATTTGGTTACGGAAACGGTTCTTTTGGCTGTTGCAAGTATCAAACACATAGTAGCAGCAAATCAACAAAGCATAAAGGGCAATGTTGTATGAGGAAGACCATTCGTATTGCTTGGGATTACGGGCAGACAAAAAGAGAGTACAGTGACTATAAGTAAAGGGAACGCCTATGAAACATTGATTAGTAAATAGAAAGAAAAGAAAAAACTGTAGGGAAAAACTTACCAGCCATATTCCAGAAAACGAGCATGAAACCGAATTTCTCATAGGCCATGTCCCAAGTAGGAACGATGAGCTCTTCACCCTTGGCGCAGCCGTTGGCATACAAGTAATGGGCAAGACAAACAAAAAGAACTTGGGGACTAACATAGCCGTAGTTTTCAAATTGACGAACAGCAGCAGCGACGGAAAGGAAGAAAAGGATGAACCAAGGAATGCGAACCTCGAAAAACATCTTCAAGTCCAAGAGCTTACCAACACGAGGATTAAGGCTAGCACCCATAAAATAATCGTATATGAGGTTTCCAGACAAAGCATGTGGTTTGTCAAAGAGCTTCTCACCAAACAAAACAGAGCCAACGTAGAGGACAAAGGTAATGATGAAGGAACTGATGATGGCGACACTCATAAGAGGGCCAAATTGGTCCAAGAGAGTCGTGATGCGAAAGACGTTGGAGACATGAAGGACAGCCAAGACGATCATGGAAGTATAGAAAGACCAGACAGCATTACATAGATACGGGAGAGAAGTATTGTTTCGATGTTTTAAAGGAAGACCGCGAGTGCGGATACCGGGAAGCGTCACGTAAAAGATGCCTTGGGTAATGACATACGTCCAAAAAATAGCAACGGCATATTTGCTGGGATAGGCGCCAATAGCAATGTAGTTGCCAAAAGTACGGAAAAACTCGCAAACACCGCTAAGTGTGTAAGAGGTAGGTTGAAGAAATTGACCATCGTTGTACTTTGCACTTGCCCATAAATAATACATAATCGAAGGAAAGCCAGTCATCATGGCCACGACACCCTTGGCACCTCCAAACTCGCGAGAAGGGCGTTCGGTGGAAGCAGCATTTGGTTTCATATTGGAAAAAATGGTGCGATTCAACCGTTCGAGGTTAAAGTCGAGGAAAAAAGAAAACAGCTATGTGTGAACAACGGAAAACGTCACGACAAAAGGAAAGAGCCGGAAAAAGAATAGATATTGTCGTACAAGGATGTCAGCAGAGTGTATAGGAGAACCGACGACGAACACTTGTATCGGGTTCTTGTTTGCTCATACCATGTGAATGGGGTTCATAGTACAGATACGCTAAGCGGTCCTATAAACGTGTTGCAACGCACTGTGATAAATCCTTTAAAATTGCTATCTTGAAGTTTCTAAACAAACAAACAAGGGCAATGGCAAAAACAAAAGCAAAAGCAAAGCCATCTGTGTGGGAAAAGAACTAAAGAGGAAAGAAGTCGAAAAGGATGTAGAGTCTGGCATTACCTTTTTCATTTCGCCAAGTCTATGGAATATTTTCTGGTTTTTGGTTTTTTTCACATTGTGTACATTCTTTTCCTTTCCTTCCATTTCTTTTACCTTGTTCATGGTATCAAACCAAACCTGTTGGTAACCTGTTCTTTTCTTCTTGCTGGATTGGTCCAATCTTGCCGCGTCTTCATGTCAAACATCAGCAAGCATCCTAGCATAAAGTGCATAGCATGGCTTCCTCATAAAAGAGAAAACCAACAGCATTGCTGAGATTACTCGAAAGTATTCACACAACTCTACAGATGCATCTTGGTGTTCTTTGCCTATACAGGCCAGCTAATGTGAAAATCAGCGAGAAAATAGGATTCGGACTTTTGGCAGTTGGACCCCAAACGCCGTTTCCTAAAGAAGCCAATGGGACCAAATAGCAAAAGACAGTAGAGGACTATAAAGGGCTATGGTTATCTGTGCGTCCTTTTCGATGGGGTTCCTTCGCGGATGAACAGGACACACAATTTTGGACGAACGAGCTCTCCAACGGAGCTGACAAGGCAAGACTAGACAACACCAGACAAGGTAAAGCAAGCCAAGACACAACGCAGGTTATTAAAGATATATTATGAAAAGATTTTGACAATGTCCAGCGGGTCCACTGGAACTATTAGATCCACTGGGTCCGGTGGGCTTGATCGTTGTTAGGTTTCAAACGATGCATTCAATCCATTAAAATTTCCTTCTTTTCAGCCTTTCAAGTTACCAAACATCTCTCAAGTATCTTATGTTTTTGTTTTATTTGTATTTTTATCCTACGGAAATTTCCTTCTTTCTTGGTTCTTTGTTTCCCTTTCATCTTTCAATTTCGTTTCTTCATAAGATCAATCGTGCAAATCATTAGTACGATCAAGGGATTCCCTTGGTTTACCTCTTTACATAATGTTTCAATTTCAGATCTGACTTTTTCTTTTTTTCGTAATAATTTATTCAATTTTATTTTCCTTTTTGCATGTATAGGAATTTACTTTTTCCTTGGTGTGGGTGTTTGGTGGTGTGTTCATCTTTGTTACTACAGCAAAGAGTGTGAAGTGACGATCTTACTAAATTTGCGAAGGAAAATTGACCTAAGTTTCTTCTACCTTTTACCGTATCCTTTTTGTTGGTAACATTGGGCAGAAAGACATTACTTTATTTACAGGATTGAAGAATTGCCATTGAAATAATTCTTTTGTTCCTCTCTTATTTTTTGTAACAAACAAAAAAAAAAAAAGAACCGAAACAACGTAGTACCTCTTTTTCGTTAGGAAAAACGAAAGCTGCACTCTGTGCTCTTTCATCATGAACGACCAGGATATGTTCAGAATTTTACAAAAAAACTTGAATTTGGGTACCTCAAACATCTCCTCGCCATCGTCTCGAAATGAATCACCTGCTGCCGCTCCCTCTAGAGTAACACACGCTTCTTCTAGTCCTCCTCATTCTTATGGAGCAAATTTTGTTTCCTCTGGCAATTACTCGAACACCAACGCCAACACCAATTCCAACTTCAACTTTATGACCAACGCCGTTAGTGGACAACAACAGGAGCAAGAAGACCAGAGACCGAAGTTACTAAATCTATTCAATTTTGGAGCTGATAGTGTTCAACCTCAACCTCAACTTCAACCCTCTTCTTCTCCTTCCCCTTCTGCTTCTTCCCCAAATATGCCTAACTCGCGAAATGCTGATGCTCTTCTTCAGGCTTTACGTGAAGGTAACAACAAGAAACCTGAAAGTAGCCAGCCTGTCCAAGCCCAATCAATTCCACTCTCCCATACTCCTAGCGACACAACGTTTGATATTCAACGCTCATTTTTTGGCAAACCTTCAAGCCCTCCTCACAATCCGGAAACCGCCTTGTCAGCTTCGGATTTGGAACGCATGTTGCTCTCTTCCACAGACCGTGCCACCAATTCCACTAAGGCCAACTCGTCTGGCCCCTTTCTTCCGCCAAGAGATGCCTTCGAGTCCCAAACTAGCTGGAACGCTCCTTCCGAGCCATCGGATCAAAAGGATCCCAGCAACTCATCTTCTATTTTTTCTTCTTCTGATGCCGTTTCCTCTTCCAGGCTAGATAAAGATTCTAGCACTTCTGCACCATCCTGCGAAGTACCGAGCGACGAAGGCGATGTTCTCTTTCACATCGATAACCCCGGTTCCGGTGATTTTGTCTGGGAAACCACAATCAACCCTGATTCTTTTCGAACCACTCCTTTCCCTTCGGATGGCCGTTTCGACATCGCTATGGTGGAACGTGATTTGGATGCCCAAGACAATCAACTCATTCATACAAACAAAGACTACATCGCTTACTCCTTAACCAACGAACCTATGGTCCGTGTCATAGAAATTTCTACTGGAAAATCTTTCTTATTGCACAACAATTCCCCCCATAAATTCGTTTCTGTCGTTTGGGGCGATGATCCAAACATCACCAATCACTTGATGGTTATCGATACCACCGGGCAAGTCATCATCTATTCTATAGACATGGCTACTGCTTCTTTCAAAATAATATTTCAGCTATCCGGTGCTCAGTCACTGTCCGATCCCATCAAGTCCCGATTCCACTGGTACCCCAATTCCTCTCGGTTTTTTGCCGTTGCCCTTAGCAAACACATTATTTTTTTTGACTTGGATCTATGCCAAAACATTCCTTTCCCAATTTCCAGATCCATTGGCGTTATTCAGCAATTACCCTGCTTTCTCATTGACACGGGTATTAGCGCCAAAGAATACGACTTCTCCGCTGATGGTACCGTTTTCGCCACGGTTGACAAAGATGCACTCATAAAGATATATTCTGTTCCTTATACGTTCCCCTCTACTATTGAAGATCGACCAAAGCCATCAGAAATTTCTCCTATTGCTACCTTTACAACAAGAACGGAACGAGGTAATTCTAAGGTGTTAGAAAAGCCAATTAATTTACGATTCATCTCTACTCCTGGCACTAGTAATAGTCGCTATTTAATAGTGGTCTACGTTTTGAACCAACTCATTACTGTCTTTGACACCCACGCAAAGAAAGTTATACAAAAATTCCGGTTCAGCAGTCCTTCCACTCCAGTGACCACTACTTCCTTTTCACAATTATCGGTTGATCATGACCGTAAAACACTACTGGTTGGTAACCCCCCTTCCAACACAATCTTTTTCTTCCTTTTCTGTAAGGAAGAGTCGGTTTCGGATGCCAACGACTTTTCTTCTACTTATGACTTGATTTCGGCATCTGTGAACAGCAGCCAAGCAGTCAATGCCGACGCAAAGTTTTCGTACGTAGCTGCCAAGAAGTTCAATGACGCCTCTTGTGTCAGCTTTACTTGTTGTAAGTTACTCAATGATTCTGAAAAGTATTGCATTGTTGTTAGTACCACTAAAGGATACGAATACTATACCCTACCAGTATTCAAACTTGAAAGAAAGGCTGAGCATTTGGCTTTACTAGAAAGCAAAAAGAACTGGGAAGCTGATGTCGGCGGTGTGGTTACTGGAGACCGACCTTCAATATCTCCCTCTCAGTCAGCGTCCGGTGTAAGTACGCCAAGATCCCAAACATCTGTTTTTTCTAAAAGAAGAAAGGACAAAGGTGAAAGACATGAGACAAAGCATAAAGGTTTGCCTTCTCAATCTGGATCTTCTTTATCTTCAAGTGGATATGCTGATGCTTCTATGATTGAAAATATTGTTTTTGGTGCCCTCGGCACTTTAGACAAAAATGTTCAAAAGAACTGTAAGTTTTGAATTTATTATTTATTTATTTTACTTTTGCTAACCCTATTTAGATGAAGGATTGAAACAGTTGATTGTAAACTACAAAACAACTCAGGAAAAGCATTTCAATGCTGTGTTATCTGCTGTTTCCAGTACTCTCACTGAAAATACTGGAAAAATACTGGAATCCGTTGTAGACCAAGCAATCAAGAATGCCATTACAGGGGAAATCCACGAATTTGTTGAAAAGGCCATGAAAGATCATTTTGTTACCTTGCAAGATGCATTAGAAACAAAAATAAAAAATTATGATCAGCAAATGCGTTCTGATTTTGAGCAACACAAGGACACCCTTTCGGATATACAAGATCTCACGAATAATGTGATTAAGTCACAAAGCGAATCCGATGGACAATTTAACGAGCTAACCAACCATATCAAGAGTCTGGAGGGCTGCGTGAATTCGTTAATAGCCAAGGTCGAGGTTTTGGAAATGAGGGACTCCAAGGAAGGAGGAAGTCAAGAATTAGGAGAAGAGACACAGCCAGATATCAATGAAGAAGTCCCTCTTTCGGCTGACGTAGCAAAAGAAACAGCTCAGCCGGAAATATCCGACGCCGAAATTGGTGCGGCTTCACCTGGTAGCAAACAGGAAGCAGCAGAGAGCACAAGGATTTCAGAATTAGTAGAACAAGGTTCAGTTCGCGAAGCATTATCAGAGGTACGTTTTTTGATATTGTCGAAGTTCAATTTTACTAACATCAATATTAGTGGTGCACGTCTCCCTCCATTGAGAACTTTAAGGTGATTTGCACCTTACCAACTGAGTCAATAGTAGAGAACTGTAGTAGTCTTCTTTTACTTACATTTGCTTATCATACTGCATTATGTGACATCTATGAAGACGAGCTTTTGTCTAAGCGTTTGGAATACATCGCCAAAATTTGTCTAAGCATTGATGTGCATGATCCCAAGATTGAGACAGTCATTCACCCTGTTCTTGCACTTGCAAAGGAAACTTTGATTAAGCAGTCTAGCAATTTTTCACCTGTCTTTCAAAGACGGCTTGGCATTGTTTTGCGTGCTGTTGATGGAAAGATTTCGGAGGTCAGCCCTTCCGTTCAATAAGGAAGTTGGAGGTTCAAATCTATAATACTTTTATCAATTACTGTTAACTGCTGAGTTCGATGGAAAATGACCGAATCAAGTTACTGGATAGTTGTTTTGAAGGTCTTAAAAGAAAGCTACAATCGGCTAGGTTTATGATTACCATGTGATGACTATCTTATATGTTTTTTTCTTTCAATTAATTAATTGTTAAACTTCTTGTATATCTTTCAAGCTTTATGGTATGAAGGAAATGTGGTAAATGAGGATAGGATTCAGTATTCACTTGCTATAGTACATATATCGCCGAGGAAAATTAAGAAGATACATTACTTTTTGGATTATCGTTTCTTTATTCTTAATTATTTATTTTTCTTCTTGCTAGCTGCTTCTGAAGATTTCCTTCTTGCTAAAGCATTAATACGTATTATGCAACATTCGAAACCTTTGCATATTTTTTCATAATGATAATATCCATCCTCAATGAATTTGCCATTATATAATTTTGCTGAAAAATAATTTAAAATAAGTATTTTCTTCGATGCTGTTTACTTAACCTCTTCCAAACCGAGCATCCTTGAAGTCAATGCAATTATACGGAAAAATGACTGCAGCAACTAAAAGCAGAGCATTAGAGTTTTTAAAATTTGTAAATTCTTGTCCCACTCCTTATCATGTTACAAAAAACTTGGCCGAGTACTATAAGTCTCATGGGTTTCACTACCTCAGTGAGAAACAGGATTTTGGTTCCCTATTGGAAACAGGAAAGTCTTACTATGTAATTCGTAATCAATCTAGTGTTGTTGCATTTAGTGTCGGTGGAAAATGGAAACCAGGTACGATAATACAAAAGGTTATTGCAAGGAAAGGTTCATTAACCCGTTAGGTAATGGTTTTTCCATTGTTGCTACTCACACAGATTCACCTACTTTACGCTTGAAACCCAAGTCAAAAAAATCTGCGAATGGATACATGCAAGTAGGTGTGGAACAGTATGGTGGTGGAATTTGGCATAGCTGGTTCGACCGAGACCTTTCTTTGGCTGGTCGTGTAATGGTACAAGAAAGAGATGGTCGTATTGTACAACATAACGTGCATATCGATCGTCCCCTTGTCCGAATTCCAACATTGGCTATTCATTTGGATCGTACTGCAAACGCATCCTTTTCCTTTAACATGGAAACAGAATTTACGCCGCTCCTAGGCCTTGAAAATGAGTTGTCGAAGGAGGAAATATCTGAAGACAATGAAGAAGCTCATCATCCAGCTTTACTCTCACTCATAGCTCGTGAGCTTGGCTCGGATGTATCACCAAAAAGCATTGTCGACTTTGAATTAATCTTGGGAGATTATGAAAAAGCTCGCCTTGGAGGTATTAATGAAGAGTTTGTTTTCTCTCCACGTTTGGACAACCAGGGTATGACATTCAGTGCTTCTCGTTCCTTGATTGGCTCTCTTTCGGAAAATTCTTTGGAAAACGATGACTGCATTCGTGTAGTTGCTTCCTTTGACCATGAGGAAATTGGTTCTGTTTCCGCCCAAGGTGCCGAAAGTAACTTCCTTCTTTCGGTCCTCGAACGCTTATCCGGAAGCAGTGAGAAATTTTATACCTGCATGAGATCTAGCTTCCTTGTTTCCGCAGATATGGCGCATGCTATTCATCCCAATTATGCTTCTAAATATGAGTCTACAAATTCTGCCGAGCTTAACAAAGGAACAGTGCTCAAGATCAACGCTAATCAGAGATATATGACAAACTCTCATGGGATGGCAATTATGAAACGAGCTTCTCAATTGTCAAAGGCTCCTTTTCAAGTTTTTGTGATTCGAAATGATTCCCCATGTGGTAGTACTATTGGTCCCAAATTGGCCGCAATGACCGGTATTCCCACACTCGATCTTGGCAACCCAATGCTCTCTATGCATTCATGCAGAGAAATGTGTGGAACGAAGGATTTCGAATACTCCGTTCAACTGCTGTCTGCATTCTTCCAAAATTTCTCAGACATGGAGAAAAGCATCGTTATTGACGAGTAGAAATGAAATAGCAAGAAATAGATGCATATGCGAGAATTTCGGATAAAATATCAATGATTTTAAATTTCCACCTAATCGATTCTGCTAATTGAGCATAACAAATAATAGTTACGGCAAAAGAATTGACATAAATTGCTCGCGCCTATACATTAAAGAATTAGATTGGAATTATTTTACTATACTAAAGCACAAAAGAATGAAGAAACTGCCTAAGACTATGTAAATGAAAACATTAAAACATCCCTAGAAGCTATATCTTTGCTCTCCTGCATCGTTCATATATTTGAGTAAATATAAGAAAAGTGGTTATTCATTTTAATGATGTAAAAAAGTTTTCTTTGCTCTCCTTTAGTAGTTCCGATTACTTTATGTGCCACTGCTACATCTACTACACCTCTCAGTCACCATATTTAAGCTCAAGAAATTTACATTTCTATGAATCTCTGCAACTTGTAACGCACTTTTAGTACGAGATTTTAATTGAACTTCTATACGTACTTGTCTGTTGGAATTGAAATGTCTGGACCAGGACAATTGGACATTCCAGAAATGGCAGAGGTTGAAGACGACACGGTCGACATTCGAATTGATAAATCAAGAGTTGCACTCTTATTTTCTAAAAGCAAAGTTTGCATTCATCCTACCACAAAAATCAAAGATAATATATCTGGATATTTGTCTCTCTCGAAAACAAAAACAAATCATGGAACTCCATTGACCGGTAATGATATCCTGCTTTCCTGGGTCCCAGATTTTTTTTTAAAATCACATCCAAGAGATTTGAACGTGTTTCAAACAGCTGAAGCGTCTGCCGAAAGCGACTTAAGACAATTGGTGGAAATTCCTGAACATTTGGATTATTCGTTTTCAGTTCGTTTAAACAGTATTTATTCTATACTATTTCGTCCTCCTAAATATGGTTGGAATTATGGAAGCGTTGTCATCAATTTACGAAACAGTGGTGAAAGTTTACCACCTTTATTTTTCCATGATGATGAGTGTTCCAGCACTATTGAGTATAGTCGGCGCATCGCCAAAGATCACTTTGATCCCTTCGATGAAGCTGGCGACATCTTTTGGGGAGGTACACATCTCATTATGCACTTGAAAAAATACATCAGCTTGGAACACTCGACACATGAACCACAGCTGTATCTTGTGAATCCGACTCCCGAAGATACGCTTGCGTTTCAATCCCACGGCTTAACTCATCTAAGCGCACCATCGAAAGAATGTTCTAATGATTCCTTTTTTTCTCCAAAAAAATCGCAATCCTTTTTAAATCCCTTCCGTCGTGCTTTTCAAGATTTATCGTTTACTGTCCTAGAACGATTTAGTCGAGTCACGAATTATGGAAAAACTGAAGTGGATAAACTGATGGATCATAAAGTAACGAAATCATTGCTTCCGCATTTCCCACGAGAAGTCCAGGTTTTGTTTGAATCCAAACGTCTTCAAAAGCTTACCGAGGAATATGATCCTGCTCGTATTTTTCTTGCCAATTGGGCAGCTGGAGTTGTCGAAAATTCCAATACAAACAATATTAACGCTTCTTCTGAGGCTGGTTTGTGGTCTGAGCAACAGCAGGAAGAGGATTCCTCTTTGGGCCCTTTTGAGCTAGTATATTTTGATGAACGTGTAAAACGAGGTGAACCGCTCACTTTAGACCAATGGAGGTCTTCATTTAATAGTGAGGGGAGATTAATAGTGAACATCGATTATTTATTGGGTATTATTTTTCATGGAGGAATTGTTCCTTCACTAAGGAAGGAACTATGGCCTTTTCTACTTTCTATTTACCCATGGGATTCTACTGAAAATGAGCGAAAGGCTCTTTATCTCAGTCTTCAAGATGAATATATTAGATTGAAACGACGATGGTACGACGATATACCCCGACAATTTAATGATCGGTCATTTATAGAACAAAGGAACAGGATTGAAAAAGATGTTCACCGAACTGATAGGCAGCATAAGTATTTTCAAGAAGAAGATTTGCCTCATCCTGATCCTCAGTCAACCTTTTCAGGTACTAATTTACATATGGAAATGATGAAAGACATGCTCCTAACTTATAATGAATATGACACAGAATTGGGCTATGTACAAGGAATGTCAGATCTTTTGTCACCGATTTATGTTACTTTAAGCGATAATGCCTTGGCATTTTGGGGAATGGTAGGAATGATGAAGCGCCTTCATCACAATTTTCTGCGAGACCAATCTGGAATGAAACGGCAGCTGGAAACTTTACGACAGTTGATTCAGTTGATGGATAAAGAATTGTACATCCACTTGGAAAAGACAGACTCATCAAATCTGTTTTGTTTTTTCCGTATGTTGTTAATTTACTACAAACGCGAATTTGACTGGGAAATACTTTTGAAGCTTTGGGACGTTCTTTTCACGAATTATCTTTCTTATGATTACCATATATTCATTGCTTATGCTATTGCTGAACGACATCGTGAAGTTCTGTTGAATCAAACGCACGCATTTGATGAAGTATTGAAGTATTTTAATGAGCTTTCTGGAAAAATTGCCTTGGAACCGACGCTGATTTGTGCAGAACATTCCTTCTACCAGTACAAGCAAACGGTTTCCCTGATAGACCGTAAAAGACAAGAAGTGAAAGAAAACAATGAAGAACCACCAAAGCCGCTTCCCGTCATAACACCTTATTTACGAGGCCTTTTAAGCAAAAAGCCTTCTAATTATGGAGGAACAAGCAATTGAAGGATGAATCTTTACTTTTGTGTTTATGCCCTTATTTCATGAATTATGATGAATATTAGCTTATGCCTAATTATATTTATGTTACTAATTCAATCATCCAAAGGTTATAATTTAGAATTTGCGTTTCGGATTTGACCGAGAATTAGATTTCTTCGCCGGAAACCCTTTGTTCTGATAAGTCTTTCTTCTTAATTTTTCCTTTTCTTGCTTTTCTTTTAAAATTTTCATCCGTGTTCTCCTTTTCTTACTCGGTCTCCACCGATGTTTCTTTTTACCATCATCGATTTTAATGTTCATAACCTTTTGAGGCTTTTGACATGCAGGCTATAACAATTAGTCGTTAGTATCGAGTGAACCTTTTAGCATATTGTTTTTCCTATCTCCTTTACAAAAATCAATGTATGAAGTATTTACTTACCCATGGTTCATCTTTAGCCTCCATGAGTTGTTCAAACGTAAAAACACTGGCACGTAGATGAGCTTGTCTCTCAGGCGAGTCTCTAATGGAATATTAGTAAAAAAAGAAGCATATACATGATCACATACTGCAAAACATAAAATTCAATTGGTCTACCTTGGTTGACAATGACTTCCTGGTCATTTAAAGAAATGGTATTAATATCTGAGAACAGATTAAAAGCAACATTCTCGTCCTCGCTTTCAGATTTTTCTTCAGAGCAATGGTTGCTCTCTGCAACTTCAAGAACAGCAGGCGGACTCTTTTCTATAGCTGGAGGCTCAAACGCAAAATCAAAAGCACTTGAAAGTCTTTGCGATAATAATTTTTCAGCATCCACCGAAGTCTCTTCTACTTCCGGTTCCTCTTTTTGCACTTGCAAATCTTTCCTTGAAACTCTGAAGATCGTTAGAACATTCATTATCTATAAATGAAGCTTATTTCTTACTTTACTTGCTCCATTGTAAAAGGATTTTAGAATTAAAAACTCTAGGGTTTGACAAAACTACGTTCGGGCATTCACCAAGCTGATCGAAAGCCGAAAAAGATCTTCCCACCAAAATGTAAAAAGGAAACAAAAGCAATAGAATGGAGTGAAATTCGCTTTTAATGAATTTCAGAAAAGAAGAAATTTTGGCGGTAGTTTTCTTCTCGTAATTGCTTAAATAAACTTAGATTAAACGAAAACTACTCCAAATTAAGAGGTATAAGTTGGCATTGGAAACATAAGAGATTAGCAGGTTGAAGAATAACTATAGTAAACCCGTTACTAATTTCATTACTTCTCGGTCGCTGGCCAAACTCCAATTACTCAAAGCTAGGATAGCACAAAAGGGAAACATGCGAGCAAGTTATGTGATTAAACTGGAACATTTGCATCATTGGCACAAAGTGTTCCTTGTTGAACTGTTTATTATCCTAGGTTCAATGAAGAATGCTACAGTTCTGTTCCATCTTTTAAAAAAGCGGTATTATTTAAATAAACGTTATAATCTTATCATGATAGAACAAGAAGTAGATACTTTTATTCCAAAATATACACATAAAACACATCAACACTACCGAATCTTAAGAGTTTCGGTAGCTCACAGTCATCGCAATGCTATGCATTACTCAAATAAAAAAGACTCGTCCTCTGGATCAATGTGGGGAAGCTTCAAATCTTCTGCTTTTGATTTGGAAACATAGCGAAATCTTTGAAGTACTCGCACTGCTTCATGGTACACCAATGTAGTAGAAAACCCTGAAACAATGTTAAAAGTAGTCGATTCTTTTAGGTACTCCATCATCTTCGGCTGAACATACACCTTATAAAAGTGAAAAAAAAGAGAGATAATTGGAGGATCCAGTTGTCCCCCGGCTTTGACAAAATAATACATGCGTTCCATAGGAAGGCTGACATCAGCAAGGCTTGCAATGATAAGCTTGGCAGCAGCTGGAACTTCCCATAATCCCTTAATAAACCACAGCGGTACAAACATTATCATGAAAATAGATTTTCCAACTTCCATAATAATATCCTCCGGCTTTGGAATCTGAGTCAAAATCTCATTTCTTAAGGAGTCAGACTCCGGGCAAATATCCCATATTTGAATAATGTCTATGCATAGTCGACTAATCGCTAACTTCTCAATTCCAATTGTCGAAAAGGGAATGGCTAATGGGGTAGTAGCTGCGGAGGTAGCTATTATAAGTTGCAGCACTCCTCTTAAAATGCCTGCATGAAATTTGCAATGAGGGTCCTCTTGTTGAGCAGCTACAAACGTAAGATATGACTCGTCTTTATCTAGAGCAAGACATGTTGTATGCACTACCTCATTTTTGTAGGAAACGGTTGAAAGCATAGACAAAAGCAAAAACTTCTTCTTCGCTAGACGAAGGTTTCCATCTTCCTCCTTCCCGTCGTTGACGCTTGGAGTGGTATTTAATACGTCCCTTTCACGGTAACGTTTGTGGAGATCTCCTACCAAACTCTTTAAGGCATAAAGAATACTTATAATAGGTACCCGGCATCCTTGAAAATACCGCAGCAAAAGGATATCATCGGAGGTAATAGTATTCAGATCGGCAACCCACCATATGCAGTGAAGCCTGTAAAGACTTGAGTCCTCCTGTTGTTGTTTTATCCATGATAGGATGGGTAAGCAATTTGATGAACACAGATTCGCACAGGTCGCTACAAAATGAGGATTTTCGTCACTTGCAAGGCTTCTTCCAAATTCAAACGTTTCGACTGTCTTTAAATGATTGATGAAAAACACTGACTTTAAAATACGGCTGATCTTCTTGAAATCTCCAAAAATGACTACACGAAACGGCAATCTGGAAGCCCTAGAAAGTCTCTGCTCTTCTATAGAAACATGTTTTGCTTCATCTTGTAATTTATCTTCGTATGCTTTGGTTTTTTCCATCAAGTTTCAGCAATGCAGTGACGGGATATCTGTTCCTTAACTAGTTGAAGTGGTAGGCAGCGCATAAAGTGAGTAGCTGCAGATAATTGCCCTCGACTTTTCTGGTAAAGTTGAGCGTAACTCTACAATTCTTCAACTCAAAAGAAGGTAGGGTTCTGTTCTACACTCTATGTCCATGCACATACAATAGGAGCGTACACTTTACAATCAACACACCTGTCGCTACAAGGTTTCTACAACTAACAATTGCATAAGACGAAGAGGAATCGAACGAATGTATTAAACTAAAGAAAACAAGAAAACCGAAATCTACTCAGACAAAAGTACACACCCTTCATGACCCGACTTGCGACATTTGGAAATATGCAGAGAATTCATATAAAAACTATCATAGGCATTTGTAGTACTTCCTAACGATGTTAGATGTGTGGAAAAGGTGCTGAAAAGAAATAAGAAAGGAAACAAAAGTGGAACGCACCCATTGGAGCGAACATATAGACAGGGGGAATGAAGACGAAAACGAAGATACGAGAAATCACAGCGAATCAGTCCAAGTAGGCGAGTAAGAGGAAAACGTTTGAGGAAAGTATACCAAACCCGAAAGAAACAACGGCCAAAAGGTTAATTAAAAAGTGTTGCATCATGACAAACCAAATTCATTATAGAAGAAAAAAACAGAAACCAACAGCGAGAGAGCTGATGGATGCACGGTTATAGGGTAGATTTAAGTGGCTTTTTTAGTGCGTTCACTGGCAATCTTGCGAGCCTTGTGGTTATGAAAGTTTTTGTCGGTGTGGAGGACGGAATCCCACCAGCGGAAAGAGCTAGAGTAGTTGTCCTTGAAAGCCATGTGGTGGTAGTCATGGTGTTCAGCACCGGCCCAGATGGGCATGAGCTTGTTCAAAGACCAGGGGAAGTCGTAACCAGAGTGAGAGTCAACGGCTTGGAAAAGACGAAGCATGATCCAAATGTACATAGTGACCAAATGCAAGTCATGAGTAAAGTAACACCACATGAGAGGGACAGCGACAGTACCGGCACCGAGCAAGACAATTTCGAGAGGGTGGGCATATTCAGCAGAGAGACCAAAGGGAGCACTGTAGCGATGGTGAACCTTGTGAATGATACGATAGAAAATCCCGTAGTGGAAAAGGCGATGAGCCCAGTAATGCCAGGTGTCCTCGAGAAAGAAGAAGATGGCCAGTTGCCAAGCAATTTTTGTAATGGAAGGGAAGGGAACAGTAGTAGAGAGACCAAACATGGCACACATGGGGTCAAAAAGCCAAATTTGAGGAAGTTCAACGGTAAAGTGAGACAAAAGAACCAAGCGAGTACATTCCCATTGTTCAGCAAGAGAGGGAACCTTCTTGGGTTGAATTTTCCAGCGACGGAAATAGGGGAGAGCATCGATAATCATCCAAGGGATACAGCGACCAAAGTATAGTACTTCGTGAAGAATAAAAGACATTAAGCCAGTGGCGACGACATCGTTATCGAACCACTTGTAGTAAGCCATCCATACTTGTTCGAAAAAATTCAGTTCAGGATGAACTAGTTGGATTTGTTGACGAATAGCTTGAAAGCCGCCGCCGATAATAGCTTCTGTAGTAGCGTTCATTTTCAAAGACAATTACCCAACGCTTATCGCTTCTGTAAAGATGATGGCAGGAGACAATAAGACGTTTCTAAACAAGCTAGCCGTTTTTTAACAGCTAAATATTCTTTTTACGTGTTTGTTTTTCACTAAATTTACAAAGAAAGCAGGATTCTAAAACGACCTCAATCCGTGTGTCAATGTTTGTTGACGGCAGGAAAGAATTCTGAGAGCCTTCGCAAAGGACAGGCGGTGTATGTATATATACGGTAGTAAACAGAAAGGACGTAAAAATGGTCTGAGGCCTCACGCCATTTCAGACCGTACAAAAACAAACAATGAATCGTATAAGAAAGAATAAAGAAAAAACCTTTGTGTATTGTTTTATGCTACATTTCTTTATATGCTAGTTAGAAAGTCGATCCATTCTCTTGAATTAGTTTGGAGTTTAACGTCTCATATCTCCAATGATAGTACAATGTGATAGTGGCGGGACTCCACAGCAAAACATTCAGTCTCTCAAGATATCGTTATTTCAATTACCCATTGCTAACGTAGCATTGTTATTATAATGGAAAGCAATACACTAACTTTTCCTATTTACTTTTGCAATTCGCTTTGTAGTATCATGCATAATGCAAATTTATATAAGGGACTGCTATGTAATCTAAGATACTGATGGGGAAGGTGAACCGCTATCTCTTTTCTTTTGGCTATACAATGTACGTAATAATATTGTGAGAATAAAAACAGCTTGCGAAAAAAAACAAAAGACCTGAGAAAGAAACAGGGAAAAAGTAACTTTTTCCCTGGTGTAATGGAACGAACTGTGCATGGCAATCTCTTCGTTCCCTTCCAATGGTCTAGGCGAATGTTTCCATGAAATCCCTGGATGGAAGTGCTTGTTGCCTTTTTTCGCTACGGTCCTTCCCTACCGTGAAGTAGTTCATGAGTTCATCAAAAAAGAAAAAAGGGAAAAAAAGAAAAACAAAAGGAATAGGTATAGGACTGAAAAAAAAAGAGGCGATATTTTTTTTTTAAGTGTTCATCATGTTTGTCAGGGACCCAACTTGTGGTTTAGTGAATTACAATGGGCCATCGATTTTCATCGAGAATGATTTCTAAACAACGAGGGTTTAAATGTACCTTGTTGGACAATGTACCAAGGTACAGAATGTATTGTGGCATGTAATTGTTGACAAAGATTTTGACTTCTTCATCCGACATACCTGCATGGATAAGGGTTTTGAGTGTATGTTCTTGTTGGAGACGCCATTCATAAACGTATTTGATTTCTTGAGCTTCCAATTGGACAAGGGAATCGATTTTTCTAAAAACGGATTCATAGCGTTTCAGCTGTTCATTGACCCACAGCAGGCTGTCTTCCAAACATTGCCATTTTGTGGAACGAGCTCGCACAGACACCATGCATGGGTCCATGGCTTCGAAGCCAACCATCCATCCTTCGAAAATCACTAAATCCACCTCTTTTGGGGAAACCACTTGCCATTTTGACTTGTCCCCGCGGTCTCCATATCCGTTAAATTTGGATTTGTCGTAAACTGGAATTTCTATAGGAGTATCGGTGGGATTTCGAAGCGCATCCAAGACATTCTTTAAAAATTCCACATCATGTGTGCCTGCGAGACCACGATGTTGAATTAACGGGTTGTCTGCATGGGATTCTGCTAAATTCACTTGCTCTTTATGGGTCAAGTAAAAATCGTCCAGGGAAATGTTAACGACCACTTTTCCTTTGCTTCGTTCCAATGCCTCTTTTAACGTTAACGCCAAAGTACTCTTTCCCGATCCCTGAGGCCCTGAAATCCCTAGTATGAAGGGTCGTCCCTCTGGCTTCGGCTGCTTTTCATAAAACTGCACTACTTTTTGCAAAATAATATTCAAAGAAGTCATTGTGTCTCTGGCATCAAACTCTTGCTGCTTAAATCCAATTCTTTCGCTCTTATTAAGGCACCAATAAAAGCAATACTAAAAACTAGAAAAGCAAAACAATTCTTCAAATTCCAATCTATCTCGATTCTTTCAAGTTTCTTGAATAATAAATAAAATAAAAGAATGTCAAAACAACGAAAACGTTACACTCAAAAATTAGAAAATTTATTCCTCATATAGGACTGTATTATTATGACGTTACAGAAATATGATTACCGCTCTATCGTACCGCCTCTTTAAACAGTAAACAAAACGTTAAGAAATCCTATGTCTACGAGAAAAGAAATTTGAATTCTACAACCTTTATGAATTTTACCAACCCTGCTACGCCAGCTCTGTAATGTCCTTGCATTTCTGATTCAAGCAAGATCCTCATTCCTTACTTAAATTGGTACTTCATATATACGTTTTCATTTCCTATAATCTCAACAATGGCTTCGTGGTGTAGTGGTAGCATACTTCGTTTGGGTCGAAGTGGTCAGGGGTTCGAGCCCCCTCGAAGCCCATCTTTTTGCAACTAGAATAAATATAGTTGGAATTTTCATTTTACATTTTTTATCCAGGCAATTTGTATCGGCTGTGCTCTACGAAACAGCTTGCTATTTTCATTATACATACTCTTCCTCCCACAAGCGTTCTAGTCTCTTTTCTTTACACGCTATTCCATAGTCGGTCAAGCGGACAATCCATTCCAAAGTCTAACATTCTTCAAGCCGCAGCAGCCTCTACAATCCTTCATGACAAAGTAATTTTAGTAAATTATAATAAGTGGTAATTAATATTGAAATGATTAATCAAGAACGAAGGTGGCCTACTAGTTGAAAGCAGGTACGACGATATAACTATCATAAAAAAGTCTCAAAGGCACAATACCGAAATAACTAACCTAAAGAAATACAACGAAATGAAAAAAATGCAAACAAAGAACTAAAGGGTAAAGTGCCTCATCAACCTCGAGATGGAGTCATAGACACAAAGGTTGAATTTGTGCCTACCTGATTGCCAAGTTGTCGATTAGATTCTTCAAATGTCAAACGTGATCAGGATTTTGACAAAATACATGCCAATCAAAAAATGGGTATTATTGAAACTCGTTGCTCATAGATGCGACTTCCCGAGCCGACAAATATTTTTTCTAAAATTAACGGGGAGATATTAAGCAAACACAACAGAACGGACAAATGTCTAGTTAAAAATATGTTCAACAAACTCTTTAGTATTCAAGCTTATGGGGTTGTTCCCAAGGCTTAGATTGGTCAGTGAAGTGTCCATAAGAAGCTGTGGAAAGATAGAAAGGAGTTTGCAAGCGGAGGCTCTTCACCAAAACACCAGGACGAAGGTCAAAGTTTTTGCGAATAATCTCAACAAGCTCGGCAGAGGTTTTGGAGGAGGTTTCGTAAGTGTTAACAAAAATGGAAAGGGGTTCGGCAACACCGATAGCATAGGATAATTGGACCAAGCAACGACGAGCCAAGCCAGCAGCAACCAAGGATTTAGCAATCCAGCGAGCGGCATAAGCAGCTGAACGATCAACCTTGGAGTAATCCTTACCAGAGAAAGCACCACCACCGTGGGCACCCCAGCCACCGTAGGTATCAACAATGATCTTTCTACCAGTGAGACCAGCATCACCTTGAGGACCACCGACAACGAAACGGCCGGAGGGTTGAATATGATAGACCGTTTGATCATCCAACAAATGGCTAGGAACAGTGGTCTTGATAACCTTGTTTAAGATTTCGGTACGCAATTCTTGGGTGGAAATTTCTTCAGCGTGTTGAGCAGAGACGACAATGGTATGAACGCGCTTGGGAATAACAGCGCCCTTGTTTTCTTCGTATTCAACGGTAACTTGGGTCTTGGTGTCAGGACGCAACCAAGGGAGGGTGCCATCACGACGGGCCTTGGACATGGCGGCATTGAGGCGATGAGCAAGAAGAATGGTTAAAGGGAGCAACTCAGGGGTCTCGTCAGAGGCATAACCAAACATAATACCTTGGTCACCAGCACCGAGTTCCTCTAAAGCCTTCTCATAGTGGAGACCTTGAGCGATATCAGGAGATTGTTGTTCGATGGCAACAAGAACGTTGCAAGTCTTGTGATCAAAACCCTTTTCAGAGTTGTCGTAACCGATAGTCTTGATGGTGTTACGAATAATTTTTTGGTAGTCAACTTGAGAACGCGTGGTAATTTCACCAAAAACCATAATCATACCAGTCTTGGCAGCAGTTTCACAAGCAACCTTGGAAAGGGGATCTTCCTTTAAACAAGCATCCAAGATGGCATCAGAAATTTGATCACAGATTTTGTCGGGGTGACCTTCACCGACGGATTCAGAGGTAAACAAGAATGTTTGAGCCATATTAACGAAAGAAAAATGAAAATTTCAACGGAGAAAAATTAAGATTAAAGGTTTTTAAATGTTACGGAAATACCTTCAGGTATAGGTTCTATGAATCAAAAAAAAAAGGGGAGAAAAGAAGGAATACCACCCTAGACCTTGCTACTCGCGTTTCTTATATTTTTGCTAAAGCCATCTCGGTTTATATATACTAGTAAGATAGCGGTGCCCTTGTGACTGCTATCAAATATTCGCCATTGTAGCCTTTGTTTTGGCAATTCAGTTATCGAACCGCACGCTTGCGTTGAGTACTGATACGGTGAAAAAAAGATAGCCTTAACTTTTTTAAAGCGGTAGAACGTAATTACCAAAGTAAATAAATAAAATAAAATAAAAGAGTATATTGGTGAAAGAAAAGAAGACTTTGTCGGTTTCTTTTTGCAAATGTTTTTTATTAAATATTTCATTTGATAAAATGAAATAAAAATAAAAACTTTCGATCGAGAATAGAGAGGAATCATTCAATGGGTATAGGAAAAAAGAACAATGTCTTGCTAAAGCGTTATGTTATAAAGAAGAGTTTTAAGAAATATAAAACAAAGTATTTATTGCACAGAATTTCTCGGTTTTTCACCGATGAAGAAAAGCATCGCTCTCTTGTAAATCCACTCCATTATGCAATCGCAAGGTTTAACAAAAGAGAAGTCAAGTTGTAGTAAATTATCTTTTGTGTTTGAAAGACTTCCACTAAGCAAATGGATTAATGAAATGAGAATGATTTTCTTCAAATATGCTGCTTGCTTCTGGTAATGATACTAATGGGTATATCATATTCATATATTACTCGAAGGAAATGGGTGGAAACAAATTTTAAACGGATATTTCACCAAAAAATAAGTAATCAATGTCATAATAGTTATCTTACAACCTCCAACTTTAGGAATACTTATGGTGGTATACCAAGAAAGCCCTGTTGGAAAGTTCGAGTAGCTGCTGAAGCAAAGTATTCAGTCTCTTAAATGTATCCTTCGTAGTCATGGCATACCGTGGATTTCCCCATTGAGTGCATACGAAATTGCATCGAAATTCTCATATTCGTTTTTGGCAGATTGAGCTTGTTTATATTGGTGTATATAACAGAACAGAGGTTTGGTGACATGCCTGCTTTTTCTAATTTTCTAATTATAACAAGTATGACAAGGAGTTTTACTTAACATGAAATCCACAAGATCCTTTTGCAGCTCTACAACAGCAATGATTGTCGATTGATTATGCAGGCATTGATGGAGGTCAAAGGTCAAATTGATGTCGTACTTGTATGTACGTGATTATTATTTCGGTTTTTATTATTAAAAGAACAATTCAATTCTTATTTAGTTTGAATAACTTACAAGCACTGATTAACTCTGCTAGAGGAAAATTTTATATATGACAAATTCAAAGTCTCCATTCAGAAATGAAACTTTGCTTCATTTTTAATTATTTTCTTTCTTTTCTTTTTTAATTTATTTGTATATAATTATTTTTTTTTGGCTCACTCAGGCTCTGTTGTACAAGTTGCTGCCTTCAGTCCTTACTATCCAATACCTAATTTTTCTTTTACCAACCACGCACTATCAACCACGATGAGCAGCAATAGTCTGACAAGAATCGCCATTGTCAACGAAGACAAGTGCAGACCAAAGGTATGTTTTTAAAAAAATTGAAAGGAGATTTCAGAGCTTCTGTTTTTGCCCGGATTCGTGTCTGTTTGCCGCCTCTTTATTAGAATGCCTTATTGAGAGGAGTCTGAACAGGTTGAATGCATAAGGATCTTCAAATGAATAGTTTTGTTTTGTTTTATATCGTGTCTAGTCCTGTGAGACAAGCCTTCCCTTGATTCCTACTGAATTAAGAGCTTCTTACTAAATTGGTTTCGAACTCTCGAATCCGTGTTAGATATACAGTTTTTTCTCTCTATTACATCCTGAATTTTACAAAGAATCTTACTAACTCGTTTGCTTCTTAGAAATGCCGTCAAGAGTGCCGTCGATCTTGCCCTGTAGTGCGTACCGGAAAATTGTGTATTGAAGTGGCTCCTAACAGTCGTATCGCCTATATCAGTGAAACCTTATGTATTGGTTGCGGTATTTGCGTCAAGAAATGTCCATTTGGCGCTATTAATATCATTAATTTGCCTACCAACCTTGAGAAAGAAGTCACTCATCGTTATGCTGCAAACACTTTCAAACTTCATCGTCTGCCTACTCCTCGACCTGGTCAAGTTTTGGGATTGGTTGGTACCAACGGTATTGGTAAATCAACCGCTTTGAAGATTATGTCTGGTAAACTTAAACCCAACTTGGGTAGATACGATAATCCTCCTGACTGGGCTGAAATTGTTAAATACTTCCGTGGTAGTGAGCTTCAAAACTTCTTCACTAAAGTTATTGAAGACAACATCAGGGCCTTAATTAAGCCTCAGTACGTTGATCACATCCCTCGCGCCATTAAAGCTGGTGACAAACGCGTTGGCGCACTTTTAAAATCCCGTGCAAGCAATGACAACTATGAAGACGTTATCGGCCATATGGACTTGAAGCATCTTGAGGATCGTGAAGTCCAACACCTTTCAGGTGGTGAGCTTCAACGTTTCGCTATTGCTGCCGTAGCTACTCAAAATGCAGACGTATACATGTTTGACGAACCCTCATCTTATTTGGATATTAAACAGCGTCTTAAGGCTGGTCGGGTCATTCGTAGTCTACTGGGCACCACCAACTATGTTATTGTTGTTGAACACGATCTGTCCGTTTTGGATTACCTCTCTGATTTTGTTTGCGTACTCTACGGTGTCGCTTCAGTTTATGGTGTTGTTACATTGCCTTACTCGGTTCGTGAAGGTATCAACATTTTCTTGGATGGCAACATTCCCACAGAAAACTTGCGTTTCCGTAGTGAAGCTTTGACTTTCCGCTTGGCCGATGCTGCCGATGAATTTGTAAGTGAAAGGACTGCCGAATATAACTACCCTAATCATGTCATTCAACAAGGTGATTTCAAACTTTCTATTGGTGCTGGCGGTTTCTCTGATGCTGAAATTGTTGTCTTGCTTGGTGAAAACGGTACTGGTAAGACCACCTTTATCAAATACATGGCCAAGACTTCTGAACTTAAGGTCAGTATGAAGCCTCAAACCATTGCACCCAAGTTCCAAGGTACAGTTCGACAATTATTCTTCAAGAAAATCCGCTCTGCTTTCTTGAGTGCCAAATTCCAAACTGAAGTTTGTAGGCCGCTCAATATTGACAGCATTATCGATCAAGAGGTCCTCAATTTGTCAGGTGGTGAATTGCAGCGTGTTGCTATTTGCTTGGCTTTGGGTATGCCCGCCGATATATATTTGATTGACGAACCCTCTGCCTATTTGGATTCTGAACAACGTATCATTACTTCCAAGGTTATTAAGAGATTCATTGTCAACTCTCGTAAGACTGCCTTCGTTGTTGAACACGACTTTATTATGGCTACTTACTTGGCTGATCGTGTTGTTCTATTTGAAGGTCAACCTTCCAAGCATGCTCAATGTAACCCTCCCCAATCTCTTCTTACTGGTATGAACTCCTTCTTGAGAAACTTGGATGTTACCTTCCGTCGTGATCCCAACACTCTTCGTCCTCGTATCAATAAGTATGAAAGTCAAATGGATAAGGAACAAAAGGCTGGTGGTAACTACTTCTTCCTGGAAAATTAATGGGTTTTTTGGAAAAAAATGGGAAAGAGTATTTGTTATTCGTTAAATTTTAAGACAAAGTAAAAAGTTTTGAGTTAATTCATTGATTTATAAAATATGAAATAGACGGAAGCGTGTCCTTTTATGTTGAGGATTGTAGTTTTTTCATTATTTGTACTTTCTAATAAAACAATTACAAAATACTAGGATAATGGTATAGTCTGCGAATGATCATTTTCGCTATAGATGAGACGATTAATATCATGATTAATAGCAATTCGTTTCGAGTACATACTGTTAAGAGTAAGCTAGGCATGTTAATGTAAGAAATGAACCTTCTATTTACGTTTAAAAATTAATTCAATATATTCATCTTTCTACTTGAAGATGTTTAAGCTTTCAATTAATCAATATGTTCTTTTGTTTACTCTACCTTTTTAGTTTAAGGAGCCTGAGTTAGGATTCGTTATCTTGAGTTGAGAAGAAGTAAGGCCAGACAGGTTTGCCTTCTCCCAAATACAATCGCCATTATTCGTCCGCTATTTGTAGCGATTCTTGCTTAAAAGGGTCATTTAAAGGCGTATTGTTGTCCATTGGACTCGAATACGAAAATGAACTCGGATGAAGAGATCTGTCGGGTTTGTCGGTGTGAAGGAACCGAAGATTCACCATTATTCCATCCTTGGTATGTAATGGAAAGGCACCAAGCATTGGTAAGCTAATATGAATAGTAAATGCACAGGAAGTATTCGATATGTTCATCAGGAATGGTACGTTTGGGATTTGGGTATGAAGTGGATTCGCGCTAACAGTCAATTATAGTCTGGTCGAGTGGTTAGCTCATAGTAAAAAGAAGCATTGTGAGCTGTGCAAGTCACAATTTAGATTTACGAAAAGTATGTATTTCTTAATTTGGTTGGTGAAAGCTCCTTTACTAATACGGCTAGTTTATTCGGATAGGATGCCCCAATCGATTCCCTTTTTTGTACTTTGCAAAAAAGTTATTGTGACTACGCAGAAGAAGCTGTTTTTTATTTCTAGGGTTTTATTAGCATTATTTTGTTGGACCGTATTGCTTCCCTTACTATTACAATATGTTTGGAGCTTAAATTTGAAATTAGGAGATGCTTACACTTTTGCGTCTGCAAATGCGAATGTAACTACAATTCATGGCCAAAGGGCGCCTGGCTACTTTGAATCTATATCTTCCATTACATCTATACCTCGTTTGAATATGCTAATTGCAAGCACAGCTCAAGGACAGGTTTTGACATTTTCTGTGACATTCGTTCTAATCACTGCTTTTCTTGTTCGTGAATGGGTTTTGCAAAATGCAGTTCATGTGGTTGATGAACTACAGGGACAACAATTTAATGATCTTGACGAAAACAACCAAGCCGCTGCCCGAAACATGCGTGAAGTACACGAAGCTCGTCAAAGGCTCGCTGTTGTAATGGATAATTTGCGCGAGCGTCAACTCCAGCGTAATGAAGAGCTTCAACGTAATGGTAGAATCGAAGAACTGGATCGTGCTCGCCGTCGCTTTGCCTTGCTTGAGAATAATATCCGGGATGCTGCTAACACTATGGTGAACACTCCTGATAGAAATGGAGATGATGATTTCCCAGAAAGTGATCAATACCCAAGAGTGAATCCGTTTGCACCTCAAAGGCCTCTTGACGGAATTGATACCATGGGATATAATCGTATACAGCCTATTCCCGGATCTGGCCCTCATTCTCAAGCATCTTCTACGAATTTGGCCGAGGCACATAACAATGATAACTTGAATCCATTTGCTGATGAGTCCTCAATGAACTCTCCGACTTCTTCAGAATCTGAAAGTGAAGACAACCATGCGCCCGAGCTTCCTGAGAGTGTCCGCGAGGTTCGACCGGGCCCACCAGTTATTGACAATGCTCGTGATCTCGATAACCGAGCTGTTAGAAATGCTGTCTTAGAAGCTCAAAACGAAGCTGTGGCAGACGAGGACGTCAATGCTGCTGCCCGTGCTGCTCAAATTGCTCATGCTGATGATGCTGATGACTTCGATGGGATTTTTGAGTTTCTTGGTCTTCGTGGTCCAGTTTTAGGATTTTTGCAAAATTGCTTTGTGATCGCTTTTGTTGTATCCATATTTTTGACTGTTGTTATTGGTGTGCCTTATGTGACTGGAAGAATATTTGTGGAGTGGACTCTCTTCTTTGTTCAACGCCCCACCGTTGTCTTAACATTTTGTTGGGTTATTTTAGGGACTATTTCGGATTGGACACTCGGAGGTCTTTTTAACTTGTCGAAGTTGATTTTTAAACTTCCTGGTGCATCTTCATTTGGAAACTCTGTTGGTGTATCAAGCTTTTTCGATATGTCATACGACCAAGTAATCCAAAGTTTCACGGCATTTTTTCATGATAAAGTCTACTCTTTGAGTGATTTCAATGGTATACTTGCATTCCGCTTGAGCACGGTGCAAAATAAATTTATAGAGACATTTTCTTTATTCCCTGTCTTTCGCGTCTCTCATATGTTTGCCAAATTGTTAAAAGACTTCATTCAAAATTACTCTACACGACCTGTTGACCGTGTCTTTACATTGATGGTTGGTTATAGCTTATTTTCATCCCTTGGAATATCATACTTGAATAGGAAACAATTTCTCTTTAAGGATCCACAAATTCGAAACGTCGAGCTTGCATTTCGCGAGGGCCTACGTCAATGCGGTTCTATAGTGAAGTTTACTATAATATTTTCTATAGAATTAGTTGTGTTTCCTATATTTTGCGGCATTCTGTTAAGTCTTTGCTTGATTGGAACCTTTAAAAACATGACTTTTGAAATTTTATGTAATGTTATGTCGGACCATCCGTTCCCTGCAACCTTTTTTGCATGGTTTATAGGTATAACGTTTATGTTTGAGTTTGCTGTATTTATATCGATGATTCGAAAGATTGTTCGTCCTGGAGTTTTGTTTTTCTTGAGAGACCCCAACGATCCTCAGTTTCATCCAATTCGAGAAATATTGGAGAAACCCATGCTCCTTCAGCTAAAGAAGATTGGATTTAGTGCAATTCTTTACTTTAGTTTTATATTGGGATGTGTCGGTAGCGTTATTCATATTTTGAAAATGACTGGTATGGTGTTTCCGTTGAAGTTTACCACCAAACCAGTTGTTTTTGAGGCACCAATTGATTTGTTGGCTTTACAGGCTTTAATACATGTTAGTATAAAGCTTTTTAAACCAATGGATCTGATGCGTTTTGTGTGGCGTTCGCTGATAAGTTTTCTGTGCAGAGGTTTACGTTTGTCGTCGTATGTTATGGGCGAACGTTTCAAGGATGAAGAGGGATATTATCAAGGAAAGAAATTGACATTCGTTCGCAGGTTGTTTAGTAAACCACAAGTAACGGATATTGAGTCCGATTCTGATGATGAGAAATCTAACGAGAAAGATTCAGAAGACGGGTTAATTTTTGATGGATGTTTTCTAAAATGTCCATCAAAGGATGTTGTTCCCGTTCATTCAGGTACTATGTTGATACCCATAACAAAGGATGGCTACCAATTGCCTGAGAAAAAAGAGAAAGTTGAAGACAATCCTGATTATACGACTGCCTATGCACCGCCATATTTTTATAAGCGCTTGATTGCTTTACTTTTTTTCTGTTGGTTAGTGTCCGTTTTAACAACCGTATCTTTGGTATTTTTCCCCTTGTCTCTCGGACGTGTGCTATTTAAAGCAATTTTCCCTTCTGCTTTTGATCATGACTTGTATACATATATCATTGGTTTTTGCGCTTTAGTTTTCCCGGTATACTCAGTGTACTACATTACTAGTCACACGGGCACTATGCAGCGAGTCAGTCAATATGCAAAAATAGAACATCTTAAACGTGTTTTGATTAACTATGGTAAATTGGGGACACTGTATCTTTTTGCTTTTGTTGTTCTCCCAATTTTGACTGGCACAGTCTGGGAATTATATGTCTTTATTCCATTCAGAATGTTGTTCAATAAAGGCTCTTTGACTGTGGATGCATTACAAAGCTGGATTATTGGACTATTTGTGGTTCGTATTCTGTATTACTTTGCATCCTCAAATGAAGACCGAGCTTTAACCAGGGCTTTAAGAGAAGCTCGACGTGATCCAAATGATCCTCAAATCCAAGAATTGATGACTGTATACGTATTACCACTCACTGGTGGATTGATATTGGCAGTTACCTTTCCAAGTTTGCTTACTTACTTGACCTATCCTTTCTTGTCTTCAGTCCTTCCTATGTTTTCAAAGACAGAGTTTTATCGCATGATGCATCCAATATTTTTAGGGTTTGCTGTTTTAGCAGTGATTTGTCGTCGTCTGACAGAACTGAGCAGCAAATGGTCCCAGGGTATCCGCGATGAAATGTATATGGTAGGATCGAGGCTGCATAATTATGATGAACATGAACCCTCAACGGCAGCTGTTTCAGAGCACTAAAAAGTAAAATAAAAATAAAAAATGGACGATTTTTTTGTTCTTTACTCTCTATATTTTCACAAGAGTAAAATAGAGAATTAGGGAACAAGGAATCAGATGTTGAAAAAATGTACATTAATATTTGGTATTATGATAGTTTTATAAAAGGTCCTTTGTCAAAATATAGCAAGTGGGTTTATTGATTTTATCTTGCATAATTTAAATATTGCATTGAGTTGTTTTTCACTAATACTATGTAAATAGAACGAATTTATTCCTATGGATATTGTTAAGATTGGTATGAATTGTGCTTCATTGGTCTTTCTTTTGTTTTCTTTTCCAGTCAGTAAAGCGTCATCTAAGCTGACCATCAACAGTTGCGTTTCTAAGCTGGAAGCTTAGATATAGTCAAGCTTATTTTTTTTTTCTAGCATTCACCATTTGTAATCATAAAAAAAAAGGAGTACGAACCATTGTTTTTAGGGCAGGATGCCCAAGGCACTTTTCGTTTCTTAATCGCTCTAAATGGGAATAGATCGAGACGCAAGAACGCTTCAAAGGTAGAAAATAATCAAAGTAAAGAAGAAATCCTTCAAATATCTTAAAAAATCCCGTTTTATTCTGTTTTTCTTGCATAAACACTTTTTGCATAAGAGGTAACGAATATCGGTATACGGTTTACTAGGAAAATATACTACGATTTGTACCTCGATAATTCCGCGATAATATAAGTTTGTCAAACTATATATTGCCTGACTGTACAGTTGTTTTTTCTTCTAAAAGATATCTTTTGATTTCCTTAATTTTCAGGGTAAACAAAAATTCATGTACTGCTCATGTAAAAGGCTTGAATAATGAACTTCACCTGAGCCAAATTTCATTTCCACACTTAGCATTGCTAGACTTCCAGTTAATGTGCAAGTAATGATTTTTACTTTTAGTGATCTATAACATATTCAATATACTTTTTGCGAAATATTTAATAATTTAAAGAAGCCGTTTTAAAAAAGATGCAAGGACCGGAAGGTGCACAATTGTTTTCAGCGTTTCCTCCACCTCCATTGTATTACAAGCTGTTTACAAAGGAAAATCTTGAGAAGGTAAAATTCAGGTTTACAGAAAAGGAAGGAGAAGCGCCTGCTCAAAACAGGGATGAGACATTAGAAGAAGACAAAAAACTGGCAGAGGTTTTCAAGGTACCTGCCTGTCCTACTTCTGGAACTTATCTGATGTTTGGAGATACTTGGAGAGTAAGTAGAATTTAATTTAGTGTTTGCTTGTGTGATTCCTACTAATGGATGAAATAGCTGGAAAATGTCATACCCTCTTTGCAGGATTTTGGAATTTCTCAATTGTATAAAGGGTTACAAGATGAAGAGGATAAAATAGAAACAGTCGAATATAATCCGAAAAGTGGAGTTGTTTATGGTCATGGGCATGCCGGCCTTCACGAGTTTCATGATGGTGCCTCTCAATCCAAAAATGATGAAAAGAGTCATGCAAGCGAAAATGGAAATTTCTTACAGGGAAACGATAAAAATAAAGAGAAAGACATCGCAACGGAAAATGCCGATGGTCCTGAATTTTCTGCTAATGAGAAGAAAGATGAGTATTTGACCAACTCAGCAGAAAGCCTCAAGCCTGACGGTACTACCATAATTCCTAGAAGAGCCTACGAACTTCAGCTATTATCAACGTCGTTAATGCTTAATTTCTTAGAAATATTAGGTATTATGAGCAAAGCACCAGAGCAATTCCCTCAAAAAGTCGAAAATATAAGAGTCATTTTGCTCAACATGCATCATCTAATCAATGAGTATCGGCCTCATCAAGCACGAGAGTCTTTACTTATGCTATTAGAGAAACAACTCGGACATGAAGAATCTCAAATTCGATCGTTGAATGAGCATAATGCTCAGATCGAGCATGCTCTAAAAGGACTTCAATCTTTGGATCTTGATGAAGAACGGCAAAAAGAGTTTATTGCGTCTGTTAAATCTTCGACCAGTCAAAGCAATCACGACTTTACCAGTTATGATACGAATGCTGCAGGCACTTCTTCAGGATTAAATGAAGAAGACACTGCAAAAAACGCCAAAATAGAAGTGTCACTACGCGAGTTACAGAGTATTCTTGAAAATTGATATCGCAAACATTGGAAAGCTGCTACGTTAGGATTGCATAGATGTGATAAAATTAAACTAATTAAGACGAAGATTAATATTATGTAGTCCAAAAAAGAAAGAAATTAGAAATACCAAAATTTCGCTTATACGGCAAGGTCAACCCTTTCTTCAGTAATCATATGCTTCAAGGGTCCAAGGGCTTTGGCAACATGTTTGTTAACGAAAGATTCAGTCTGTTCAGGAGCGCGTCCAACGAAGGTAGAAGCATCCAATAACGAATCCAATTCATTATGAATCGGCTCAAAGTAAGCCGTTTTCTTGATTCGTTCGATCAAATCATTGTCACCACCTTCTTCCTTTACAACGCGGCCTGCTTGATGAGACAAGACACGAATTTGTTCATGACATTCATGACGGCTAGCGCCGTGCTTTGTCATGGCCATGATAATATTCTCAGTAGCCATAAAGGGAAGCTCGGCCTTGACATGCTTTTCAATAACCTTGGGATAAATGACCATACCTGAAATTACGTTCAAGAGAATCTTCATGACACTGTCAGTAAACAAGAAAGCTTCAGGGATGAGCGAACGGCGGTTGGAGCTATCATCCAGAGTGCGCTCGAACCATTGAACGGAAAAAGTATTAAGGGCATTAGGAATCAGATTCATAATGTAACGAGCTTGTGAGCAAATGCGTTCACAACGCATAGGATTTCTTTTGTAGGCCATGGCAGAGCTACCAATTTGACCAGCTTCGAAGGGCTCCTCGACCTCCTTCAAGTTGGCGAGAAGACGAATGTCAGTAGCGATTTTATGGGCAGTAGTGGCAAAAGAAGCCAGAGGTTGAAGAACATCAATGTCAATCTTGCGATCATAAGTTTGACCAGTTACGGGATAAACGGTGTCAAAACCGCTAAGCTTAGCAACAAGTTCATCGAGTTCTTCAACCTTGTCATGGTCACCGTCGAAGAGAGCCAAGAAAGAAGCCTGGGTACCAGTTGTACCTTTTACGCCTCGGAAGCCAATGTCGTTTCTAGCACGAACGAAGTTACGCAAGTCCCACAATAACTCTTGGATCCACAATGTAGCACGCTTACCAACTGTAGTAAGTTGAGCAGGTTGATAATGGGTAAAGCCAAGAGTGGGAACATCTTTATAACGCATGCTCCATTGGCTTAGGCGGTGGATGACATTCACTAATTTGGGGATCAAGATATCCATACCATCACGTAAGAAAATTAGGTCGGCATTGTCAGTAACAAAGCAACTTGTAGCACCCAAATGAATAATACCGGCGGCGGCTGGGGCAGCCAAACCGTAAGTGTAAATGTGGGCCATAACGTCGTGTCTTTGACGCTTCTCTTCTTTAGCGGCAGTTTCAAATTCTGGAGCTGTAATTTGAACATGCTCCATCAATTGTTGAATAGCTTCATCAGTAATTTGGTTTAAACCGAGCTTCTGCTCAGCCGTAGCAAGATTCAACCAAAGCTGTCTCCACGTATTGATACGCTTCTCCCGAGAGAACAAGTGAGACATTTCACGAGAAGCATATCTAGATGTTAAAGGAGTTGTGTAAGTGTTGTATTCCTCCATGGTTTCTCTCGACAGACTCCAAAAAGTTTTGTAATGGCTGAAGCGTGAACGAGCGATGTACTGCCTTATAAGAGAGCGAAAATTTTGCTAATTGCTGATTCCTTCGTGATAACACACTTACAATACAAAACATCAAAATCTTAAATTAAAAGATAATAAACAATAACAGTAAAAACAGATTTGATTTATCTAGATATATTTCATACTGCCAATTCTCATTTCACGGTAGATTGAAGGGAGTATGAAAAGACTATGAAACCTTTATTTTCTAGAAGACGTACATTGAAAAGGTTTGCCAGTAATTGGCGTAAGTGCTATTGCAAAATATACCATCTCTCACTTTGTAGACGAAAGTATCATTAAAAATGCGATCGTAACTCATTCAATCCTTTTAGATGCATTCTTTCATGTTAACCTCATATTTATTAGTTGTAAAAACAGAAATGTAAAAGATTCAAGAAATTATATTAGCAACATGTCAATTCCTTAGGAAATCTTTTAACAATCATTAAATAACAAACTAACGCCGTAGTCATAGACAGCAAAATTTCAATTAAGATAATAGGAATAATAAATAGCATAGGAATAGATCCGTTATTTAAAAAAAAAAGGAATAAATGTTGACATGAGACAACGGCAATCTTGTTGTCCACTTTGAAATACAAAACAAAATGACAACTTCATTAATAGTGGATTAGTTTTTTCAACAGTCCAAGGAAAAAAAATGCTAAGTGAGCCGTGTCCAACAAGCACAAGGCATATCAAAAAAAAAAACAAAAAAACAAAACAAAAACAAAAACAGGAGTCATTATCGCTAAGCAATTGTACAAGCACTTCCAATTCGATACCACCAACTATTTTGAAGCTGTGTTAGCCATATCAACACAAGAACCAGTCGATCAGTTGGGTTGTCAACCTGAAGGATTCTTGTCTTTTCCAATTCAGAAATAGGAAGAAGATTGGTAATTTTGTAGGAAAGATCGGAAATAGAACTGTTTGCTTCAGCTTTTATATCTATCAAAGGAACTACCCAGTGCACATAAGTCCGTCTCGCATCCATGTAAAAATCATCAACCCTGTTGACAAGCTCTTCATTACTTAGGTGTCCATACATTAATAAATACTCTGGTTCCGGAAATTGTAAAGGGGTAGCTCGGAGAGGTGTATCAAAATGCTTCTCAATTTTTACTCTAGGAAATAGTCCATCAGCTCGGAAATCAATAATCCGTACAGAATACGAGCCACGAGCCTCTACCAAATTCCGGCCATCAATTAAAGGTTCCACCTGTATAATTTCAAGAATAGTTCCATATTCTGAACAAAAGAGCCGCTGGCCTCGAGCGTTCCTTAACTCACGATGTTCGTTGCGCCCATCATTATGAGGACGTAAAGGCATTGCCATACAAAATCGTTTTGATGACTCTAAACATTTCTTTATCATGATGTGATATCGAAGCTCAAAAATATGAAGGAACGTAGGCATACGTGGATAGGCTACCATACAAATAAACAAAGGAAGCCAACTTTCTTGCTCCTTCTCTTCTTCCCAACTATTTTGCCGTTCTAACCAATGAATGGGGTAGTAATCTTGAAGAAAAGCACGTATACAACGGCATTTCGCATGCTCTAAAACTACAGGAGAAGGAAGTAAAGAACGACAGGTAGGGCATTGAGGAGACTGAGTCTGTGCTTGGATTAAACAGGGTCCACAAAATGTATGTCCGCATGGGGTCACGACTGGATCGTACAGCAAACCAAAACAAATTTGGCATTCCAATTCTTTTGCCAAAGCCTCCTGTATGTTCAACTTTGTACCACTTTTTCGAATATCTGGTAAACTAAGATCCGAACGATTCGTTGGAAGGTCTTGTATAGCTTCTTTTTCCATACTTATCCCAGATGTTACAGTTTTCGAAGAGAAATTCTTGGACGCATAAAAATCCACTGCCTCTCTTCTATTCTCCGAGCACATTGAATTATTCAACGAAGATGTTTGAATTTGTTCAAGTTTCTCCTGGGTAGACTGAATCCAATCAATTACTTTTGCCAACGTAACATCTTTTGTCTCCGTTTCGACAGAATAATGAGGCCGTACATGCTTATAGATACAGGATTTAGAAGGAACAAGTGTGCTATCATCGTTCACGCCGCTATACGTATAAAATCCGCGAAAACAATCTCTACAAACAGTTCCTCCACAAGGAAGAGTGATGGGCCAACTCGGCAAGGAATCGCAACCTGGACAGAGAAAGTATATAGAAATTTTGTTTAGTATAGCCTTTGAATCCTCTTTTCTCATTGCTTTCATAGGTAATGATTCTAATACACTGCCAAAGTCTTTAAAATCTCAGCAAGTGCGTTCGATCCATAGAGTGAACTAAATGGTAAATAAAATACTAAATTTCTAGCAAAATAGAACTGTAGAAATCAAAAAACTTCCAATTTCCCAATATGGTCAAAGGTTCATGGAGTAACTAAATATGTTGATGACATAGGTTCATCACTATTCAAGTACCTGTCTCTATAATGAAAATAGAGCAGTAAGCTTAACTTTTCCATATTACATTTTGTTTTTCATTTCTTTTATTTACAGTAGTTTCAAAAAATAAAAAAAAAAGCGACATTGTATCTACAAGCTAATGCGATTTTGCAGTCAATCATAAGATGAAAATGAAACTACTCTGATACTCCTTGGCAGCAATTGCTATACCTTTCTTTAGTTACTATTTTCTATCAGACGATGTTTCCACACCATTAGTTGTATGTGTAGATACACTTTGACAAACTCACCATTTAGCTAATGGATTCGAAAGGAACATTGTCCCTTACATATTCAAATGGGAAATTAAAGAATATTCATAAAAAATTAGAGAAAACCTAAGAAAAACATAATGATTTGATCGGAAAATTGTCAAATGAGTGAACAAGCATGCACTAAAACATTAACATTATTACCGGTAAATTTAAAGCGTAAAAAGTCATAAATATAGCACGTATAATTTAAAAAAAGTTGTAAGTCTTTAGAGAATTCACTCAGCGAAACTTTCATATACATTGGTTGAATGCTCGATTATGTCAATTTACATAACATTGGAAGTCAGATCCTGCCGTATATTTCTCCATGCACGTATGTTCCTATCCGCCCATTCTATATGGCGATCCGCAAACTTGTTACAAACCGTTGACATATCCTCTTGGTGAATTCTTTTGTAGCGCTCATACTCTGATCCAATGGATGCAGTTACAAATTCGAGGTCTCTGCTAGTAAGCTCCGCCATTGTTTCCAAATGATGAATACTCTCTATCGTCCACCCCATTGAGTTATGACGGTTTGCTTCAACGTTATTGTCAGCTAGCCCATTAAAAGCAAACCGAATTTGATCAAACACATCACGAACTTTACGTGGTAGCAAAACCGTAGAGACAGAGGTTTCAGAAGAAGCAACCTCACTTTGTTGATGCTGCGTATTCGCTAACTCTCGTGCGTATTCCTGGATGCGTTCGGAATCGATCTGTTCATCCACTTCATGTTCATTTCCTAATGCTTGGCCAAAGTTTTCATGTAAGTCTGAAAGTAATGGACGATTTCTTCCGTTTAGACCATCTCGTTGCTGTTCAGGACCATAAAGTGATTGTGATGCGGATTTCGACGCTTCCAAGAGATTACGAGTTTCGTCATCTAAGACTCCGTCGTTTCCTTCAATGGCCGATTGCAATCGACTTGCCTGTTGTTCACGCCTTTCTAGCTGATTAAGAAGTCCTCTTTTTTTTCGTAACAAATCTTTCACGACTACATTCTGAATATATTTCATTCGACGAAATATGATAATATGGCGCATACTCTTTGCAGATTTGGATACCTCAGAAAGCGGCTCTATGGCGTCTACCACCAACCCATGTATGAAATCAATCCCTGATAGACAAGTTTGATCATTGGCTTGTCCAACCTTTTCCAAAGCGGCCATCAATTGAGCAGTTTCCGATAAAGAAAGTGCATTAAAAGTTGCACCTAAATTAGAACAAGCTAAGGACATTTGAGAAATCGAAAAAACGCCTCGATTAATCCGAGAGAGGTGCTCCTGTAGGTTTACGGAGTAATTTCTCAAGGAGTTTTCTAGAGACAAATAACTTCGGCTTACTTCATCATAAGATTCAACGGGAAGAGACATTTTGGAGGGCACTGGAAGTCTTGAATAAGTATCAGTGTATTCGTTCGAAGCTGGATTTTCTGGATGTACTTTTAATGAATCCTTGGGAAGCAAGCTTATGGGAGCTGAATGTAAAACATCATTCCACGACACGTGTCGACTTAAAAACTTGAAAAATATATCTGATTTTCCAAGTCTTGGATGTAGCGCGACTCTTCTTAGAAATGATTGAAGCAGTCGTTTCCGCTCTTCAAGTAATCGAGTTGTCCGTTGTGATTTAGTCATATTAAATACATAGTCCATTATTTTATGCTTATCCGGCAAAACAGGCACTAGGCATGTGGGATATAATCTTTCGAATTGCACTCGTAAAGATGCAAACTCAGAATATCGTCTCTGTACTTCAGAATTCTGCTTCGTTAGCGAGTTTCTCATTTTTGACTAGTATTCCATTCCAGTAGAAGGTCAGAAGAAACACTTACATTTACTTTTATATTATAAACAATATGGTTCCCTCGTTCTGCTTTTACGGCACCTGTTATGAAAATGGCGCTGGGAAGATCATCTTCTTTGACATTGGAATCTTTCCAGAACGTAGCTTTCCTTCCCTTCTCCTCCAAGCTAGCTTTTAGGTTCCAAGCTATATTATCATCATTTTCGTTTTGATTCTGCTGTGTCGCAGATGCCGATTGCTCTTCTGAGTGTTTACTAGATTCCGATAAACGATTTGGGTTTTGGTCCCCGAATGGATTGTTATCCTCGAAAAAATCCATTCAAATCAAGTTCTACGTTGAAATTCTAATGAATTCAGACTATATAAGCGTTTATAAAAGAAGATTTTTTTTTTTTGGTTATGGTAAGAGGTATATGTTAATTACAACTCACTTTAAAAGTAACGCACTAAATTTCTAAAGTACAAGAAGTACAAAAGCATCCTACAAGAATTTCATGTAAAACAAAATAAAATAAGTAGTTGTACAAATTTGAATGGCTTTAATACTCTATAATAGTAAGTAACTGATCACTAACTACTAAGCCCAACCAAGATGTTTATGAGGGTTAACTCATTTCATAAAATATTTCTTATATAAATAACTATGAATGAAATAGAATAACAATGATCTGTGTGCTTAGGAAACATATCTAGAATGTTTATGTGAGGAAAATGGCCAATATAATAAATTATAATCATGAATATCCATATCAGGAATCTGTAAAGAGATCATATATCAAACGTCTGCTTTAGGACGCCGAAACAAACGGATCTTGAAGAGAACATAAACATCTAAAGCTCAACACTATGGCCTCTTTTAGCCGATGATGCCAAGTAATCTTCATATTCCCTAGTATTCACCTCAGAATGTTTCTCCAATATTTCGTGTACAAATGCGCCTGCCTTAAATCCACGATCTGGATCACCATATATGGGAGCATCGGTCAATTTAGAGGTGACTTGGTCCAATGAGATTCCTAAATACTCTTCCAAATATTTTCCAATCTCAATATTTTCAATATTTCCCCTTATGTCACGAATTGCATCGCCGCTTCCATAAACGTTCACATCTACTGCTGTGTGACCATGAGTAGTATATCCAATTTGTGCCTGTTCGCCGATGATAAGACTCATGCGGCTGATCAATTCAAAGACATTCGATCTCGCATCATAGAGGCTGTTCACCATTTTATGACTGGGCTTCTTAATTCCCAAAGCTGGGAAAATGCTATTTTGAATATAGGAACGAAGTTCCGACTCCTCGTGGATCATTATTGATTTGGCAAGGTATTCGAAGGAATGAGTAGCCCGTTCAAGGACTTCTGGCTTCCAAATATAATCAGGATATTCCGGAGTAACCTGTCGACCGACGGTTAATCCACCAGTTTCATGGTCAGAAGTAGATATCAAAACTCCTCCTGTTTTTTCTATAAAGTCAGAAGCCTTTTGGAAAGCACGGTTATACTCCAACACATCATGAACATGGGCTACAGGATCGTTGTTGTGAGAAGCCATATCAATACGACTGCCTTCAATAAGTAAGAAAAATCCTTTTCCAGTAGACTGGGAAAATTTATAGAGGGTATCAAGAGCCGATTCTACCATTTCGGTAAGAGAAGGTTGGCTCTTGGGGTCTCTGTCTATATTGTAGTCCATGTGACGGCCAGAAAACAAGCCTAATAATGGAAGTTGATGCCTCGTTGAATCATCAAATTCCGCACGGTCCAAAAGTACGTTGAAATCTTGTTCGGCTTTAGCATACTTTAAGAGGTCCAAGTCATCGGCACGGCATGATTGATAACTTGAATTGGGAAGAAATGAGCATAGCCCTCCACCAAACATTAAATCCGTACTCCGTCCCAAGGGTCCCATACCTACCTGATACTCGGCAATTAGACTTTGCATAAAGCGATTCGCAACATGAGAAGAAAATGAAGCAGGCGTGGCATCCGTTATTCTACTAGTGACGACCATACCAGTCAAATAGCCTGCTTCTTTTGCTGCTTCTAATAAAGTCCCGCAAGCTTTACCACCATCTAAAACACCCACTGCTCCATTATAACTTTTGGCAGCACAAGAAAAGGCAGTGGCACCAGCAGCGCTATCCGTAATGAGACTAGAGCTAGATCGTGTTCTAGAGCTTCCGATTAAATGCTTGTCGAGAGGAAGAATGTAATCCTTATCGCCAGTGATATACTCAGCAAACGATCGACTCATGGATAAAGAAGCAGGTCCCATTCCTAACATTTAAACGTCAAAATATGACTTTTATTTTTAATTGCAAAAAAAGGAAGAAGCAATGCCTACCAATTTTAGAAACTTACCATCTGAAACCATCATCACCGCATACTTTGGTTTGGGTCCTACTTTCTTTTTTGCCAAAAACGGTAAAAAGAAGAAAAAACCAATTGCCATAAAAACAACGGAAAGAAGAATGTAATGCACCTTTTTCAGTCTCCATGAGACGCGGTTTGGCTCATCTCTTACATGTTGCTCGTGCACTGGCAGCAAAGTATCATGCTCGTTCGCCATTGAATAGATGTATGTATAAAGCGTTCAAACTTGAGCAAAAGAACGCAAATTTTACTAAATCCTAAGAAGACTTCTTGGGAGGATATGTCAAGAGGGATTGATTCTATGTTTTCACCCGCGAGGTTACGGTGAACGTCATCATACTAGAAACTATGATAAAGACAAATTGTGATTCAAGAAAGCAGCAATGCGACACAAAACTGAATGATCAATTCCATTTCGTAAATATTAAAAAGAATAATTCATTGTTTATATCCTTTCTCTGCTTTTTCAGCAAAAGCAGTTTGTTCAAAACTTGTTACTTTAGACAGTAACAAAGAGTAAACAATATGAATAAAAAGAATTACAAGGGAAACGAATGAAACAAATTCAAATTCAGCTACAAAAAAAGGATCCTGAATACATTGAATGAACAGCAAACATCGTCCCCTGCTTTACAAACATAATGAATAGTCTAAAATGTAAGATTTCTATTAGAATACACAAGCCTTCCCTCTAAAATAAATAATCTAGAGTATTAGAAACAACTATCCTCTATACTTTTTAATATATAGGCTCCGCAACAGGTTAACACAGTAAAGCCTCAGCTTAAAAGATGATGATGCTTAAACAAGTAACCAAAATTAGTTAAAAATGAAATAAAAAGAACAAACAACACCTGTAAAGCAAGGACAATCAAAGGATGCACGGTTCACATGCTACTTAGTAATCCATTTGCATAAGCCATAGGGCGAATATTGGGATGAGGAACAGCTTGAAATTGCTGGAAATCAAGTTCCATATCCTTCTTAACTTTGATAACAGCTCCTTTATTTCCGGTAGAGTCACAATAGTTGGGAGCACTGAAAACTGTGATACAATAACCGTCGTGTTCGACTTCATAACCTTGGTCCCGAACTTCGTGAGACCGGATAATGGCACGCAATCCATTTGCTTCACAAAACTTTTTAGATACATCTGGACCGAATTGCAAACCAACACCACGCTTCGAAACTCCACGGCCCGGTTCAGATTGGGGATCAGTCCAGAGCATTTCCATCATAAGTCCTGACTGACCTGGTTGCTTCGTACTGAAACGATCGATCTTACGAAGTTGATCCAAAGTAACATTATCGTTAGAGAACAAACCGCCATGCAATACCAAATAGGTGTCAGCAATCAAAGTACCCAGAGGTAGCGCGATGAAAGTTTCTGAGAAAATGTTGAAGGTTCTTTCATTATACTTAGCTTTGCATTCTCCTTCAAAACCATAAACCTTATTCATGTCATCGGTTTCATGGTTACCTCTGTTCAAGAAAACGGAATCGGGGTATAAGAGTTTAAAAGCGTATAAAGTAAATGCAACTTCAGTAGACCAAGAACCTCTATCGACAAAATCGCCATTGAAAAGATACTTATTGGTAGGGCTTGGAGAACCGTGTAACTTGAAAATATTTAAAAGATCAAAGAACTGACCGTGAGTATCACCGCAAACTACCAAAGTTTCATCATCTTTCAAATGAACATCGACCATTGAAGGGACCTGCTCATAATGTTCCTTGATATCCCTCAAAATACTATAGGCATACTTCAAAGGTAACTTTTTGCCGTTTTGGAAACGGTCCAACATGTCGAGGACAAACTCTTCAGTCATTACGGCTTTAAGTTTGACACCATCATAGTCGGCAGAAACATCCATGTCGTCGATATTTATATTTGCCAAGGCAGATGGAGGATCACTTACTTGAATGGCCTCTTGGAATCGAATTTTTTTTAATAATCCTTCACATTCTCGAAGTTTTGAGCGAGCAGTAGCATCGTTCGGGGCTTTATTAACAGCCATTTTATAGTCCTTCGCCGCCTCTTTAGGCTGGAAAAGAGATATGTGAGCAGAAGCTCTCCGATAATAAGCTTTCGCAAAATTTGGATCAATTTCAATGGCTTTCGTAGCGTCAATAATAGCAAGTCCATAGTCCTCCAGCTTGAAGTACGCAAATGAACGATTCGAATAAAGAATAGCATTTTGGGAATCAAGTTTGATTGCCTCAGAATAGAGCTCTACAGCTTTAGGAACATGTCCTTCTTTTAGAGCGCTATTGGCTTCATTTTTCAATGTTAATGCACTTTTAACCATTTTTACTTTTTAGGAAATGAACTCCGTTATTATATTTTTTGCCCAAGTTGCTTTCTTTGAGACAGAATGGAGGAGAGTAATAACAGTTGCAGTAGCTAGCTATGAGAAGGATGAAATGCAGTGGCTGTATACATGTTCGATTCGCGTAGTTACCCTTATTTTTCTTATTTTTATTGTTATAGTTTACCTTTTAATTTTGAAAAGAATTGTTTTATTTTTTACAGAATTTTGCTTAAAGTCCATACAGCTGGTTATTTTCGGTTTCCAAGTTGCAAGATACTAGCAGGAATCGTTTGTTAGGTAGAAATGTAGGATAGCAATTGTCAGCGTACTAATAGGGTGGTGCCAAAACGAAAGTGAATACAAGCTTGTTACGATTTCTATATAAACAACCTGTAGAAAGGTGTATCGAATGATTATTGAGGAATTCTACACAGTCGAAAGACAACACCGCGCAATGATAAAAAATCATATGCTTTTATTACAGCAAGGCATTTTAGCATGAGAAAGTTAGTCATGAGACGAGAATTGATGCGTTGACATTAATGGAAATGCCGGGGAACCTCGGATTGGGTGTGCACAAAGGCAAAGTGTTTTCGGGATGAGAAAAAGAACATGCAAAAGAAACATTAAAGATTTTTTTCAGTATCCATCCATTGGAGAGTACGCTTAATTCCTTCCTCTAAATCGTAAATAGGACGGTAGTTTAAAATTTCCCGCGCTTTTGTGATGTCGAAATAACGGTTTGCACAACTGAATTGAACACGAAAACGAGTGAAACCAGGTTCTCTGCCGAGAAAATAGCAAGCCCACTCAGCAGCAGTGGCCAAAGCTATACCCAGAGCACGGGGGAACGCGATAGTGTACGGAGCGACATGACCAGCATTAGCCCAAATAGCACGAATGAAATCCCAAAAGTAGATAGCTTGTCCGTTGGTGATAAAGAACACTTGGCCGGCGGCGGTAGAGTTGTTTGAAAGAAGGTTCTCCACGGCCAATAAATGAGCATGAGCAGCATTTTCAATGTAGGTAAAGTCGAAAAGATTTAAATTTTCACCAAGTTGGAACTTTGTCTGGCCATTTCGCAAAACGGAGAGCATACCAGGAACGAGTTGACGATCGCCAGGGCCGAAGAGACCGGCAACACGCAAGGCACATGTTCGTAGCGATGGCGAGTTGCTTTCAAGAACAATAGTCTCTGCAAGTGCCTTTGACTCATTGTAAGCGTCCATGTGCACTTTGGGGTAGGGGCATTCTTCGTTAACATTGATCAAGTCAGCGCCATTGAAGACTACACCTGCAGAGCTCGTATACACAAGAGCATTTACGTTGTGTTTCTTACAAACACGAAGGATGTTTTCTGTGCCGCTTACGTTTATTTGAAAATAAATGTCACGGCCCAAGTTGTGCACAGGGGATGCCGTATGGATGACAGTTTGGGGCTGGAAGGCAGAAAAAACACGATCTAAATCTTCATTTTTTGTCAAGTCACCAGTGTACATGGTGAACCGGTGGCCCACTTCTTGATTCAGCTTTTCATTGTCGAAAAGATCAAACGCAGCAATTCGGAGTTGTTCACGCTTGCATAATTGCCGAATGATGTGGCTTCCGAGGAACCCGCTTCCAATTACTAAAACAGAATGCATAAACGCTTGGTCGAGAGGGAAATTCAATGGATGAAAAGACAAGCCAAATCCTGTCGTAGTAGAACCAGCTACTCCTACACAACAGACGATTGCTGGTGTAACTTACACGGTGGACCTCTTTCGAGTACAGTAAACAAAACCTTCCAAGGAAAGTCTCTTCGAGAATGATTTACTTGTTTTTTCCTCTAGCTTGTTGATAGAAAACATTAAAAATCAATTGCAAAACAAACAAATCTCTTTCAAACTTCTTTTCCCCTTTTCCAACCAGCATTTTTTCCTACATTAGGTTTCGTTATCGTTTCTTAGTTCATAATTACATATTACGCAATACTATATATCGAGGACGTTGTTTGATTGTGTTAAAATTGTTTGATATTACACCACATTTCACTAAAATATAACAACATACCACGTTAAAGTTCTGTAGTTGTGCCACAGCACTAGGGTTCGAATCCCAGCTTATTAATGTTTATGAAAACCAAAAAACCCGTAGTTCTTCCTTCCTATCCATTTTTTCTGTTTTCATTTTATTTTTTATTAGTTTTTTCTATCTATTCAAAACGTTGCCTCTGGCTGATATTCGTTTTTCTTTCTTAGTCATCGTTGTTCGTAGACTCTTCGCTCCATTCACCTTCATTTCCTTGTCTTTTGTAGCAGCCGTGGATTTTATAAACATTTTTGAGATATTGTTGTCTTTTTTCTTCTTCTTTTTTGCTTTTTGGTATGCGCTTATATAACTCCCAACTCCCTTTGTCAGCAAACACATTCTCGCCTAGTACTGGACTTTATCGACGACTTCGTCTTGATAAAATTCTAGGCGTCTCGAACACCCTTCATTATTCATCAAGACTAAGTGTTTCAAATTCTGGAAACTTATATATTGCCGCCAAGTTCTCGCATCTTTCATTCAGAAAACAAATCTCATACTCGAGAAAGAACAAGTTTTTTGATCAAACACCATACGCTTCCACTGGTGGTACTTTTTCAAACAGATTCCAACTCATCTCACCACCAACATTTTCTCAACTACAAAGTCGCTGGATTTCTACTTCTCTATTTAATTCTATAACTAGTATGTATTTTTCTATAGAAAAGAATATGCAATAGAAAAGAAGAAAACGCATTCAGATTTGATAGAGGATTAAAGATGGAGCAAGTTTTTCAATCTATACGGTTCCTTTCTTTCTTTTCTTCTGTGGCGCTGCTTTTTTTTTTTTTTTTTTGTGGTGTACCTATGCTAACCTAGTCTCTAGTGTCTCATTCAAAAGTTGCTATTATTGGATCTGGTCCTGCTGGCCATACTGCTGCTATCTACCTGGCCCGTGGTGAATTAAGCCCTGTCATGTACGAGGGTATGCTTGCCAACGGTATCGCCGCCGGTGGTCAATTAACCACCACAACCGATGTCGAAAACTTTCCCGGATTCCCTGACGGTGTTAACGGCACTGAATTGACTGAGAAGTTTCGTGCCCAATCCGAACGTTTCGGTACTACTATTGTCAGTGAAACTGTTTCCAAATTGGATCTTTCTTCTCGTCCCTTCAAGTTTTGGCTAGAAGGCGCGGAAGAAGGTGCTCCCCTTACCGCCGATAGTGTCATTTTGGCTACTGGTGCTTCCGCCCGTCGTCTTCACATCCCTGGTGAAGAGAAGTATTGGCAAGCCGGTATCTCTGCTTGCGCTGTCTGCGACGGTGCCGTCCCCATCTACCGTAACAAGCCTCTTGCTGTCGTTGGTGGTGGTGACTCTGCCGCTGAAGAAGCCCAATTTTTGACCAAGTACGGCAGCAAGGTCTACGTTTTGGTCCGTCGTGAGAAGCTCCGTGCTTCTCCTATCATGGCTAAGCGTTTGCTCAATAATCCCAAGGTTGAGGTTCTCTGGAACACCGTTACCGAGGAAGCTCAAGGTGATGGCAAACTCTTAAATAACCTTCGTGTAAAGAACACCATTACCGGTGATTCGTCTGACCTCAAGGTCAGCGGTCTTTTCTATGCCATCGGCCACATTCCCGCTACCGATCTTGTTAAGGGACAAGTCGAATTGGATGCTGAAGGCTACCTTCAGACCATTAACGGTACACCTCACACCTCCATCCCAGGATTCTTTGCCGCTGGTGATGTTCAAGACAAGGTTTATCGCCAAGCCATCACTTCTGCCGGAAGCGGTTGCCAAGCTGCCCTCCTAGCTATGCACTATATTGAAGAATTGGAAGATCAAAACACCAACTAAATGCCAAGCTCATGATTTTTTCATCTATATTTTATATTAAAAACAATACCCGCTACTTTGATCTTTTTGGCTTTGTTCGCCTTATATCTATATCTATGAACCAAAAGACTTCATTATCATAGACCACCAAGCTGTTATTTCTTTGTAAGGTGCTCCTTTTTGTTTAATTGGTTATACTTTTAACGAATATTAGATATTCAATTCATTTATGTTAACCAAATTTTATGTTTTTTATTGTCCTTATATAGATTCTAAAACATGTATCCACATATTATTAATATCTAATCCATAAGAAAGTTAAACACCCATGTTAACCGAAACCCCGAGAATATGATTATGAAATAGTAGCCTTCCTAAATTTGCCTTTTCTTTTTTTGCTTTATACAGCTGAATCAAAGTGCTGCAAACGATTTTGAAGTTTACCCATTTTGTCATTGTATACTTTGTCTTTGGAACGTTGTTCCTTTTGTCTTTCACGAGCAATATATCTTGCATCTTTACGAAGTGTACGAATGGCACCTTTCTTGGCATCCCGATGTTGAGCACGAAGCTTATTATGTTCAGCTCTTTCAGGGTCAATGTCATAGGAAGTTCTGTCGACTGAGTAACCTTCTTCAAATTTAGGCAATTGACTAACGATACCCACAGGTCTGTGTGTTTGTAAAGTTAAAGGTTTACGCACCCTCTTAGCAGACTCGAGCAATGTGGCCAATTTTTCTGTAGTCTGAGTCAACTTTTCTGACAAAGTTTTATGGAGAAGTTGCTTCTTTGATTCATAAAGTTGCAATAAATCAAATATTGGTTCATATATCTCCAAGAATGCGCTTTCCTTAGCATATAGACTTTGTGCAACGTTTACAAGATTCAGCGTAACCATAACTATCGATGACTGAAGATTTGAAACAGGAACGGACGCTAAGTCGACAAGACGAAGCTTCTGAGGCTCGTCCAAAGATAAATCTTGAATACCATAGGCTTTATGCTTCTCATGAAGGCTATCAGGGATAGTAAAAGTTCCAGGGATAGTCTTCATTGCACTAGGGCAAAGGACATACAAAACCTGGCCAAGGACAACTATGACTTCGGGAATATAACGATGACTAAGACGTTGATACTTCAAGAGAACGTTCGCCAAGTATAGTTTCCTACAAAGATCAGAAAGTGTGCTCCATGGTGATTGACTCAATGATTCACACATCGTAAGAACCATCGGGCTTAATACAATGTGTTTCCTATCGGACGTAGGGAATACGGAACAGGCTAAATTAAAAAGCATGAGATCTTGTACATCAGGAAATTTGAGATTAGGATCTTTAAAGCTGTTCAATAAACGATTACGCATTCCTTCCAACACAGATATAAAAGAAACACTAATTGTTTCGGGAAATTGACGTCCCAAAGATACCAAATGGTCAGTGAGCTTCTCTAATATTTCCATGGATGCTTCCGATTTCTTTGATAAATAAAGAATATGCTGCAAAAGTACGACAGTGAAGTTTTCCAAACGAGCTTTATTTTCTGGGTGCAGCTTGACATGATAAAGCGTACGAATACGCGTGACAACAATAAGTTGATCTTCAACGCTTAAACCTTGAATCATACCCATAAATTGTTTATGTGAAGTAGGACAGGAATAGGTATAAGCGAGCGATGCTTTCTTAGCAGGTTTACCATTTGACACAATTTCCTCTGAAGGTTTTTTGATGTTTTTCACCTCATTTTTCGTATTATCAGCCGATTTAGAATCTTCCTCAATACCTCCCCATTCCTCTTCCTCTTCTTCTTCACCTTCACCTTCACTTTCGGAAGATTCCACCGATTCTTCTTCACCTTCCAAAGTGAGACCTTTGCCAAAACCAAAAACATTGTCGGTGGCATTGGCGCTTGTTTCCTCGGTTTCTGGTGTTTCAGGATAATCAACCTCATCATCTTGCATACGAGTAAGGCGTTGGTCTTCAAGTTCACGCAGACGGTCTGCTTCAATTTGAGCAAGTTCTTCCTCGGTCTTTGTTCTTTCCGAAGGACGAGCTCGTCTATCAAATACCATTTCTCGGACAAACTCATCATACCGAGAATCAGCATCTGAGGGACGCAAAGCTTGATTCTTTACGGCTTGTTTACGTCTTGTCTCTTTTCTAAAATCCGAAAGCACACTTTGCAAGTCTTCCATGTCCTCATCTAATCTCTCACGTTCACCTTCGTAATCATCTTTCTCGGCTTGGCGTTCTGCCTTATGCGTTTTAGACTTCGCAATGATCTCTGACATGACTTCATGTTTGGTCTTTTTTTGCTTTGGTTCACCTTCTTCCTCTTGAGGCTCATCCTCTCCGAAACCACCAAAATGCATACGACGAACAACTTCGTTGTTTAGGCCCTCATCGTCTTCGGCATTAAGAGCTAAATCGGGTTCGTCAAAGTCATCCAATTCTGATACGGGTCTTTTTCCGTGAGTCAAGACATCGTTTTCTGAATCCAAATTGTATATATCTTTTTTGCTACGACGTTGCTGTTCACGACTAAAACGCTCAAGCATTTTGTCCTCAAGAGATAAATGAGGATTGTTTTCACCAAAACGGCGATCAATGACACCACCCACATGATTCTTTTTCTTGAGCTTTTCACCTATTGTATTTTTTCGAACTTCTTCGCCAACACTGCGACTAACGCCAGGAGTGCCTTCAGTACCTTTGATGCGTCTACCGCCTACATCGAATTTTTTCCTCGTGAATTGTCGATCAAACAAATTGAACTGCATACGAGTTAGTAAAAAATAAGGTTACTCAATTTATCATAAAACATACATCTGTCTGAATTTTATCTACTTTTGTCTGTCGCTCTTCTCGAGAATCTACACCTTTCGATTTTCCCTTTTTACGACCAGGTTTCGCGCTAAACAAATCCGCCTGTCGGATAGACGATTTTAAATTTTTTAATTGTGATCCATTTTTCCCCATTACCGCAAATATTGACGAAAATTAAATGTTGGTGGAGGGATTGAAGTTTGCTCAGGTATTCCTATAACTACCCATGATATATCAACAGCTCTGTGTATCGATTCTTAGACAACCAAAAGGGATAGAAGTTAATATATTATGATCCAGAATCCTTTTATTTATAAGAAAGCTGTTTCTTTGCAGCTTTCTGCCATGATTTCATATGCAACAATAAAATGGGTTTCTGGATCTTATGGAAATCTGAATTATTATTAAACTTTTATTTCTATGCTATAGATGGCTAAAATGTTAGGAAAGAAGAGAAATGGGAGCCAACTAGGACTTCAATTGCGATTCACTAATTCCTTGATTATCCCATTTTTTAAAGCAATGTAACCCTTCAAACGAGAAATTGTGATTTTCTGAAATTTTTTGAAATGCTTATAAGCTTTCCAGAATTTTCTCCTATGATTTTTGTAAGGGAGTTCAAGAGGTTATGTTATTTACCTGTATCGGACTCATCAAACGAATTTTTTTGAAACAATTCTTTGAACAGAATTACTCAGATACTCTTTACAATACTAATAGAAAGAGATTTTAGCTCGCTTGAAGCTTTTAGTCTCTGTTTGGAAGCGTAAATCATTCGCAGGGTATAGGTATCACTTGCAACGTCTTTATCATTTCGCGGGTTGCACCTTTTAATGTTTTACTTGAAAATGTTTAGTTGAAAATATAAAGGGAAATGACTCTCCCAGGAATTGACTTACGAGATGAAGCGCTGGATGAAGCAAGTTATGTGACCTTTGTTGAAACATCCAATATGAAAGCTAAAGGCCTCTTAAAATTTTCATCTTTTTTTCTGAATAATAGCGCAAACAAGATGAGATTGAAATGTCTCTAGTTGTATTCTATGTGACAACACGAAAAGCAACTTCTTCATGTGATCTATGGATACTTTGTTTAAGACTCTAATTGTATAGTACAGAAATTTCTATATTTTAAGAATTATTATCGCTAATTAATCAGTAATTTTTGATTCATTCATTCTCATGATGTTTAGAAGACCGGTTTGTAGATTCTGTACACCCCTTAAACATCCAGGACTATCGACATCCTACGACTACCAACATCTTACAAGAAGTATCGACGAATATTAAAAGTTGTTCAACATTAGAAAAGGAAGCTTGATTTATTGGGCAACTTCTTTTATTTTAAATCTTGTTGAAAGCAAAAGAGGTAATCGTGTATTGGAGACATAAGAGAAGCTGGGAAATCGAAGCCGTTCCTAAATCGATCGATAGTCCTAAAGAAGCTGTATAAATTTAGCATAATAATTAGGGTAATAGATTTTGTTTAGGAACGTTTTGGACATTATGTCCCAAAGGGACGCCGATAAATTTGAGATACTAATTTCCAACAATGGAACAGTATCAACAAAACCAAGAAGAGTTCCTACAAAACAACCTCAAGATCGTAATCCAACATTTGGAAGAAGCTCTTCAAGAGTTCGAAACAGTATAGTACCTGAACATAATCCATTTGCTCCTGGTTTGTCCAGGCGACACACCTCAGCAGAATCCCGAAAGCCGTTACCGAAACCCGCGAGTATACCAGCAAGAATACCTTCCGGTTCAGGTGAGCAATTAAGTCTTAAACGTTCGGAAACGCTTAGTCCTCCACGTCATGTAAGAAAGCCTTCTACAAGAACATGCGGAGCATGTGACCAAACAATTGCTAGTCAATATGTCCGAGCTCTTGGAAATGTCTTTCATTTGGAGTGCTTTAAGTGCTATGACTGTGGTACTATGGTTGCATCCAAGTTTTTCCCAATCAATGCCCCGAGCCCTTCAGGCCAAGTTCCTTTGTGTGAAACAGACTACTTTCGACGACTGGACCTTTTATGTGCAAATTGTGGAATGGCTCTTCGAGGTTATTATATCACAGCACTCAACAAAAAGTACCATATCGAACATTTTACTTGTACTTTGTGTAACACTATTTTTGGTCCCAATGACTCATACTATGAACATGAAGGTGAAGTGTACTGTCATTACCATTACTCCACTCTTTTTGCGGCTCACTGCTACGGTTGTGACGGACCCATTTTGAAACAATTTGTCGAAATCTATAGAAATGGTGCTTTCCAAAATTGGCATGTTCCTTGTCACATGATCTACAAATTTTGGAATGTCAAACTTTCTCAAAAGACTTTTGAATCGAAAAATTCTGGTAAGCACTTATCTCACACACAACTGCGGAAGCGCGAGAAAAATTTGGAACAAAAAATATTCCATATTTGGCATGCTCTTTCCTGTTTTGAGGAGTACACGGCTTCTTGCATTAGCGACATGTTGCTAAATGTGTCAAACGGAGCTTTCAAGCAAAGTGTCCTATGTGCTCAAAAGTTCATTCGTTATATAGAAATCCTTTTCAAAGGGATTGATTCATTGGAAACTGCCCTTGCTACTTTTCATGCTAAAAGTATGCCTTATATCCGAGAAGCCAAGTTATTGTGCAAAAAGTTGGTCTCTATTTTTGCCTTGTTGGCTAAATGCCATAATTCTGATATTCGAGATGTTTCTGTAGTGCAGGATTTCCTTTCTCTCTTTACTGGCCTTGCACACTATTTGAAACTTTTAATTAGGATATCTTTAACTGGTGGATTACGTTTAGAACAAGAACACTCTTGTGCGCATGCCCTTCCAAGATTTTTGTTAATCATGGAGGAATCAAAGTTCGTTGACAAAGGAAATTATGACGAATCTAGCCTTGATATATTTTTGCATCTGGCTAATGCGAACTCTGATCTTTGTTACGTTTGTCACACAGCTCTTGAGGAAGATTGCATTCTGGTTGGCGACAAGCACTTCCATATCGGTTGCTTATCATGTGCTAAATGCGGATACACAAATCGCGACAACTACGATTGGGCTCGATGGAATTATGAATTAAACCAAATTGAATGCTATCTTTGCTATACTGATTCCAGTGCTCCGAATTCTTATGATGAGCAACCCGTATTTCAATATGTCAGTCGCCTGTCCCAATATACTTATTTGCTTCAAATTGCTTTGATTCGCTTATATGCAATACTCAAAATCCACAACGCTCAAGTACCCAATGCGCCTCCTATCGGAAATGATAGACTACCATCTTATCGTCTTGCTCCTGAGAAAAACCTTACAAGTACGGAAGCAGATAACTTCAAAAAGTATGCCAATACATTGAATGATCTGCGTCGGCTCAAGTCTTCTCGAAGTCTTAAAGGCATATCCGCGGATGCTAAAGCCATATTTAATTCAGGTGAGTCCGACTTTCAGGCTAACAGTGAAGATCCTCTCGTTTATAACGAAAGTAAGCCAAATCCAGTTAGTGAATCTGAGAGACCTGCAAATGAAGGCGTTGGCGGTAGGATTCAGACCAACTTAGATAGAGGAATGGATGCATTTGATGAGAACCGAGCATTCACTTTGGATGATATTCCCAAGGTCATCGCGGAACAAAGAAACCGTGAGCATCGTCCCAATGCATTCAGGCATATGCCAAGTTACACTGATTCTTCGGTCAGAAAAAACACTCGCTACAACGCCGGTACTAGCGGTCAACAAACTATTAAAACACCATCTGTAGAAACCCCCGCTCGGTATTTGTCAGAACTCAATAGCCTGGAGCAATTGTTTGTTCGTCATGTTACTGTGTTAATTTTATATCCACTCGTTCGGGACTATTATTCGTTAGAGGATCTTATGGAAATGAGCGACTTACGAAAGGGTGGCTTTTGGGAGAAGTTTGGTAAAGCTTTTAAAGGAAAAGACAATGATAAAAAGAGCATAAAAAAGAAGGGAACATTTAGTGTACCATTAGAAGTGTTGGTTGAACGAAGAAATGCTTATTTTGGAGATCTTGGAAGTAAACAAACTCCAACGTTTATTGATAATACCATTGCGGCTATGAAGAAGAAAGATATGTCTGTTGTAGGCGTTTTTAGAAAGAATGGTAATATTCGCCGATTGAAAGAGCTTTCAGATTTGTTAGATATATCACCAGAAAGCATCAATTACGAAGAGGAATCCCCAATTCAACTTGCTGCATTATTAAAGAAGTTTTTAAGAGAACTTCCTGATCCTTTGCTTACTTTTAAGTTATTTGGATTATTCATCACGTCTTCTAAACTGGAATCGGAAGAAGAACGTCTCCGAGTTTTACATCTGACGATATGTCTATTACCAAAAGGACACCGTGACACAATGGAGGTTATCTTTGGATTTTTGTTCTGGGTTGCATCTTTTTCCCACATCGATGATGAAGTGGGAAGTAAGATGGATATACACAATCTTGCTACAGTCATTACTCCGAATATACTATATTCAAAAAGCAATGATCCAGTCGATGAAAGCTTCCTGGCTATTGAAGCTGTTCATTCACTGATTGAGAATTTTGAAAAGTTCTGTGAGGTTCCAACAGAAATTAGTATATTATTAGACGACCCGGCTCTGTTTTATAACAATGCTGCGTGGACATCGAAAGAGTTAGCCAAACGCTGTGAAGATATACTTACACAAATGAGCGTGAGTGACCATATATCTCCAAAACAAGTTCCATCTACGAAGCGCAGGAAGCAACCTATACGTAAAGTTACTACTAGTTTAACATCTGAGTTTCCTTCAGGACCCGAAGTAGCCGAATCGACTGCTTCATCTGCTACTACAGATAGGAATGATTTACTTGAACGTAGTATTGCTCAGAATCCAGGTTTGAAACCTCAGCAGGCCATTATAAAAGAAACCTGATCGCTTCCGGTTTCTCATGTAAATTTCTTACTCTTTCTTTTGTTATTTTATTATTTATATTTCTCGATCTGCATATATTAGCTAACATCATTATAATCAATCTGGCATTGACTAAAGGTGTTGGCTGAAATATTATAATGGGATGACGGTATTTGGTTCTTAATCGTTCTTTTTCTAATGAAGAGAATCTTAGCTTAAATTATTATTTAGGTCAAAGTAACTTTCGTTTAGTGTTTCGCGTAATGAATGAACATTCTTCTATTTTTATTCAATTTATGTAAATGTTAAAACTTATAGTAGTCAAAGGAGTGTATTAAAGAATTGAAGAACGAAAAAACTACGCATGCTTTTTCATTCGTAAATCTGTTGATAATTTGCTAGAAATGTAAAGTAGTCTAGACAGCGTCCATAAATATATAACTACAAATCCAGCAAAAGAGAGACTAACATTCAATACTATCCATAGATCCGGATACCGAGAAGGAGGTGTTACAAATATATCGAGAGCGAATAATATAATCATCGCCAAGTAAAATGACTGATTCTGTTAGTAAATTGAAGAACATGTTAAGAAGCTTCTCATACCATTTGTAAATAACGAAAAATAATATTTTTGGAGAAGACGAACATATGACCAATCCAATTCCACATAAATAAAACAATAAAATATTGCAATCCGAGGTTATCTTTTTTCAAAAGAGGCCACAAGCTAAAGAAAATATTAATGATTAGTTACATAATTATACGTTTTTTCCATACCTGAACATGCCGACGTTATTTGCTAAAGCTATCCAAGATTTTGTAGTTGAATGACCATGACAAAGTATAACAGAAGTTAACAGCAGGGGAATTAACACAGACTTTTCGTGAACTTGGAAAGAAAACAAGAAGAAACCCCAGGCAGCGTTTGCAAAACCAAGGGTTAACAATCTTTTTCGCGGATACAAGAAAAGAACGCTACAAGACGGAAGGATTGAGATTAAAGTAAACAACAAAGATAGGGATTGTAGTTGTTGCATAGTAAAATACTCCTTTACTTTAAACAATGTATTGACAGCACACCAGAAATTGGCAACTTTGTCTTCAAACAATCCCCTCGCAAAAGGAAACATACGGTGGACAACCTGAGGTATTTCTACTTTGTAGTCAATATAGATCCAAGGGAAGAAGACTAAACCGAAAGTAGTTACGACAGTGATTCCCAAGCCAAGCAATCTGGAGAACTGAAAATGGGGCTTGAAACAAACACCGAGTAAATAAGCAAAGATGGAAGGTGCAAAGTATAAAGCCATTTGTTTAAAAGAAATAGATAAACAGAACAAAAACGTAGCAGCAACATATTGGTTTTTTAAAAGATTTGCGATTGAGTACATGACTAAACCAAGCATGACACAATTATACTGGAAATGACCGTGGTCGATAAGTAGTAAAGCTGGTTGGAAAAGAACCATTACTAGCAAGGCATTACGTTCGACAAAGTCAGGAACACGTCTGGACCACCACTTGGAATAAAATATCAAGGGTGGTACCAATATAAGAAGATGAGAAAGGATAACGGTAGCTCTCATATACAGCTTCAAATCAAGACTCTCGAACCCTCTGGAAGAAATATGAGCAAACCACTTAGGATCAAAGAAGTAGTGACCAATTAACCCGAATAATAAAGAGACATATGCAGTCAAAGGAGGGTAATCCAATCCCCACCATTCCAGATCTTCATAGTACCATTTTGAAACAGGAGAATGCAGAGTCAACTCCATCCAATGTCGTTGGGCTTCAAAATCTCCATACATAGGAGGAGAGTGTTGACCGGAATAAGAACCAATTGAGATTAGCCATTGCATGAAAACAAGAGACATTAACAGACAAGGAAAGAAAAGGAACTTTGACGAATACGACTGAAAGCGAGAAACGAACTGCTGTACAGGAATCCCATTTTCAAATTTCGAACTCATTTCTGCGCAGCTTGTATTTCTGTAAGTTACGAGTATTATCTCACTTCATGTATAAATAAAGAGTTTTACAACTCTAGCAAACTACGGACTACTTTGACTTTTAGCTGCTTCTCAAAAAATGTGATTTTTTCTATTTCTCAAAAACGTCTTGGTCGTTGTTGGTACTGGATTACCTACGTATGTGAGAATCAGAAAAGCTCAGTGCATACAATGTATAAAATTTTGAACAGTACTAAGAAAGAAAAAGAAAAGAAAAGATGATACTGAAAAAATGAGCTTTGATTTGGATAAAACAGACGTTCTTTTCATTCTTCTTGGTAACGATCGAAGCTGTCATATTTTGCGGTTTTTTTGGGATCCTTTATTCTTTTTCCTTTTCGTTTTATTGATTAATTCATTTTTCCTCCTAAGTAACAGTCATTTTCAGACGGTATCGCAAACGAGGGACAAAGCTTGGATTTGGATTAAAATTTAAGACAAACCGTCTCAATCCATTCATGTAAACATTTAACCATCTTATACGAAAAAAATGAGCTGAATTATATATTAACAGATGTATATCTTCCATGCTCTTTTGAGTTCTTTACCCTTCTATGGGACCATACGTTTGTACTTGCAAAATTGAACCGACAAGCTGAGTTTTTTTTTTTTTTTTTTTTTTTTTTTTTTTTTTTTTTTTTTTTTTTTTTTTATTTTCTCCTATAAGAAATACAAGGACAAATTCAAGTATTACAAAGGTACGAATTGCGCTTACTGAATTGACTCAATGCCGTATTGGAATTCTAGTCATCAGTAAACTCGGTATCATGTAGGTATAATGACAAAAAACTTCATTATATTAACTCTATCACTTTTTTTGATATAAATTATTTTTTATCGTTGAAATCTAACTTTTTGCAGCTGCAATGGCCTACACTAAATTAGAAACGAGTTTCCCGCCTTGCTGTATGTCTCTCAGCTTCTATCAGACCTATATATCACATGAATAGATAAACTGGAGCTTAATAAGACCATTTTGTATAAACCCAAGAGAGTATTGTCGACTTGATGCTCTCTGTTTGATGAAAAGCAAAATTCATATTTATGGATCAAGGGAGTTACTCCTGCGTCAAGAACCCATTGCATACTGTTTCTTAAAGAAAAATTAGGCGATTCTGTTTGTTCCCTTCATATGATGATGCATTCATTCATGCAGTTCTTGTTTATTTGTAAACAATGAATATTTACAGCCCCGGAATCTACTATGCGTTCGTCAACTTTCGGTAAGAAAAGCGTCAAATTGTTCAATCTTAACGAGTTGTTCCCCCTCTCTCTCTTTAGGGGAGATGATGGGGCACAGTCAATGTAGTCACAACATCCCCACTTTGTTAAGGGGAAATTTCATTCCAAAAGCGGAGAAAGCTGGGGAAAGCGGGGAGAGGCTGAAAAATATCAGTTTATTGGTTCAAATCTCTTACGTGGGAAAACATCCTCTAATAAAATTGAGCCTTTGTTTGTAAACAAAAACCTAATTGAAAGGAACGGGGGAAACTTAAGCCTTCCTACGTTAGTATTGGCTCTTTTTGATTTGCGTTTTTATTTACTTTCCCTTTTGTCAGAAAAAATGTGGAGAAAATGCGGCCTAGACGAGTCTATTATCTTCGTTTACGTCGCAAATTATGAAAAATACGACATCATTGTCTCATAAACGAAACTTTATGCAAGTAAATAAACAAAGATCGGAAGGTTTATGTGTTTCTCTGAATTACAAAACAGTGACTCATTCCTTTTTTTTAAAGCATATATACGCAGATTTTCTGATACTTTTCTACCATCTTCAAGCCATTGATCTCTAGTTTACCAAGCTTTCTTTGTTTTTTAGTACAACAGTTTCCTTTTTGTCACTGTTTACACTTTTACTTTTCAACTATCTTACCGATAACACCAGGAAACTAATCTTCCTTTCTTATTTTGTCAATCACATTTTTGATCCTAAAGATTTTCTATCGACTTTATTTGTATCAATTTCTTTGCTCTTTCCAATATGCAACAATCTTCTCAAACACTTTCAGCCTCTAATAAAGTTCTTACGAACCATCCTGCAATTGGCCATGTCTTTTCTCCAATGACTTATCGCAACCCTCTCTTGCCTTCTGTCTTTACAAATATTCCAATGGGAGCTATGCAAGCGCATATGAATCAAAACAATAGGAACCTTCCTTACGCTTTACCAAAGGCCTTCCCTTACCAAAAAGGTACTACCGAGCAAGCTGGTATTCTAGCCAATTTTCGTATGGGCAACATTACTCAACGGCCTCCTCATCCTCGACCTGTTACTGATACAAACAAGACTAACGGAGAAGAACTTGGAAATTTCCAAGTCCTACCTTATGGTTACTGGGACTACCGTGCTGTCCTTATCCACAATATGCCCGCTTACTACAATATCTCCGAATTTATGAATCTTGGACGCTTTGGAACACTAGAGCGTGTTGTCCCAATATATGAGAGAAATCAACTTTTCCTTAATTTTCTTTCTGCTGCTGATGCCTTTGACTTTTATAACGCTGTTCGTCATACCGATTTTACTTTTAAGAACCAGCGACTCATTGTCTCCACCATTGATATAATGCCATTGGAACCATCTATTATGGAAGCATGCCAACAAGATTTTGTTAGCAGAAACGTTCAAATTACCGGCCTTCCTTCTAATTTTGATGAAGCAGCTTTTTTTCAACATGTATGCTCTCTCGGTAAAGCCGAGCTTATTTCGGTTTGCAAGAATACCGACTCTATTTACGTCCATTATTTGAGCATTACAGATGCTCTTCACTGCATTGATTCTCTTCAATCCCATCCATATTACAGAAATTTGAAATCCTGCTGTTTCTATGAACGATGCGATCGTTACTACGCTCTTGATTTCCACGTCGAAAAAACGGTTCCTAGCTCAGCGTTCATGAAACCTGAAGGTGTTTCTAATAAGAATATGTTAAAAGAATCTTCTATTCAAAACCGTTATACCAACTCTTTTAAGAAGTCTACTGTGCACAACCCTGTTACCCAACTTGAACACAAATCCAATGCAAATAGCCCTCCTTCCTTGTCTAAAAATGTTCTCTCAGAAAACAATGTCACTACTGATACGACCAATAATAAACAGTGCTCACAGCCTGATAATGTTACCGATGCAGATTCTGCTCCTATGACCGAATCCAAAAAATTTCACTCAAAAGACCACACCAGTCTTAAAGAACTGAGCAATGAATTATTCCCTGATCTCGAAAGTTCACATCAAAAAGATTCTAAAACTCTTTCCTCAGAGCAAAACATTTCCATATCCGTTCCTGGCCGTCATTCCAAGACTGCTGCCTTACAAAATGTCACTAATTCCTCCTCCTTCGCTTCTCATTCGCACAAGTCGAAATTTATTGAACCAACTAACAAATTGACCAGCCCTATAAATTCTCCAGTTGGTATTGGTAATGGAGATAAATATGCTTCCCTTCACCTACTTAATGATATCGAGTGTCCGCAAGATGGCATTTCCCCTAATTCAAATAATCAGAATATTACAAACTCCACAGATTATGATCAAGCAAATGAGGGATTTTCTGCGAATCCAGAACCGGATGTTAACATGAATTGCATAACCCAAGACAAAGACAAAGCTATAAGCAATGAAGACAAGGACAATCTACCAAAAGACTCTACTGCGACATCAAACTCCAATTCCTCCTGTGAGGAATTTTCTTTTTCAAATGAGAATTCTAGAAAAACTACAGAGAACGGTTTTTCAAGTGTTTCCTCTTCCCCAATTGACACATATACACCAATAAAGACACATTTTGAAAACGACATTACAAATCAAAGTCCTAGTACATTTGAATGTTTCTACAATACCGATTCTCCTACTCCTCTCCCAGCAAAACATAGTGATGAAGATTCCATAAATGATTTTAGATATCTTCCAAGGTTGACAACCGAGCTGTCATCTTCAAAAAACTCCTCAGTGCTTACTTCTCCTACGCTTGTTGGCTCGCCTCTTGACACTCCTATGAAATCTTTCGCCGACTTTTCCGAATTTACTGCCTTGGATATCATGTCCAAACCTTCCACCGATAACTACCTTGCCCTTGATCTTGATCCTTGTTATAAAAACCGAACGCTTTTCTTAAGCAAAATCCATAAAGCAACAAAACAATTCGAGATCAGCAAATTGTTTCAAGGATTTCCTATTGAAGAAGTTCGCCATTTTTCAAAGAAAAAAATATGTTTTGTCACTTTTCTTGAGTCTTATGATGCAAAGATTTTCTTGGATGCTCATCAAAAACAGCCAGCTTACTTACATGGTCGCCCAGTAAGACTCGAATGGGCCAAGTCTGACAATCCTTTTACTGACAAGCTGTTATATGCAATTTCCAAAGGAGCACGTAGAAGCATTTCCTTTGAAACGAATCGCTTGTCGATTCCGCGATGCGAACTAGTATCAATTTTCAAGAAATTTGGTGATATTGAAAGCTTTCATTTCTCCAAGAAGACAAATTCTGGATCCATTACATACAACAATATTTATTCTGCAATGGAAGTTATGGAAAATCTGCAATCACATTCAATCTTTCAAAATGCTACCATTGATTTTACTCAGGAAGATCGGCACGACCTTCTAAACAGCCGTTATGACAAACATTCTTCCCTTCAAGGAGAAAAAAATAATAAATTCACTAAAGGATTTTCTATTCCAGCGCTTCAATCACTTTCCTCCTGTTTTCCAATTCATGATTTTAACTCTCCTTTACAAACAAAAGGCACCGATTTTCGTCCAACAAACTGTGCCATCATCTCCACTAAGGCATGATTCATCTCTAAATTTTGTTATTAAAATTCGCTTTCATTTCAATTTTTATCGTCAAAGTTTGTTTATCCTATATACGTCTGTTACCAATAAAATCCTTAGAAATTTTTTAAATATTCAATTTATGGTTTTTTTTTTTTTAATGAGCGTAAAACTACTAGATATCCATTGAACATACATGTGTTGTTTTTTTTTTTTTTTTTTTTTTTTTTAAAAAGAAAAAGAAAAACAAAAACAATTAACAACTAACAACTAACAACGGAATTGAACTATTGAAAATTAAGGTACATGCTACTTGAAGTTGATAACTGAAAATTGTAGTTTCGCTGCATGACATTGTGACCTAAAATGGTAAATAATTATTTATTTATTTACATTGAAAAATGAGTAAAAAATAATTTCAAAAAAAAAAGTCCTATCCTTAAAAAATCAGACGAATTAAAGTACAAGAGAATGCAATTGAAGCGTGGTTTGTGATAAATCCATGAAATCATAGTAAGCCGCGACGAAAGTTTCCATGAAGATTTCATTCAGAGTTACGATGTTGCTTGTGATAGTATGTGGTTGTTTCAACTTTAAAAGAGTTTATCGTTCTATATTGAAATTATTTCTATAATAAATTATCATATATACCGCTAAAACTGTACAAATCAAGACTAACTTTTAATTCGCGACTCTGGTTAGCTACCATTAACGAATTCATCATAACCCTAGTACTTGGATGCCGGCGACTACTCAAGATGAACCATTGGTAAAGTATGCTTTATATAAATTTAAAAAAGTAAGGAAAAGATAAAAAAAGAAGAGTTTTTCTAACTGATAGACTTACTTAATTGTTGGGGAAAATGCTACAGCATTGTCCTTTCGAGTACTAAAGATAAATCCATCTGAATTTGAGACCAATATTTCTATCGAAAATGTAAATGGAACATTCGACAAAAATGAACTCTCAGAATTCTTCAGGAATGAAGAAGGCAATGGCTCAGAAGGGAAAATAACATTCATCCTCAATGCTTATGCTATTTTGGGCTTAACTCGCTTTACATCGAGTTACTATTTATATTTATGTATAGCCAGGAAAACAGTTGCTGTAGTCGGTGGACATAGCATATATCACGTGGATAATACTCGATTTATCGAGCTATATCCGAACAGACGAAATCAAAGCTATACTGAACGGAAGTATGATAACATGAAATGAAAAAATGAGTTCTAACACGGGTTCTATAGATGCCTCTCGAGTATTGAAAAAGTTGATCTTGCGAGAACGTTCTACTATAGCTACAGTTATGATCTTTCACAAACAGTGCAGTACAGTTTTACTCATCCTATTCCAAAGCACCAAGTACGCGATATGTTCGTTTGGAATTGGTCGATGCTTCAGCCTATTTTGGAAACCGTAGGCGTTGACTCTCCGTGGTGCATTCCATTAATCCACGGTTTCGTCGATCAAGCTAGTAAGTTTCTGATAAATAATTACACTAACAATTGTTTTTAGAGCTTTCTGTTTATGGAAAACCAATAATCGTTACTTTAATAGCTCGCAGATCCCGTCATTTTGCTGGTGCTCGTTTTTTAAGGCGAGGGATAAGGGATGATGGTTATGTTGCAAATGAAGTTGAAACAGAACAAATTGTATTTGATGGTTCCGTATCTTCCTTTCCAGTGTCATCCAGTGCTCCAGGCATACCTTGTTACACTAGCTATGTGCAGCATAGAGGAAGCATTCCGCTACGATGGTCGCAAGAGTTCAGCAATATCACCCCTAAACCACCAATTGGTATTACGGTAAATGATCCCTTTTACTCAGCAGCGGCTCTTCATTTCGACCGTCTTTTTGGTCATTATGGGGCTCCTTGTATTGTTCTCAATCTCGTAAAATCCAACGAAAAAGTGAAACGAGAATCTTTGTTACTTAATGAATTTGAGTGGGCTATTAATTACCTCAATCAATTTCTTGATCCTTCAAAGAAAATACAGTACATTGGCTGGGACATGTCTGCAGCTTCTAAAAGGCAAGTATACGAGCCATGGATGAACGGTTAGTAGCTAACTGTTTTAGGAAAACTCCAGTAACTAAAACACTCGAAACAATGGCTTATGATATTATTAATAAAACAGGACTATTCTGTACGTCTAATCGATTTTTCCGAGGAGCATTTCAGCAAGGCATATTGAGAACGAACTGCGTAGACTGTTTGGATCGCACTAATGCAGCCCAGTTTGTTTTCGGAAAATGTGCATTGGCTTATCAGCTACAATATCTTGGTGTTTTGGATACCCCAGAACTTGTTTACGAATCTGACGCTGTGCGTTTACTTGCAGAAATGTATCATGGGCATGGAGATACAATCGCTTTGCAATATGGAGGATCATTATTGGTAAATACATTAGACACTTACAGAAAAAACAATCAGTGGTCTAGCACGTCGAGAGACCTTATTGAAAGTGTCAAGCGTTTTTATAGCAACTCTTTCGTGGATTATCAAAGACAGGATGCCATTGATCTGTTTCTAGGAAATTATACCGTTTTAGATAAGGATGTTATTGTTGGAAAAACTAGGATAAGTAACTTTACTGAGAAATTTAAGAATGGGTTATTGGTCAGACGAGATTATCGATATTGGTGGACTCCATTATATTTGAATTCTTCTTTGAGACTCAAAAGCTTTTACAGTGATAACATCCAACGCAAGCGGCCAGAGTTACCAGAGTATTATTTTGAAGAGCTGTATACCTGTAATCGATTTTCATCGCTATCGGATGTGTTACTTCAAAATATGATCTCTACTTTAAATTTTGCTCCTTTGAGCTTATTACCACTTCTAAGAAAGTCTCTATTGCCTGTTTCCTATACTGGTATTGGAATTGAATCACCATCATTCAACCCTTTTATTCCGCGGACGGATCAAAAGCTTGATTTTAAATATGAAAAACCGTCTTCTGATTCGAACGAAGATGAAGAAGGGGAAAAATTTAAAAGAGTTTCTTTATACAAATGGCTATTTAATAGTGAAGATAAATTACAGGAACACAAGCCGAAGCAACAAGCAAAACTCCCTTCTGTAAATAAAGATTCAAAGCTTTTGAATAAGGAAGCTAAACATTTGGATTTTAAGATACCTAGTGCTGATATGAACGCTTACAAGAAGCACTTTCAATTTGGAAGTATAGTAACACAGCCTTTGGAAAAGTATCAGACTATGAACACTCAAGACCGAGCAGCTTATATGAATTACACTAATGTTTTAGATAATTTGAAAGAAGTTAAAGAGAAAGATTTCACGATTTATCAAGATTTCGTTAATACGGCCCATATGGAAGACGATGAAGATACGCTTTCAAAAGGCGACTACACCGAACAAATCGCATTTTACAGTGCCTGGATTGCTGACTATAAAGCTGCTTAAAGATTTTTATTAGAATGCTCAATGAACCTTTATTTATTATATGACATACTCGCTAATAGTTTTCTTTTAATCAGAAGGTGTCTTTTCTATACTTGTCTTTTACGAAACTTATATAATCTTCTTTTTTTCCGTCAGGAAATTCCAACTTCCATTCCACAGACTCTTCCAGCATTTGTTTTAAGTGGGGACCGGGCTTCATATTTAAAAGCGAACTTAATTCTTTTCCCTGTACAATAGTTAGTAATACAGTATTTCTCTCTGTAACTACATACATTTAAAGCAGGTTGAATGCTGTAAGCTTCAACCAAGTCATGATCCTCTATATTCTTGATGAGAGAAACAAAGTAAGGAAGAACCTTGTTGACCTCTTGGTCCACTTCTTCAGTAAAAGATCCTTTCTTAAGCAAGTTCATAAAGAAGGCCCAATTGACAATATCTTTCCAGTATTGTCCCAATTCACGTACAAGTTTACCATATTCCAATCGAGGTAGCGCGACCTTCGAGGACAAAACATTTACTTTTTCCATAACAGCAGGGTAAAATGTATATAAGCCCTCTACTTGTGTTATAACGGGCTTGCTGTATTTGAGACTGTCTCTCACGAGAATAGGAGCCAGTGATCGTTCCTTGGATTTATCAACATATGTCCAGTTATGCCAAGGAAGCACGGCCATAGCAACCCAAAAAATGTATTCTGCTGATCTTGAAATATATTTGAAGGTAGGTACTTCATTGCGCAATAGGTCAAACAGGTCGATGGCTTTTGGTATAAGGCTAAGGGAGTCCAAATTTTTTGAAACGATATTATTATAGTGTCCTAAAAGAGGACCAAATATAGGAGCAAACAAGCCAGAATCATGAATGATACGGAATGCACGACTTGTGTCACAATCTGAAAGAGTACTGTTAGTAAAAGTAGCCTTGACTAGAAGACTTACGGGATAGAATTTTATCGATTTCCACACCAATACGTTCACGACTTATACTGGAGCGAAGCCGATCATGTAAGGTAAAATTTTTTAAAGCGAGAAACGTGTCTGGATGGATTTCAAAGTCAAACTTAGAGGCAAATCGGATACAGCGAACGGCTCTTAAAGGATCATCAGAAAATGTTTCATCAGCTGGGAGCGGTGTACGTATGACTTTGTTTTCCAAATCTGACAAACCGTTTTCTGTATAATCTTCAACTTGTTTTGTACGTAGATTATAAAATAATGCATTTATTGTAGCGTCACGTCGTAAAGCATCTTCTAAAGGTGTTCCGAATATTGAGCTATCCAAGTGTAAATGAGAATTGGAAAAGGTATGAGGTCGCAAATTGACAAAGTCAATGTCCTTGCCGAAAATTTTGGCTGTTGCAGTTTCTAGGTGCTTGGATTTTTCAGGATTGGCATCAATTTTGACAATACGAGTTTTGTATTCTGGATGCTTACTCTGCATGTATTTTTGCAGGTGCTTAGCAAAATCATATCCCGGCATACAATCCACTGCTACATCAATGTCATGACTTTCAATTCCAAGAAGTTTATCACGCACCCATCCTCCTGCAAACCGAAGTTCTGGTTTCTGTTCTGATTCTTGTCCTATGGTATTTGAAACTTCTATGAAGAGGTCTGTGAGCTGTTGTTCACTTTTGTTTAGCGCTATTGGATTTGTCTTGGTAGCCATGCTCATTAATCTTTTGCTCCCCAAAAACTGTTTTGTAGAAAAAAAAGCGACTTGATTGAAACACCGGTTTGTTATTCGATAGCAAGTTTGTAATCTCAAGAGCATTCACTACTCTAGCTGATGCTTTCCAACAACGAAACACAGACTCATAGAATAGGAGAAAATTAGTTCCCTATATACCGAAACAAAAAGAAAGATAGAAATGTTTTCAATATATAAATGAAGCCGGTAATTTAAGTAGCAAACGACTAGAAATTTGTATTTGACGAGAAAAACGGTGGGAGTCGCTATTCCTTGGATGATTTGTATGTAAACAAAAACAAAAAAAGATTCTATCATGAAGTCTCTTACTTTATAATTTATTGCCTTTTAATATACAAACAAACATCTAAAGAGAAAGGAAACATTTAAAAACGCGAGAAAACACCAAAGTTTTCTCTTTCTTTGCTATTGACAAAGCATCAACTCAAACCATCTGTCTTATTTATTAGAAGACAAAATCATTTAAACACTAAATTTCATACCTGTAGTAGTGATAAAAAGAGAAATGTATGGTTTGGGAGTGATTTTCTAGATTCATCGAAAGGATATTTCTGCTGGTCGATAAAGACTTCTTCATCAAGTAAAAGAGCCAAGCAAGCTCGTAACTCAATCCAGCTGTTTTACAATTTATATCATTTTTCTTCGCTCTACAATTACTTTTCCAATTCATTTTTGTTTGTTTACGCGTTTATTTGTTTACATTCTCCAGGATCCCTTAGTAGTCCTCATTTAATTGCATACCCCCACATGGTCCATATATATCTGTAATGTAGATGATCGTATTGTAGTTTAGTCCTGTGGTTATATCCCACATGGTACTCGCCCACATATTTCGCTTATTCGCGTTAGGAAACGCTAAAGGTGTTTACAAACCCCAGAAAAAAGGTGTCTTTTTACCATAATCAACTTGAAGGGATCAATGCCTAGAAATCACAGTGAAAGGAGTAAAGAGGCTCGTCAGTTGAAAAGACAGAAAGAAGACGAGGAGATTCAAGAGCTAAATGCTCAAATAAATGATTATCCCGGGAACGCAACGCGGTTTTTTGATTTACCCATTACACAACCCACAAAAAGCGCTTTGAAAAATGCACATTTCACCACTTTGACGGATATCCAACGACAGGCAATTCCTGAAGCTTTAAAAGGTAGAGATATCTTAGGTGCGGCCAGAACTGGTAGTGGTAAAACGTTGGCATTTCTTGTTCCTTTGATCGAAAACCTGTACCGTCGTAAATGGACCCAATATGATGGTTTAGGTGCTTTGATTATCTCTCCTACTCGAGAGCTGGCCATTCAGACGTTTGAAACTTTGGTCAAAGTAGGCCGTCTTCATTCCTTTTCTGCTGGTTTGATTATTGGCGGTAATAATTTTAAAGAGGAGCGGGAACGTCTATCTCGTATGAACATTCTTGTTTGTACTCCAGGAAGACTTCTCCAGCATATTGATCAAGCAATCAATTTCGATACTTCCAACTTGCAAATGGTTATTTTGGACGAAGCCGACAGAATTTTGGACATGGGATTCAAGGCTACTTTGGATGCAATTATTGCCAGCTTACCAAAAGAGCGTCAAACGCTTTTGTTTTCGGCAACCCAGACAAAATCCGTTCGTGATCTAGCTCGTTTGTCTTTGCAAAATGCCGAATACATTGCTGTCCACGAAAACGAAAGCAGCAGTACTCCTGAAAACTTGAACCAATTTTACTTGTTCTGTCCTTTAACTGAGAAGCTTGACATTTTATTTGGTTTTATTCGCACTCATTTGAAGAATAAGTCTATCGTCTTTCTTTCGTCCTGTAAACAAGTACGGTTTGTCTTTGAAACATTCCGTCGTTTACGTCCAGGTGTTCCTTTGATGCACCTGCATGGCAAGCAGAAGCAGGCTTCTCGTACCGAGGTTACTGCAAAGTTTACCTCTTCTCAAAATGCCATTTTGTTTTGCACCGATATTGTCGCAAGAGGACTTGATTTTCCGGCTGTTGATTGGGTTGTCCAGTTGGATACTCCTGAGGATGTCGATACTTACATTCATCGAGTCGGTCGTACTGCCCGCTTTCAGAGGGGTGGTAATGCTTTGCTCTTGCTGCTTCCTTCCGAAGAGGCTTTCCTTAACCGATTGGAGTCTAAAAAAATTTCTGTAGAACGTATCAACATCAAAGAAGGAAAAAAGACCAGCATTCGTAATCAGCTTCAAAATCTTTGTTTCAAGGAAAATGATATCAAATATCTTGGACAAAAGAATTTTATTTCTTATCTACGATCTGTATATTTGCAGAAGGACAAGGAAGTTTTCCAATTTGATAAGCTCCCATTTGAGGATTACGCAGACTCTCTTGGTCTTCCCGGTACTCCTAAAATTAAATTCGGCGCTTCTCGAAAAGGTAGGACTGAGCCAGCACAAGAACAAAAGACCAAGGTGAGTTCTGCATCTCCATCTGAGGCTTCATCGGAAAGTGAATCCGAAGACGCCAACCAATCCAAGAACGTTCGTACTAAGTATGATCGCGTGTTTGAAAGGAAAAATCAAGATATTTTGGCTCCTCATAGACAAAAGCTTGTAGAACGTGATGAAGGCGATGATGAAGACGAAGACTTTTTACATGTGAAACGGGCCGATCATGAATTACCCGACGAGCGTACTGAAGCTGAAGAGAACAAACTGATTATTAATTCAAAGCGAAAAGAAAAAATGGCTGCATCTAAAAAGGCTTCGCTGAAATATAAAAGAGGTCCCGATAAGGTTTTCTTTGACGAGGAAGGAAATGCCGTTCCTTTTTATGCTGTCAACACGGAGGAAACTTTCCGTAAATCTGGTGATCCTTCACACTTGATCCAAGCACACTTAGCCGCTGAAAGGGACGCATTAGAAAAGGCGGATGCACAAGACAAAGAAACTGTAAGGGAGAAACGTCGTGAAAAGAAAAGAAGACGCCAAGAGCTCGAACGTCGTGCTGAGGAAGGTGATTTCTCTTCGGGTGACGAAAATGAGGCTGTGGTCCAAGTCGCTGACGAAGATGCCGATGAAACCGTTAGTGAAAAGCGACCAAAGAAATGGTTTGAGGACAGCGATCACGAGGAAGAGCCAAATAATGTTATTGAAGTTGAACAACCTACTACTCTTGAAGACCAAGAAGCATTGGCTCTTCGACTTATGGGATCTGCTTAAAACTAATTGGATAAAAGAGACTCATCAAGTGTATTATTTCTGTAAATTATGTTTTGGTTATTCTAGGCGCTTAACATTTGAAAATAAAAATAAAAATAATTATGAAGAGGAACTAAATTTTTTTTTGGTTTACTTTTAATTTTGGACATACAATGGTTTAAAGGGTTTTAGATAAATATATATTAATGCAATATTCTTATGTCTAATTAATAGCTTGGGGGATTGAAGAAGTAAATTAGTTCGTTTTATCGTCAAATAACCTTTAGATGGATTTGATGTTTCAGGAATTCAATTCTTTAAGTAAGTTTGATAGATCTTTCACAACCCCTTTGGAATTTATAAGATGGGCATTCGGTTTCAGCGTGCTTTCCATGCCAAGCCATACTGAAGGTATGTTGTCGGGTAAACCTTTGGCGAAATCTTCACATGAAGTAAGAGTGTATGCAAGAGGAGGGTTCAACATTTGACTTGAACTTAAAGAAAGATTCAGTAATTTACCTTCTCTTAGTTGTTTTATAAAATATTGGAGCATATTGTTCAGGACGGAGAGCTCGTTATGACTTGACACCTTAGGAGCATAAGCGACATTTATTACCAACTCCTGGAACATTTCCCAAGGGAAGTTTTGAAAATCATCGCCCTTGTTTTGGTTTGAGGTCAGTCTAGCACACGCTGACAGAGCATTCATTGCCGTGAACAAATCAACGTCGTTCAAATCTGTACGATTTTCCCCATTAGCTTCAACTATGCACAACGTTTCAAAGACAACTGTGTGGACCCAGGCTATAAGGAAACATATTATACCATATTCTAGTGGTATGCCTAACTCAGTCGTAAAAACAAATTTCAAATTTCGTATCAGTACTTCCTTAAAACTTGATTTCAAGTCAAAATATAGGTAGCGAAAATTTGATGATAACCAAGTAGGAAATTTAAATGAGATATCCGAAGTGCATACCATTCTAAATTCAGGATGTAAGTCTGCTTTAAGCTTAGATGACAGACTTTCTAGCCAGCTCTGAGAAAGGTGAATGTTTTCTAAGAAAACCCAACAAGGTTCATGTTCTGCTTTCCTTAACGTAACGTCGGCAAATTCTTCAGAGTCTAGTGAGCCCATTGGTATCGTAATACAATCGACTTTTCGTTCCGCTAAGCATTGTTCCATATACTGCTTTATATCTATTCCATTTAACGGAATAAGAATTAAAGGTGTATCGCAGCTGATACCTTCGGATATAATAGTATCCAACTTAGTCGGTATATTCGTTACATTAATACCCAGAACAGATTCTGAGAACCATACAACGAATGAATTATAATCCATTTCAGAAATGTCTGACTTTTCCAATTTTTCGTAGAATATTCGCACAGTATTTGACATTCCTGGCTGGCAAACAAACGATTTTCGGAAGTCAAACTGATCCATAATAGAGCTAGGGTCTACATCTATTGATTTCCAAACTAATTCAGATTCTTCGTAAAAAAGGCAAGCCGAGATCAAGAGAGCAAATAATGATCGATCTTCTGGAAGAACTGATAAACAACAAACTTCCACCATTACCTTCATGGTAAGATTAAACAATTCTTTCGGCTTTACTGTATTCTCATATGATGAATTAACTTGAAACAGTAGCTGATTAAATAATGAAGCAAAAAACTTCATTGATGTGTCATATCGAGAATTTCTTTTACTCATCACTTTAAAAACGAGTATCAGAAAAGTAAACAAATCGATGTTCCTACTAAAATGAGAACTCATATCCGAAATACTTTTTTCAAGTGACATCCTTTCTAGGTCCAAATTTTCCTTTTCCACAATTGAAGCTCGTATAGAATTTAAAATAAGCAAAACATCATCATTTGCTAAAATGTCAATGTTTTGAGTTGATAGAATTGTGAGAAGATTTTTTTGCTGACAAAATAGTTCTGACTTAATTTGTACCAACCGTTCCCTAGTAAAGCGTTTGCTTTGAATTAGATCACTATTTTCAATGGTAATCAACGAGTTTAAAAATTCTCTACTCAAACCCGAAGAGGTCGGAGTAAAATTGATGATAGTCGTAAAACTGCTAATCTTGTACGACATAAAAGAATCATTAAATGTGTTAGAATAAATGATTATCTTGAGAGGAACAGATATTTCAAATACATCCTTCGAAACTTTGATTGACACTTTCCCTGATCCCGAGTAAAGTACTGGAGATATAAGCATATCCAACAAGGGACACCAATTTTCCACATCCTTTATTAATATAGTCTTTCCTAATTTCAAAGCCGCTTTCAATTGACTCTTGAAAGTTTTGCTTATCAAGCTTAAGCAAATCGTAGAATTTCCAAAGAGAGCTTTTAGTGGTTCAAACGCATAAAAAGAGGGATCAATTACTAATGCCGGTCTCACACATTCATTTATTATTGCCATATTTGTCATGAAGTAATCGTCTGTGAAAGGAAGTTTTGTCTCGTTCAACACATCATTTAAAAGTTCCTGCAAGAAGTGCGCTATATTCTGCTTTTTATGAATGTGACCCTCTTGGACCAAAACGGAAGACACATGTTGGACAACAGTTTCGCGCTCAATAGGATCCAATAAACCAGCATAATTTAGCAAAAAGGCAACCAAAACACTATGGCCACTCAGTTCAGATAATTTTTCCTCGAAAGAATTCATAAAAATCTCCCAGTAAGCCTTTTCTGTGGACATATCATCCATAATCTTTAAGCTTCTCTTTAACTTATCTTGGATGTTAGCAAGCTCGAGCTTCAACGTGTGCACTTCAGTTATCAAAGTAGCGTAATTTTCTTGCATCCCCATCAATTCTTTGTCCAGTTCCTCAGAAATCAACTTGACGTCTGAAACTTTGCGCCGCATTTCCTCTCCTTCTGCCTTTAACTGCGAGACATTATCATTCAACGGACTTACTTTTTGCAAGACTTTCGAATAGTTACAGTGAGATCTAATCCAAAGAAACAAAGGACCACAAGCTTTGCTGGCCCTATTTACAATCTCATACTTGAAAGTTGAGTTGCGAAAATATTCACTTTCTAGACGCTTCCTGAGGGACGGATTTAGTTGCTTTTCCGAATCAAAAGTCAAGACATTAGTAATAAAATCCTCTCGTTTCAACAAAGATTGTACAGACTTCCAAGAAGTAACTTTATGTCCCAGTAACTTACATACTGCCTCCATTGTTAGCTTGACTACATTGGGCGGGTGAGAAAGACTTCGTAACTCCGATAGATGACTCTTCTTAATGTTACTGACGGAAGCCTTAGCTTCATCAATAGCCGGTTTAACAACTGAGAGTTCTTTCAAAACCAACGAAGTTTTCGATTCAATTTCTTCATTTTGGCCTCTCAAATTGCGTTCTAATTCCAAAACCTCCTTTTGTCTTACTTCAACTTCTTGTTTGGCATTCATTAGGTTATGTAGCCTAGAGTTTGCATGATCTGTTTTTTCATTAAGCACAGATTCCTGCTCGTATAGCATAGTTTTGAGAACTAGAATCTGTTGTGCTGTTTCTTTAAGCTTATTTAGTCCAATATCGACATGATCCTTCTCATTGAATAGACGACTTCGAAGATTTCTAAAGAGTTTTACATATAACAGGATAAAATCGGATAAAAGATTTGGACTCATAGTCAAGCTAAATTTTCTTTTTTCATAGTAAGCTTTCATATGCATGTGCAAACTAGACATTACGCTCACCAAGTTCGGTAAATGTTCTTTCACCAGACATCCTCCATATAACTCGTCACATAAGTCTGGAAATTTGGAAAGCTCGTTGCTAAACAGCTCCTGAACGGTCAGTTTATCAGGTGGTTGAAAATAAATGGTAGTACATCGGTTTATTAGGGCAGGTGATAAAACATTTAAACCTTTGTAACCTGATGTATACACGATAAAAAACACATGAAGGTTTTGGCAAATCAAACTCTGTACCTTTTCAACGACCTCACTGTCAGATTTACATAGATGGCGGAGCATTACGCTCTTTTTAAGATTTCCCCATTCTTCATCTGTAAACAGGCAGCTTATATCAGAGCCAGTAAGCAAATTGTTCATAACCTCAAATACGTCCGAATTAACGCATTGAAAGTGATCGATCGCAAGACAAAGTTTATTATCGTCAGCAACGACAAGTTTGACTATAGTTTTTAATTCTTCCATTAAGTCTGGGAACTCTGGCTGTAAACAAGGATCGAAAACTAACAATTTATAGCCAAGCTTCCAGCTCACAAGTTCTAATACACTTTTCTGATTCGATCCATATTCTCCATAAATTACTGCATGGCTATTGGTATGTGCAAAAACACGGCTGATCCGGATAGCATCAAGACAACCTTTTTCTGTAGGCAAAAAAAGGGAATTTGGGCAAGCAATTCTAAAGTTTTCGATAAATCCTTGCAGATGCGACTTCACAGTGTTTAAAGTAACTATGCTGTAATTTTCACATAATAAATTACATGTAAAGTAGTTAGTGAACTCCTTAAAGTTCACTCCTTCATATTCTGTATATAAAAAGTTCTGTAAAATAGATTCACCAAGTTGAAAGTCCGTATGGTTTAATCTATCCATGAACACACGGCAAGCTTCATGGTACCATATTTGAAGTAACTGCTCGGAAGTAATTTGATTCATTGATTCCACCATGTTTCGTAAACAATCAAACCATTTCGTTAGTTCTCTAGGTGTATAGGTGTGGATAATATATTCCTTTGAAGAAAATGTATGTTTGATTTTTTCATAAACCTTCACACTGCAATTAAGAAATCTCTCATTTAATGAGCTGGAATGATTATACTCCACAAAGCTCAGAATTCTATCACATATGGGTTTGTAAATCTTAGTGAGTGAATCGAAACCTGGATATCCGTATTGTATAACTACTGAGCTTCTGAGAATACGGGATGACAAGGAAGACCTTCCATAATCAGTAGGGGGGTTACAGGCACCGAAAATAAGAATTCTTTTCATGTTTATCCACTTCTTAAATCTGGGATGCCAGAAACCTTTGTGGTGCAAAACGCATCTAAGAAAGCATAAAGCGTCATTTCCACCGTTCTGGCTTGGTTTGGGTAAATTGATTTCGTCAAAGAACACAGCTAGTGTTTTATTGTTTTTTGGGGCAACGTAAGATGAATTAGCACGTATGCTATAGATAGTATTTCTTTCCAAGAAGCGAATAATAGCATAAGCAGAAGTAGACGCTGAAAAGTTCATCACGGCAACGTCAATATTGTCATTATCGTTCAAAAAATGAAGCATTGTCATACTCTTACCTGAACCGGGAGGTCCGCAAAAAATTAGGCAACCGTTCATTAATAAGAGGTCGTTAATCAACTTGTCATAGCGAATTACTTCAGTAGTCCTTATCACTGCGCCTAAATCTGGAGCATCATTATTCTTTTCAAACTCAAGAGTTTCATTGATACCTAACCAGTTCTGAGTTTCGGCATCAACGTCCAAATCCAAAATCATTTCACTTGTATTAGAAATACCAGTCCCCAAATCATAGTTTTCCTTTATCCAGTCTGTAAACTTACGATGAGAATCTAAATCGGAATCACCGATACATGCCCAAGCTATTGAAAGTAATAATTTCTTTCTCATGTAAGCTGTCAGGGTTGCTTTGTTGAAGGAGCAATTAAACTCAATAAACCTGGACGAATTCATAATTTCCTTCTTAAAATATAACAAAAGAGTTTCTTTAAATCGTGACCTTTCTAATTCCATAACATGGGACAAACTATTGGCAAATTCATAAAGTTCGTCTATAGGTAACTCGGAAACAATCTCAATTACAGTTTCACATATCACACTTCTCTTTTCCGAGTTTCCTTGATCAGAAGTTATTTCACCCAACAACGGCTCAATATAAACATTGTTGGTGATAGGTTCGTCATCAACATACACAATACCACATCTACTGATGGTTGCCATTGTTGCTGACTGGATACTGTCAACTTCAAAAAGAATCCTAACACTATCAGAAAGGGGAATTCTTTGGCCGTCAGGTAATGTTAAAAAGCGGTTGTCATCCAACAAGCTGTTCATTGCTTCAACCCAATCAGGCGTAATATCGTCATCAAAAATAATCCAGTGTTGGCTCCTGGAACCTATAGCTGAACGTAGTATCTGTGTGAATATACCATCCGCCCATTCGTGAGTTGTCAAGTCCAAGGTCCCAAAAAGGGACTCTTTGTCAATAGATTTGGGAGAAATAACATGGTGTTCGGTATTCATTTGTAGTCTATTATAAGCATCCAAAAGACTTTTCCAAACATTAGTTTTACCTGAACCGCTTGAACCATATATAATGATTCCACTGTAAACTTCGGAAAGCTGATGAAGTTGAAGTACTTTTTGAGTAAGGTACGTGAGGTTATTAATTGACTTGGAATCTTTCAAGGCCGCTTCAAGTGATCCAATGATAGTGGTTAACTCGCTATTTTGTGTGTTGATAGTGCTGAAATATTTTTGTCTCAGACCTTCAAAAACTTTTGCGTCATTAACACTAAGCCTTGGTAAAACAACAGTCTGAATTGCTCGATAAATAAATCCAAGGTCGCCAAAATTTGCGTATTCCAATAAATTACTACGGCGAAAATTACATGATACTTTAATGATGGCACGTATAGTTCGAAGTCCAAAATCATAGTATGACACTTGGGAAAATTGTTTAGCACAATCTTTGAAGAAAGAGGTTAATATATTTGCAAGGTCCGATGAGTTTTTAAAGCCATTACTATAAAGAAGTACTTGACAGATTTGGAGAGCATCAGGAGTTTCCATCCAAACAGTACGAAAAAGACGCTTCAAGTTGCATGGTAGCTCTGAACGACCTTGGTAGCTAGGATTTAACGTAATGAAGATACAAAAGCTTCGGTCAGCTTCAATCAATTGGCCATTGATTGGTAGTAAAGCTTTAGATCCCCTCTTACAATTCGTTTGTATTAGTTGAATATCTTGGGATACGGAGCTCAGCGTTCCAGGATTCAATCGGTTAAACTCATCAAAACAAGCATAGACACCCAGCTGGCATAAACCAGTTAGTATTCGGCGAATTACCTTATAATTGAAAGAATCATCACAGTTAAATACAAAAACATATCGCCCCAAATAAGCACCAAGTGCCTTTACTGTTTCGGTTTTTCCTGTTCCTGCAGGTCCAGATGGAGCACCCCCGAAGCCCAACTGAATGGCATGTATCAAAGTTGAGAAACATTCCCTTGTTAGTTCTGTATAAACGAAAGGACTCTCAATTTGCACATAATGAAACGTGTAAGGACAAGTAACCGAAAACATTTCAACATTGATAGAAGGCTTACCACGTTCGTCAATTTGGTAAGAACATTTAATTTCACGGAACCAGTAATAATCATTATAGTTATTGTCAATAAGCGTTTTTACTAAGGACCTATAATGTAGTTTTTCGTTGATGAACAATAAAACTTTTTTCCGCAAAATCACATTTTCTTCATCAATTGCGTACTTACTTAGCCATTCAATCCCTTGTTTTAACAAACTATCAAAGCAAGTGAGTTCCTTCTCTTTGATTCCTTCCTTTAAGGCATGACTTGCATAACAACGAAAGCAAAGTAGCAATATTTGGCTGGGAAATGACTTCAACCAGACAGGGAACCAAGCATTTAAATTGTTAATATCATAATCTTTGTTAAAATTAGAATATGCTACACCGAAAGTTTTTAGAAGCACGCTCCTGATATCTTTTTCAATAAAGCTGACCCACTCGAAGCAGCCGGATTCTTGTTTTATTCTAATTGGTGAAGAAAGTACTAAGCTTAAATGTTCATCTGTAACAAGTTTTTCAATGGTATCATCCTCTTGACTGATGATGAGCCTTTTTATCCCAGGGAACAAAGTACCAATATGCTTGTCCATAATAGCTTCATCGTTGATATGACAGACAAGCTCCAATAAGTCTTCATCACCTAAGAAAAATAAACGAGGGAATTTTAATCTTTCACTTTCAAAGTATTCTATCAACAATTTTTTGATATCAATTAAGGAACGAAGTAAAGTATCAGCGAAGTCTTTTGGTGATTGCAGCTTATGAAATCCTTCAATTCCCTTTGAAGAAAGAAGTAAGTTGATCCCTTGAGTATAAGACTTTGTTGACCTAAAATAAGCAACAGCAGCTTGAGGTAATAAAGACTGGAATACCTTGTTTTTCGAAAAAACGCCGTCCAAATACGTCCAATGTTGCTGGACGTCCACCCAAATATTAAGGAAATCAAGCAAGTCAATTAGTTTGTCAGTTAAATCATCAGTTAAACCTTTTACCTGACTATAACTTTCAGATAATTTAATAGAGCTCAGCTGATCAATCCATTCTTCGCAGTCGGATAATAGTTTATCGCTATCTTTCAATAGGTATGTTCTGTTATCGTAAAGGAGAAATTGAAATTCATAACTTTCAGAGCTCATGCAGATTGATTGCAATAAATTCCGAATAGTTGCTTCTTCGGAAGCTTCCTTTATCACGTCCTTAACCAAAGAGAAATGTGAGGCCAACTTGAGTCCCAATACATCCTTTAATTTCCAACTCTCACAAGAATTGTTTTGTACGATTCCTATAGCTGATAATAACCTTTGCCAATGTTTTTTCTCGACATGACTACTTTTCAATTCACGTAGCAAAGGCATAACGTATAAAATTTCGGCTATTTTTGTATTAAGTTTAGCATAAGGCACCAAAGATTTTATATTCGACGGACATTTATCCAGTTCCTTCGTTTGATCGGTCAGTTCTTTCTCGAAAACTTGACAATCTAAAAGCAACCAGGGAGTTTCCTCGTATACTTGCAAAACTTTTACATTTTCCGAAATAAGAAATAACAATTCTTTATATGAGAGAATTTCGTTAAAACATTTAGAAGTATCGCTAAATTCACTGGTAGGAATCCTTAGCGATTTTTCTAGTTGGCATTGGTCCCCCAAGAGCTCGATTATAAAATTAAAATCCTTTGAATAGTTTTCCAGAACAGCTGAAAACGTTTCGAGGTCAAGTTCATGCAAACGAGTTTTCTCTAAATCCCAATTGGAGAAGAACAAAGCCAATTTGATTCTTAGATCACCACTTGAGTTTTGAGTAAATTCAATCAACTTGCTTTTATTTTTAGTATAATAAACATTTACTTCATCCAATGCAATAAAATAAGGATCTATTTCATGTAACATTAGCTCATAAGGAGTCCAACCACTACAAAGACGATAATTTGTGTCTTTGAAAATATTTTCAGTCGACCTCACTAGTTCTAACAGTGTTAGCGCCGTCTTCTTAAAATTCAAAGAAATTTCCAAGTTCGAGGCAGACTCATTTGCTTCTTTGACTGATTTCCAATCACCTAATTTAATACTACGTAACGAATCCTTATAGTGAGAAAGACTCTGTCGGAAATTTTGTACAGAATCAAATAATTCTTGTGAAAATAGCTCAAAGTAGAACTCCATCCATTTAGAAAGAGAGTAAGTCGTGCGGCTTCTAAATGGCACAAGGTCTACTTTAAATAACCCAAATCTAACCTCATCATCTATTTCACTGAGGGTCCTTTTCGTGTATGCAAGATATTGAATGAGCTGAAAAAAATCATTCTGCTGTAAAGAGACAGTCGAGAACTTATCCAAAAGTCGAGTATCAAAAACTTGATATCGTTCTAAAGGAGTAATGTACCTCTTAATATCAACAAGCGCATTTGAGCATACATTCAATAAATTCACCACTTCAGCATCCAAAGCTTGTAGAGTTTTTATAAAAATTGCGGATTTTGACTCAGACACCCCTCCACTGGTAGGATAACCACGTAAATAGATAGCAGGAAGGTTTTTAACTGATGAAAAGAGGTAATTTATCATGTCAAATATCGAAGTTAATATACCTTGAAGGGAAGGCTCAAGTAATATAGCACCATTTTTCGATGTCAAAGAAATCGGCTGCAAAATCAAACTTTTATCTAACAATCTTTTCATTGAAAGACTTGAAGTAACTAAGTTAGTGATGTGGTTATCATCAGTTGTTTTTAGTAACAGGGAAAGATTATCAAATATCCTTTTTAATTTTATAATTAAAATATTCTGGATCCTTTCGTTAATAATTAGCACAACCTTATGAAGGTTAGAATATCCATCAACATATAAACGATCAACTATCACTTGAATTTCCTTTAATAAACCAAGGAAAGATTCATACACATACTCATCATTTTCGAGCCGTATTAAGTTGCTATCTATTTCGGAACAAGTACGCACAACCGATTCATATTTAGAGCAATATATGTTGATTAGGGAATTTAATTGATAAATAAATGCATGCGGACCAGAAATATCTGTACAATTGTTTCCCGATTCTTTTTCACTTTGTCGAGTCTGATCGTTTAAAAAGTCTTCCCATGTTAAAAACAAATTTTCAGATATATGACTCTGAATTTTGTTTTCTACCTCGGTAAGCAGGTACTTTTGAACCGATGAAGTTTCAACAACCTTAGCTGACTGATTATAGAGTTTGGCTGAGCTCGAGAGATTAGCAGCAATGGACTGTAGTTTTTGGGAATTAGATATTATTTTTGAGAAACGCTCGGGAACTTCATACCCCATTGATGAAAGAGTCCTGAACTCCTTTATTAACATCATTAGCTGTGAGTCCAGAGTAACCGAAATCTCCAAACAATTCAGTTCCGTTACGGGAATAATTTTAAAGATAGGAGTAGTAAAATCAAACACATCTAAGGACAAACTATTTAACCAGTTTTTATAAATGACAAGAGGATTAAGCCTTTTCTGCAGTGATTGAGCTTCTGATTTTAGCTTTGTTCCTTCATTGTAGGTCGCCAAATCATTACCCAAAATTATATCAAGTTGAGTAGAGTATTTCTGTAATCTTCGAGTTACCTGGCTAGACCACATGATAGCACCTGAAACGGGAGGAATATCGCGAAGTTGGTGCATAGCGAAGAGTTCCAAGTCGGAAGTAACGTCGGTAAAACGAGACTTTAAGGTGACCACATCATGGCTTACACCGTTTATAAGCTGCAAATGATATTCCCGAACTGCATTTCTTATCTTCGGACGCATTAGCAAAGTGTTATACTTTAAAAACGTTGAAATCAAGTGGGTAGTATTTTCACAAGACCTAAATTTTTCCTTTATAAAAAATATAAATTGACTGTCAAATTGTGAAAGTACATCACCGAATTTTGACTCTTGCAGATTCCACTTCCTTCTTCCATCTTCAGTGATATCCAGAACATCGACATTTCGGAATAAATCTAGAGACGAAGAAAACTGAGAGTCAGAAACAGTTTCGAAAAGCTCTACACCATCTTGATCGGAAGATGAAAGAGATGAAAGCGTAACCGTTAAACTTTCATGGGTTTCTCTTACAAGTAGCATGGACAGTAGTCGTTTCGACAAAAACTTTGGTTTTTCGTTCAAGCAGATAGCTCCGTAAGCTTCTTTCCGCTTAGAGAGGGTATGTTTTACTAATAGTAAAAATTCCTTGTTATTAGAGTCCCACGTCGTCAACACATTCAAAGCAATAGATAAATTGTGCTGAAAGTCTGTAAAAGACATAGCCAACAAATAGTCAGAGTCTAGTATTTCTGTAAGCTTCGAACCAAAATCATCAGCAAGGCAGTTCAAAAAAGTGATAGTGCGCGACAATGGATAAGACGAACTTTTCCATCGTTTCATGAAATAAGTATGTACTGACATTATGGCTGTATGAAGAGAATCCAGAGAAGATGCGCCTTGAATCGAGGATAAAGGAATATCTACCAAAAAACTGGCAACTCTGTTTGCTGTGTCCGATTGTGCGCGTAAGTTAGTGTTGTTCAAAAAAGAAGCAGTTGTATGGAAACGCTTAGCAAAATTCAATACCTCCAAGGTGAACTTGACCGGTAGGCCCGTCAATTGTTTATATACTTCGTTATATGATAGACACAACGAATGCCAAAACCTAATTTCCTGTGAGGTTGACCCTTGTTCTTTCGTTTGAGAAGTCTCTACAAGTTGGTTTATGTTGTTGATCCAAGAATGAACGGTTACGTTTAACGAATTCAAAAATTTTGGGTTTGATAAAGTATCGGAAGAAATGCAATGGACAGAGAGATCTGCATCTTCAATTTCGGACTGATGGATAGCTTCCTTTATAACAGGATGTATGTATAGTATCACATGGGGAACTGAGCGATCAGTTTGAAGGTTGGCAAGGGAGAGTTCAAGCTCAGTAAAAACCTTCTTTGTGTTACTTAATTGTAAATTATAATTTGGTAAAGTATTGGTTGTTTTTTCAGGCGTCTCTTTGGCACAATTGACAAAAAACGGCTCTAAAACATATTTCACGTAACTATGAACGGTGTTAATAGAGGAATTAAAAGGATTGTCATTATGGCGAGCAGATAAAGGCAGGTGAGCAAAAACCAACTGCTTTTGTAGATGAGCCGTGAGATCCATATATTTTGTTTGCTTGAGAAAAACGAGAACAACATCAGAATCTGATTTCACCGTATAGTTGTAGTCAATATGAAAGATCCAGTTGTCGATTTTTAGATCATGCAAGCCAGCTTCCGAAGGTGATGAGCTTAAAACACCAAATAAGTACAGATACAGTTGGTCTGAATCTTGCAGAAAACAAGCAAAAGCATCTGTAAACTCTTCACATTTCGAGATTTCAGCAAACGTTACTTCTTGATCTATTGAACATGTAATACTAATAGCTTGTTTCAGATAGTCCAGAATATTATGAGCACCAGTCCTTGTGGTAGATATGTCTAGATTTGAGCTGGCTATGGACGTTCGTTCTAAGGGAATTGTCATAACAAAAATGAAAATATAAATATTTCAACAAAAAGAAAGAAAATGAGAAATGAATGCAAATATCGCTGGCAATAGACCATGAAAACACCTATATAGAAAAAGAGCCAGTCCATAATACCAGAAAGGATGAACAAAGAAACCAAAGACAAAGAAAGCCAAACCAATGAAAGGGAAATCATATAAAACAAAAAAGCATCCATAGTTCAATGCTTTTTTTAAAATTTTGTTCATAGAATGTACACAGACATGATGAAAGAGACAATGGGTTGATATAATTCACATCCAAAAACTAGTTACTACGGTATCACAAGTCCATTACCAATTCCATTTCCGAATTGATAATAATTATAAGGAAAAAATTCTTCACCGCAAGAGTTAAAATCCTTTCCCACTTCGTTTCTCGTATACCATCAAAATTGTCCCTGTAATTTCGTTTCAAAGCAAAAACTAGGCAGCAATAATTAACATTTGAATATATACAATAAAGAAGCTTGTAAGTCCAAAAACTGTAGCCAAATTTCTCTATACGATCCTATTAGAAGAAACTGGCCATTCGAAAAGTCTTGGAATTCCCTGCGATATTCCCATTTCCAGTAAAAATTATTATCTCTTCATCTGTCACAAGATGGCGTGGTTTTATTTATACTTTGATTCATTGGAAGAAAGAGGTTAGGTACGGGTATTAATTTCAAAGTCACTGTAGAAATGCACTTGTCTTTCCAACACGACCTCACAAAAGTGCTTGGTTGAAAAATTACTTCCAAAAATCCCAAAAATTCCAAAATATAATAAAATAAAAAATTTCTTAAAGGGAAAAGAATTGTGCATTTAATTGTTTCGGTTCAGAATATAGAATTGAAAAATTTTTCGGAAGAAGCGCTTCTTTGATTTATTTATTTCAGGGTTTTAGGTTGGTTATAGACTGGAAATATACTTATATCTAACAAGAAAAAAATCCAATTTCGTGCGTGAAGTTTTATACAATGTCGTCTCATGCAGTAGATCAAAAAGTGATCGATGAGCTTGAACGTGTTCTTGTCAACAAGGATGGAAAAAGCGAGTTACCTTTTCGCTATCGTGCTTTGTTCAGTTTGAATGCTTTGTCCCAAAAAGGAGACAAACGCGCTATTGATGCCGTGTATAACGCTTTCGGTGATGAATCCGAATTACTGAAGCATGAAATGGCTTATGTTTTGGGACAATCCGGCTTGGAATATGCGATAGAGCCTTTGACAAAAATTGTCGAAGATCCTCACCAGCAAGTCATGGTTCGTCATGAAGCTGCTGAAGCATTGGGTGCTCTTGGCTTTACTAAGAGTTTGCCAGTATTGGAAACCTATTACAAAAACGATCCTTTGGCTCCTATTCGGGAAACTTGTGAATTGGCTATTGCTCGCATTCAATGGAAGAATGGTCTCGACAAAAACAATGAAAAAATTACTCCAAGCATGTACGACAATATCGTGGATCCTGCTCCTCCTATGCCTGACACTATTAATGATGTGAACAAGGAGATTGAGAAGTTAAAATCCGAGTTGGTTGACCAAGATCTCCCTTTGTTTCATCGTTACCGTGTCATGTTTCGTTTGCGCAACATTGGTACTAAGGAAGCCATTGGTGCTTTAGTCAAAGGATTTGAAGATCCTTCTGATTTGTTCCGTCATGAGATTGCTTTCGTCTTTGGTCAAATGGTGCATCCTCATTCTGTTCCTGCTCTCATTGAGGTTTTGGAAAACACTCAAGAAGTGGACATGGTTCGACACGAGGCTGCGGAGGCATTGGGTGGAATTGCTACTGAAGAATGTCTTCCTGTTTTGGAAAAGTTTTCCAAGGATGATGTCCGTGTTGTCGCTGAATCCTGCGCTGTCGCCCTTGATATGATGAAGCATGAACAATCTAATGATTTGGAATATGCTTATATCCCTAAAATTCCTTCATAATCCTTGTTAATTTTCAAATTAATACCTATATACCTCGAAAGGAAAGTATTGAAACAGTCAATGCGTTCTTAAACTTTACTTTCACATTTGTGGTAGTCTTCTTGATTTTTTTTTCAGTACTTTTAGTTTCTTTTTTTTTGGTAAAGGAAAAAATAAAATCGTTCTTTAATTCTATTGAAACTTAATTTTCTCCTATTAATCAACTTCATGGATTTCACTACTTAATTTGGTTTAAAAAGTACAATTTCCTACTCTTCAGTGGTAATTAGAGAATGAAATTGGAGTTAACAAGCTTTTAATACTAAAATCTTTCTCAATATGATTTCACTGTTCATACATTGTGCATAACTGTGTCTTGTTGACATTGTATATACATGCTACAACACTTGGAAAATTTTCGTTTTTTCGACGTAGATCGTATCCCGAAATTCAATCCTCTACAAAAAAATAATACAGTAGAAGGGAAGATTGTTGAACAAGAAAATTAAAGGGTTAAATATTTTGAATGCTTGCTCACACATAACAAGCGGATCCTTCGTTTTTTTCATGTCTAGGCATATTGTCAACCATGTTTTCAAACCTTTGGTTCAATATGTGCCTCGAAATCTAAAGGGGAAAAATACAAACCCCTTGCCTATAGGAAACTTGGCTAAACTAAAGATCAGTCCTGAAGAAATGCAAATTATTCGGTCAACACGGAAGCTGGCGAGATCAAATTATATGACTATGTATTGTATTCCAAGGATTTGGTTATTTTCCTTTATAGAAAGACTAAACTCAAAGCCGTTTCGATATCCTATCCTGCATTACAGCGGTAGCCCTATCCGTTTATCCATTAGAGCTGGGAAGAAAGGAGTTCACAAAAGTGCAGTGATTCGTTCTCATAGCTCACGACGGCTGAGGCAAGCGTTCATTGATGTTTTGGAAGCTTTACATCACAACGGACATCGTTGTCTTCCAGATGAACCCGTGGATGTAATCGTCGATACTTTCAACGGTGGTACAAAAGATATTTCTTATGAAACCTTGTTTTATGATATACAGCGCTCTTGGCTAACGTGTCTCAATACCTATCATAGTCAGAAGCCTCCTAATATTGAAGCCCTTTATCATGATTGTGCGAACGTTGTCACATTCGGTTCTGACAATATCATTCTCTATAGAAAATGATTTATTGTATTGATATAGAATAACTAAATAGATATAGAATAACTAAAAACACATGTACACAGCATGCGATTTCTTGAGACATTTTGACCTAATGAATTTCACCAAAATTCAATATTAATGATTCATTCTTTCGCTTCTTTCAAATTGCAAGAATGCTCACAAACTAAGAATGTTTACTATAATAAGAAGAAACCCATGCCAGCTCAACACGTATACTCCCTACAGAATTTACGATTCCTAAGAAAGAAAAGGCACAAACAATATTTGAAAAGTCAAAAGAAAACTTCTTAATATCATTAATATACTTTTCATGAATTGCTTCAGAACATTAAACAATACCTTCCTTAGGTTAAGACCTGCTTGTATACAGTCTTTTCCTCACCACCAGTATCGGGTTTTCAGCAAAATGTCGACAGAGGTGAAATTTGCTTCTAAGTTCTTAGATATTCCCGTTCAGGATAATGAACAAGCACCTGTAAATGCTTTATTTAAAGCTGCATCTGAGAAAAAGCCAGAGTTGTTAGGATCTAGCGATTTTGAAAAAGCCCAAATTTTCGAATGGACAACCAAGGCTTTTTCATCTGCCAACTCTCAAGAAATTTTGGAGACGCTTAATGAATCCTTAAAAAACACTACTTTTATTGCTCAAGATGCTGGTATTACACTTGCTGACCTTACCATGTATGTCCGTCTTCATTCCGTTATTTCTGGTCTATCTGCCAAGGAGGGTTACAAGTTAAATAGCGTTGCCCGTTGGTTTGACTTTATTCAACATCAAGAGGATGTTATGGAAACTGCCAAGAGTATCGGTTTGGAGCTGGTTGCTGTGGATTTGAATGCCCCCAAAATTCAACGTCCTACTGTCACTAAGAAGGACAAGAAGGAGGGCAAGAGCGAAGAAAAGCAGAATGGAAAGGGAGAAAAGGCAGCTCAAAAGCCTTCTGGTGCTGAGATCGAGGCTGCTAAAAAGGAAAAGCAAAAGAAGAAGGAGAAGAGCGATAAGAAAGAAAAGAAGGATAAGCCTCCTAAGGAAGCTCCCAAGGTTGAGGCTCCTGTTCCTTCTATGATTGATCTTCGTGTTGGTTTCATTGAAAAGGCCGTCAGACATCCCAATGCTGATAGTTTGTACGTTTCCACAATCCATTGTGGTGATGCCGAGGGACCCCGTACTGTTTGTAGTGGTTTGGTTAAGTATATTCCTTTGGAACAGATGCAACAGCGTAAGGTTGTTGTAGTTGCCAATTTAAAGCCCGTCAATATGCGCAGTGTTAAGTCCCAAGCTATGGTTCTTTGTGCTTCTTCACCTGACCATTCTGTTGTTGAGTTTGTGCTCCCACCTGAAGGTGCTGAGGCTGGTGACCGTCTTGCTTTTGAAGGCTTTGACAACACTGAACCTGAATCTCAATTGAATCCCAAGCGTAAAGTTTGGGAAACTATTCAGCCTGGCTTTTCCAGCGGTGAAGATCTACTCTGCGGATTCAAGAACGACCAAGGACTTCATAAGTTATTCGTCAAGGATAAAAAGGAGCTTGGTTTCTGTAAGGCGCAAACTGTCGTCAACGGTACTTTGAGTTAAAGAAGCTTTTTTCTTTTAGATTGTTTTGAATTTTAGTTTTTTTGAAAGGATCTAGATCATTTGGTAATAGATATTCTGGTTTTACCTTTAATCTTTGCAGCAAAAAGAGATATGTCTACGAGACGAACTGTAGTGTTTGTATGGAGGTTTTTTGATTGGAAGCTATTGCATACAGAATCGGTTCGTACTTTACAGTAAAGACTAATATATATATATATATATATATATGTATTTATAACTTACTTAAGTTTTATTAAAATAGCTTCTACAGGAAATTACTAGTAGGTTTTGGTCTGTTTATGTACAGCATTTTCTATAATAGACTCGCAAGGGACTCCATATACATCCCCACTGTAACCAAATCCCAAAAAGCGGTTAGTCGTTCGTTCTAAAATTAAAAGTTTTATAAAAAATGATTTCGTTTGGTTCTTTCTCATATATTGCAAGCTTAATGTATGTAGATTGCTATTTCCAACGCTTTTTTCTAACATAAGTTAGGCTCAATGGCGCAAACATGTTGATGCAAATTTATTTTATAATTATGTTCAGTGTATGTTTTTTGTATTTTTACAGCACCTTTTTTGCTAGTTACTGACGTCTCTAAGGATTTGGAAATGGACTATATAAACCCAATCGACCTGTGTAACAAACTAAATCAATATATAATACCAGAGATTTTGACACACACTGGAATGACGCTCCTCTTGTTGCTGGCAGGGAAATGGGTTTTGGTGCTCTTTAATTTACCGCTTATCGTGTTTCATGTCAATCAAATCATTCATAAAACTCATGTTTTGGATGCCACTGAGATATTCCGTCAGTTAGGTCGCCATAAACGTGTTACTTTTATAAAGGCTCTCTTTGCTTTGGTCATGTTCTTTACCTTGCTTTATTGGTAAGTGTGAATACAAGTTTTTGGAAGAAGTACCAATCACTGGTGTATTTTAACGCCCTAGTATTGTTGCTAACGTCGTTTAGCATGGTGACATCTCTTGTACAAGAACAATAAAAGATCTACAAACGCAGAAGTGGGTAAGGAATGAACAGGTTTGATGCTTATTTAATACTCTCGGGAATACTCGATGATTCTTGCAGCATATGTTATTATTGCAACGATTTTCGAGCAAATAGAAAAACCGCCTTTTAGTAGAATAATAATACCTTTACATAATATTTTCGAGAGACTCAATTTAGTCACTTATGAAGTAAAGAACTGTAGGTTTTCCTGTAACTCTAATATATCATCTTGGTCTAATTCAGGAATATGTCGAGTACTCATATACTTTCCAATTGATTTTAAGTGTGAAGTTACTTTCTCGTTTGAAGAAGCAGAAACAATGGTTGTATCAATATTAGACAAGTCGTTAGGAGTAGTGTCTAGCGTTGGAAAGCCCAAATCTTTTATATTAATTATGTCTTGGGTTAGTTCTGGAGAGATCTCGCCTAAAATTGCCTCTTGGTTGTTTGGACCTCGCATAATTGTGCGCCTCCTCAAAGGATTAGAAAGAGAAATAGGTGTTTCAGTAGCGAAAGAAACATTTTGATTAATATACCATTCATTTTTTTCGTGTGATTTTGCTTTTAGGTCAAGGGCAAGAATAGAACGGCCACTGTTTGATTTGAAGTAGTATTCTAAATCACTCATGTGCATATATGAAGCTCCGTTCAAACGTGTCGGCAGCGTCAAAGATTCAAATGCCATGTTTGCAATAGAACTGGCAAACCAGTGATCATGGTCTGAATTTAAAGATAATGGTGCATAAAGAGAAAGCACATCTTTAAGACTCGCTAGAGTTAACGATTCATTTGCGTACATCTGCTTTTGATTTTGAGTTGGTAATGAATTTACGGATGAGCCGCCTGTATTTTTAACACCAAAAATCCACACTGGTAAGCCGGCATCCTGTAGTTCGTCTTCAATATATTGTAGATAGCTTGTCATAAACCCGGACCAGCCAGTATTAACATCAACGACAAACTGAAATCCTTGCATTCCGTCACATTCCTCAATAAGAGGGCGTAAAGAATCATCCCAGACATTCTGCTCATTATTATGTCTACGAAAAGCTTCCTCTCCGAGCTCAAATGATGACCCTTCAGAATTTAAGTCAAGAGAATTTATAGGATATAAGTACTTGGGATCAAATAACAATCTATTGAAATCTGACCAATGCTTTATAGTACCATTTTCTATATTGGGTATGGACGGCATTTGTTCAAGGTTCTTCAATTCATGAGGATTTTGGGATTGTAACCACTCATCCTGTTTCCATAAGGCATTCTGATAAGGATGAATGTCAAGAGGTGCTTTGTGAATTTTATCAAGTGAACCGGGAAAGGAAGAACCTACTATTTCTGAATCCCTCTCTTCGGCTAACCAAGGCTTTTTTACGAAGCCAAACTCATCAGTAAAGTCGTAGACGCATTCTCTCGGGACAGTTGCCAAATGCTCACGATTGTGTTTTGTCAATTGACGAAAATTTGTATTTACCGATACCTTCGAAGCATCCTTTTCATCATAGACAAAGTATGCTTCCTGTGTGTTCCAAAAGTGTGTAAGCAAGTAATTGCTCTTGCTTCCAAAACCTAAGCTTAATATTTCGCGCATGTCTTGTGTCAAAGGTTAAAACTTCAGCTATTGCAAAGCAAATACCAACTTAGCTAGAAACCAAATAGTTTAGTCTTTATTACTACGTTTCTTTTTTTCCTATTACCGAAGCTTGGTTCTCTTAAAAGTCACATACGAATTTCTTCTATTATGGACTGGATATGGGTTCACCACCACAAAAGTAATACTTATGAGGAATGAATAATTAAAACAATTTGGTATCTAGAAAAGCAAATCCTTTCCCTATATCAAATATAAGATATTATACAATTTGTTTGAAATAAGTCTTAAGATTTTGTGGAGTATACCACTTTTACTTCGCCATATAATTTGAATCGCGTAATGTGCATTTAATGCTTCATTTTCTATTTCATTCAGGTTCATCCTCTGGTACTAATTCTTCCTCAAAGGAGTCCTATGAGCTTCTACATGGGTTGGAAAAACCCAGTCCGGAAATCAAAGATTTATCGTTTCGTTTTGTTCTTGTACAAGATATTGGCGATAGAAAGAAAACAATTTTATTTGATTCTAAATACTCTGATCATGAAGGCCACGAAACTCAGCTTAGGGATTCATCTCATGCGCCTTTGACCGACTTGATGTTTGGAGCAATTCCAATGTCCCAAAAAAATACCGTTACAAAACTGCATGTCCTGCAGTCTCCTTCTCCTGTTACTCGAGAATACATGCTAACTCAGCTCTTTCAGATAAACTTGTGTGGACCGGTTGAAACACCAGGGAATGAAATGGCTGGGGAAGACATTAGCTCCAACGAGCAAAGAGTGAACGAACATACCGAAGTTAATTTGAACACTTCGACAATCAAAACCCAGGATTCAACACAAAGCGATGGAGAAACCGCGAAACCTAGGTTGGATGACCGGATGGATGAAAGGCGTTCTGTACCATCAGAAACAGACGAGAAGAGAGTAAGAAAGGAATCAAAACATTCTCCAAAAAGGAAGAACAACCTAACAACTGCTTCTTCATCTTCATTGTTGCACGATCAAATGGAAAAGCTTTTAAGCATTCAACCTTCACATAAAGAAAGACCTCGACCCTCGCGTCTAATTTCTTATAGTCCCAGATCAAGTTCGCCTATCAGGATTTCTCATTCAAGCGGTTCTGTGCCGGATACGCTATCTAATTCTAACCCGCTTTTAGGGACAAGGAAATTGAATGGTTCTTCTTATTCCTTTAGTAAAGAAACAGGGAATTTAATGGAGAATATGCGTCGTCGTCGGAAAAATAGACCTCCTCCTATTAACCTTTCTACGTCTAGCTTGAATGGAGCCGGCGGTACGTTATCACCATTCTTGTTTTCTGAAACTCGGACCCGGCCTTCAACCTATGCGTTAGCCCTGATCGTAACTGTACCAGTTACATTTGAAAGCACAGTTCATCCTCTTACTTTTTACTGGTCCTTATTTTCGAATGCTACAAAAAACTTGAAGACAGATATAGACAATCATATTCGGGAGCTTTTATGCGTTTCGCTGTCCAATTCTTCGAACTGTAATGAAAACGCAATTCCTCTTATACAATCCACTTCTTCAAAAGTCGGTTTTGGCTCTTATTCACTTCAAAAAGATGCATTTACTATCACGAAAATTCAACAGTGTTTGCGAATTATAAAAGCTGGTGTATCAGCACCGTTAATACAACCTTCGGTATTCTCGAATCATATTTGGATGGAGAATATCAAGATCTTAGAAGATTCTTGCAGAAATGAAAAACAAAAAAAGTAAGTTCTATAGTCTATACAGTTGAATAACTAACTTATAATTAGGTTTATTTTTTCACTACTCACCCTTGCTATGAAAATGAGCCGACTAAAGAAAACGGAAAAAACACCATGTAAAATTATGATCCAGTCTTCCCGTGCTCCTATTGCTAGACGCTTTTTGTATATTTTAGCTCCACTCCTACGCCCGTCATTAGCTACTTCATCTGCTGATATGTTAGAGCCAAATCTACTTTTCCCTTCTTCTGGGATGCTTTCATCTCAAAGCATGCCGACTACTCCAAATTATTCTTCAAATAATACTAGAGATGCTTATTCCTCGTCGAGTGTGTCGAATTCGTCTCAAGCTATCGATATTCGATCTAGCAAGCCATCAAACCACAACGTCGGCCGCAAGTCGTCATTACGCAATTATTTAGGTAGCTCTTGGCGGCTTAAGTTTATGCGTAGTAGTTATCAAAGTTCACCAACTGGCCCGGATAGTTCAGGCGTTGTTTCGAACTCTAGTTCCAAACAACCAGAACAGCAGCACTCTTTTGGAAGTTTTTCTCCAAGTTCTTCTGACTTCATTTTTGGTTCAAATAGTTGTCCAGGTCTGGAATATTTGGATAATTTCAATGCTAATAAAGAAGCCTTGAAAGGTTTACCCAAAACTAGACTTGTACCTAACGGATTGCTTCAGGTTGACCTACCTATGATTGACACTAATTGTGATTCTACAAGAACACGCCTACCAAAATTGGGGCCTTCAGTATTCCAGGCGGGTTTTTTGACTTACTTGCATCCTTGTTTTGATTTACAAGCGGCACCGCTGGACGCTTACATTATTCCAAACAGAGAAGAGTTTTTTGCAAGTACATTGACAAGCATGCTGGAGACTAATCTGACACCTAAAAAGGAAAATGATACCAATTTGTATTCAAGAATTGCTGTTGCGAATATTGACGAGTGTAATATACAATGCTATGAGCTCTGTGAAGTCCCTGTTATGGATGAGTGTCCTACTCAAGATAATGAGGACTTTACTCCAAAACTAAACTGCGATATTTTTCGTGAAACAATAATGACTTCCTTCAACGTTAACCATGGTTGTTTTTATTCTCTCAAACGTTCTTACCTCTTGTATGACTACAGTTATGTGGATGATGAATTTGTTAATATAGCGTTGGCTGGTAAACTAGAAAGTGTTTTTGACTATATAAATAAGTCGTATGTTTAATGTTAATGAAATAATCTTTTTTGAACTTTTACTCCATCAAAATGTGCTCACACTTTGCATCATGTTCATTCTTCTAGTTCAACTGATTTTATCCATTATTTCATTGCTCCTATTAAGGCAGCTCTTTTAATATATTTTGAAGAATTAAAAAGACCTTTTTTGTTTGTATTTTCACTTGTGTTACAGAATTGTTGGTCAGATACATATTCATAAGCTCGGATGGTATGGTTTTTGTTTGGTAAAGCAAATAGAAGGTAATTTTTTTTGAAGAGGCTATTAATAAAATGTTAGTATTAAAATTCTACTGTTCTTCTACTGTTATTGTAAAATATCTAATTTTTTGAAATTTCCAAATCGAATATTGACGAGGTTCAGTTCGTATAAGCGAAAGCTTACAACTTGTGTAACATGCCCTTTACCAACTACGACTGGATATCCTAATTGCTACATTATAGAAAGGTTTAAGGAATTCTCAATTGAAGATAGAAAGAAAATTAAGTGAAAGATGTCTTATAAGCCAGCGGTCCCTGTTCCGGTGGAAGAGCAACCTATTTTGGAGAAACTCATCGGAATTCGTCAGAGGTTAGCTGTTTTAAAGCGGGATCGTACCCGATACATCGATAAAAATGATGTTTTTAACTTATACAATCAGTTAGTGGAGCAATGTAAGTTACAGGAAACTGAAGGAATTCAAAGGGATTGGTCGTAACAATTCATAATGTACAGTTCATTAACGACTTTAGTGGAATTAATAGACAAGAGAAGGACATCAGATAAAATCCGTAATATTGTGGATACTCAATTAGAGGATTGTCTACATTTACTGTCGTTGTTTTATCTGGCAATTGGTCGGAACAATGATCTGCCTGCATTCTTTGTGCAGCTAGGCACAGTAAGGCGCTTGTTGGAATATAGTTTGGAAGGTGCTTGTTATACTCAAAATGATCTGAAGCCTTTAAAGGAGCGGTTGGAAAGAATACGGACTGCTGTTTTGGAAGGTGCTCAAAGAGAAGACGCTTCTTCTGTTGTAGTAAAATACCTAAAAAACAAGCTTGAACAATGTGACAAGAATTACAGCGAAGCGCAAAGCAACATTACGAAGATTGCACCAGAACTTACAACAATTCAAACTCGGTTGGTGTCTATTCGTCGCCAAATTGACGGCTTCGCTGTACGACCAACGACGGATGGAGATTTTATTGATCATCTGATGAAACAATTAAAGGAGATTGAAGAAATGCGAGATATCGATGGCAATTTCGTTGACGACCAGGGCAGACCACTACAAGGACAAGAATTATGCAATGGGATTTTGGAAGAATGCTTCAGCTTTTTGGAAGATGCAAAATCCAAGCAAGGATTGACAGATGAGATGAAAAGCAGCCCCAAATTTCAGCAAATCTATAGTCGTCTTGATGAACTGTTGAGTAAATTAAAACACCTTACGTTGACACACCGATGGACGTTAAGAGAAACTGAGTATGTAAAATTGCTATTCTTTGAGGAAAAATCTAACAATTCTTTAGTTTGTACGTTTACAGAGCATCGTTGGCAGAAATAGACTCTATGCGAAGTGATGGTCAGTTCCTGGACGAAAATGGTAATGCACCTGCTGGCCAACGGGTATGTTACGAGAAAACACATTATTTTCGAAGATTTAACATGATTTTAGATTTTACTTTACTTATTAAGACGATGCTATGCATACATATACCAATTGTTATCTGCCAGTGAACCCGTTTCTGAGGAACTGATGGCTGTTCACAACCAGTTACGTACTGTGAAGCGTTGCTTACAAGAGGTACAAAGGAGTGGAGGGATTTACTCAGAAAGAGATCTATATCCTTATCAGATGAAACTGGCTTCACTTGAGAAGTTACGGGTGAATGGATACTTTTTGGCGTCAGATAATTCAGTTCCCGAGGGTCAGGAATTAGTAAATTCCTTGTTAACTCAATGCCATCAACTTATTGAAGAAATCCGTGATGAAAAACACCAGCATGACATTGAAGAGGATGAAGCGTTTACCAAAACTAGCGAAAGCAGTTAAGATGGAGGCTTTATGATGATGCACTCGTGATGTTTTATTTTTTTCTTCGTACATAAATTATTTATTTGGGTGACCGACCTTTTATAGAAAGCTTTCACTAGTTATTTGAGAATTCAATACAATGCATTACTTCAGATATTTCGTTTTGTGTGTGTTTATTATCTAGGAATTGGAACATGTCATATCCACGCCGAACACTATGGGTAATTGATTACCTTTTGAATCTTGTTATTTATTCTGCCTGTGTTTCTGACTTCTATGAAATGACTAGGAGTCATACTTGGAGAGTTGCAAATAAATTTACTATAGTGGTTAACAGTAAATGTACCGGTGTCATAGCCGACGACGGAATTTGGCCCATTCAGGTTGACATGATTAATCAAGCGTTAAATAATGGTAGGCAGGCTTTAACATATGGCTCTTTACTGCCTAATTTGGTTAAAGCCAAACATGAACCTCAGTTTGCGTTTTTCATCAATAGACGGATGAAACTTAACAATGGGGATGGGACAGACGCTTATACAGATATTAAAAAATCTTACACCTGAATCGTTTGTTTTTTTCTTCTCTATGACTGACGCTCAGAATTGCAATCTACGGCAAAAGGTAATCCTTTCGATTTCCAGTAAGGGTGTTCATAACAGCAACACTTGTAGCAGTTAAAACTAGGACCAGTAACGCTACGTGAGCACAAAAAAGTAATATCTATGAGCTGGGTAAAAAGGATAGCAGTAGGAAGTTAATCTCATTTGTTCAAATCAGAGGATGTGACTGATTTGAACATTCTGGATATAAACTGAAGGATTTATCTACCTTTTTCAATAATCAACTAACGGAATCTTGAACTTTGTATCCGAGAGCGTATACTTTTTTATTTTTGCTTAAGGACTTTGGAATTACACATTTATTTACTTTTTGTAATATTACACATTCTTTAAAACAATACTATTTACTAATATTGTCCTAGACGAGATCTCACTTGTTTTGAGAATAAGTTCAGTGGAAATTAATTTACAATTTATTGAGGAATTGTATTTGAATTGAATGCTTATTATCATAATAAGTAAGATCCCGTCTGTGACAATTAGAATACAAATCCAAAAAAGTTATATTATGGTATACATTACTACGTAAAGTAACCAACTCAAGAAAAGGTAACTTCTGAATTACGAAAGCTTATTCTCTGATTTCTTAGTCATGTATGTTATTTCTATAGTTATAAATACAAAGAGCTATGTAAACCATGTTTCTGGTCTCAGATACTTCACATTGAAGTATTTGCGAGCTTTGGTCAAATAAACAAGATTTGTTGAAAATCAATACTGAAAATTCACATATATGTAAACATAAGACGTACCGAATAAAGGAAAGGGAATTATGTGACAAGCTGATGCAGGTAAAAACAAAACGACGCAACACAAGCAACAAATGAAAACAAGCCATATTAACGAACTGTGTCGAACTTTGGGTTTACTAAAACAGAACTGGCATACGAACAGCTGTTTCATATGGAAGCAATTTCTTCAGCGGTAGGTCCGGCAGGAGGATGAGAAGCAGCCAATTTTCATTGATAAAAGACTCGTGTTTGATTATCATCATAGACACCTGTAATGCGATGAATGAGGCCGCAATTGTGGAAAATTACGAAATCACCCTATTTCCAGCCATGGTAATAAACACGCTCTGGATTGATGGCGGGCTGGTTACTGTATAGTATTTCGCAAACCTTTGCAAGGTCATCGTTGACAGTGGTAGAACCTTTGGATGGTCAATGCTAATCTTTTCGGCACAGCAAGCTTACCGGTTACGGGATTCTGCCAAAGAAAGTTTTAATTTTGCCTATTGGAGCTATTCCCATGGCCATATGTGAAACTTTCGGGGTTAAACACATGGGTGATGTTGTACTGAGTCTGAAGAGGCAGACTGTTTTGGTTAGGAAAGCAAATGATTTAATGCTCAACGAGAGCGATACGAAATTCCTCGAACTGTTCATAGCAGGTCAATGCCTTCAATATGGGGGATCGAAAGAGACACGAATGTTGTGAGAAGGAAAAGAAACACAGGAGAAATGCGCAAGCCACGGGACGTCATGTAAGCATCAAAGGCATTGGAAGCCGTTATTTGCATGAGAAATGTCAAAGGAGAAAGTTGCGCTTCGAATTCATATTTCCTTCCTTTCCATTGCTTTATTTTTCAAAAAAGTATCAAACACCATTTCTTTCATTCTTCTTTTCATATTTCTATTCAAAATTAAATGTGTCTCTTTCTAGGTCTCAGATTGTCATTTGTGCTTCTCGAGTTCTCGGCCGCAATGCTGACGTTTCATATCGTGGTAAAGCAAGGGCCATTTCCGTGTTCATTGAGTTTTGCAGCTGCGAACTGTAGGAACTAATCTAGTAATATTAATTTTAGTACCCTTTGTTTTATCTAGACCAATCCTCCCTCCACGTCTCTTTTCTCTCTATTTTCTTGCAGTTTCATTCAAGCATTCCTATATTTTCATCATCAATCTGGTGTCATCTTTCTGCTTTACTGATTTCTTCCAGTAAAAGCTACCAAAACTGCTTGATCCCGACAGTTATTGCTGCTTCTTCACCTTCTTCGGGAGCTGCTATCGTTGACTTCATCGTAAAAGCCGTTTGGAGCTGTCCTTGCCTTTCAAATCCTTACACCCCCAATCATAAGGGAATTGATGCAGCCATAGCTTGCTATTCACCGACGCCGCTCGTCTATTTAATCCAGGAATCATACCAGCAACATTTACATCGGCATCGTTCAAACCTTGGTCTTGACTGCTTCAACCTTGACCATATGATCTCCTTACTAGTACCTTCCAATTCGAATGTCTGTTTTACCGTTTTGCATCTCATCCATTTCCCCTGCGAAACTTATAGCTCTTCAGCTTTCCTTAGTGAAACCAGGAGAATACAAATATCTCTTAATACAGCGTGTGCAAGCAAGAACTTGTTCGCGTTTACGGGTCAGTTATGGGTCTGTATGTATAACCATAAAGAGTATAATGTTTCTTTTCGTTACCTTGAATAAAGCGAACGAAATTTAAAGATTATAGAATAGAACGGCATCTGACTTGAAAGCAACTATTTTTCACTGAGAAGCAATATAGGAATCCTATCAGCTTAATCAACATGGTTCTTAATAATCCGTTTGTAAAACCAAGCGGCTTAATTAATCCATGTATCTGAGATCGACAACCTTACAAGTATGAAGTTTTCTCTCATGTATTCATGCTCAAACTAGAGCTGATACAATCAGTAGGATTGTAGTGAAACCCACCTATTGATTACCCAGTTTACTTACGGTATTTTAACTTATATCCAACCTTTTTAGTATTATTTCCGTGACCGAGGAGGAAAGCTGTCTTTCTCTCTCTCACATATTAACATGAGAGCAAAGTATGAAAAAAAAAAAAAAAAAAGGATTAATATCCGTTATAAGCAGTTGCAAAGGTGAATGCTATTTCGTAAGTGTTTATGGTTGTGCAACGAAGGTTGGGAATATGGATATATGTAAAGGTCCTACTGGGGGTTTCTGAACTTGTCCTTTACATCACACCAGAAACCACCAAAGGTTCCTTTTATCACAAGAAGTAAGTATTTTCCAGATGATAAGTCATTGAGAAGGATGAAAAATACATTTAATTGGTTATTTGTTGGGAAAGAAGCCGTATTAACATCGGTTTAGCTAATACTCGATTTATCATGGCTCCTCCCGCTTACGCTGCTATTGACAAGCTCTGCAATGATTTGTTGCAACGTGACTTCCCCATCGGAGCTACTCTTTTGAATGTTCGTACCACCGCTCCTAATGGTGTTGTATTCAACGTCTCCGGTAATCAAGATGCCAAGGGCATCATCGCTGGCAAGTTGGAAACCAACTTCTCTGACAAGGCTAATGGTTTGACCATGTCTCAAGGCTGGACTACTGCCAACGTTTTGGAATCTAAGATCGGCCTTACCAACCAATTTGCTCAAGGTCTTCATGTCAATGTCAACACCACTTTCAGCCCTGCTACTGCTGACAAGACTGCCATTCTCAATTTGGAACACGAGCATCCTTTGATCCACAGTCATGCTGTCGTTAACGCTTTGGAACGTAAGTTCGTTGGTGATTTCACCGTTGGTCATGAAGGTTTCCTCGCTGGTGCTGAATTTGGCTATGATGTTCAAAAGGGAAGTGTTTCCAAGTATGCTGCTACTATTGGCTACCAGGCTTCTCCCTTCTTATTAGCTTTGAAGGCTTCCAACAACCTTAGCGCTTTCCGCGCTAGCTACTACCACCGTGTTAGTTCTCAAGCTGAGGCTGGTGGTAACGTTACTTGGGATGCTGCTTCCACTGCTAATGCTGTCACTTTGGAACTGGCTTCTAAGTACCAATTGGACAAGGACACTTTTGTCAAGAGCAAGATTAACAACGCTGGTATCGCTACTATGTCTTACTTCCAGAACATTCGCCCCGGTGTTACCGTCGGTCTTGGTCTTCAACTTGATACCCAACGCTTAGGTCAACCTGCTCACAAGGCCGGTCTTTCTCTTGCATTTAATGCTTAAGTCTGGCCTTTATGACAATTTCTTTGCCTCGTACAACCTTCATGTGATACGATAACGTTCCTTTTCAGATTCCTTTTCAAATTAAAAATGCCAATTCGACTCGAAAAAAGGTTTCACTGAATGGTTGTATCCTTATTTTTATCTGAATTTCTATCTTTACTCCCTTCTCTTATAAAATAGTAGGATAATTTGTATAAATTTCCAAATCTTTTCCAGTTTACCCACTTTGTGTATTTCATTTGGTAATGGACGGACAATAGTACCGTAAGCAAAACAGTAATTGTACTAACCAACTATTGAAAGAGAAAGTTTTTCAGGTAATTGTTTTCCGCTTCATGATCTTGGCTACAAATAAACCCAGGTGTGGAATATATTACCATTAATACGTACAAGCAATTATGTGCAAAGATAATATTCCTAGACAACCCTTTTACCTGATTATAAATAAAAAATGAATATGTATGAAGAAAAAGAAAATCAACATCAATGACGCTCAAGAAACGGTGCATTATAGAACAAGGCCGTCATCTTCGAAGACGCCGTAATCGTCGTCATTTATCTTTTTCTCTTTTCTTTTTCTCTTCTTGTTTGATTCATTCTTTTTGGATATCTAGAAATCTATTAGTTCTTTCGTTCCCTTCTCATTCCGATTCCAAAAAAAAAAAAAAAAGACTTACCATATCATGGACAGCTTTCTCGGCATCTTCAACTCGCATGGTTCTCTTTAAATATTTAAGAACTTCTGATTGCTTCTCTTCTTGTTTCCGTTTTTCCTCTAGAGCAATTTTTTCGGGTTCAAAAGCACGTTCCTTCTTTGCAAGTCGTTTCTGTTGAAAATAGCCCTCTTTCTGTGATTGAGGATCTCTCTGAGATTGAATTAGCTTTTCTAAAGCAGATTGGGCTCTTGTTTTTGACATTTTCGGGCCGGAAGAAAGGTATTGGTAGGCTTAATGGATTTGGTAGGAAACGAACGGAGCTTTCAAGAAGTAGAATCAAAAGCAGACTGAGTTTGAGAATTGAAACAAAGAAGAAAAAAAAGATTAATAATGAAGTTTGTAAAAGAAAGAAAGAATATAGCAATAAATAATAGTGAAAGGAGGAAATGAACTGCACGATTCGGAATCAACAAGAGAACGAAGGAATACTGACAAGTAGGGTCTTTTTCCAAAAGTAATGAACATGAAAGATCATCGTTATTATTCGAATTAGGGAGACATGATGATGATCAAAGAAAGGTCGTGAATGTTAATTTTGTTTACCATTAGAAGAAGGCATTAAGCATTGCTCATAAGGGATTTGATTGTTTTAGGGGACTGAGACAATTTAAGGAAGATGGTTTGGTTTGAAAGTTTGTTTTTTTAAATGCTGAATTTGGGACTTTCTGCTTCGAAAGCGACGTCTCAGATATACTTCACAGCGAGCAGGATTTTTTTTCATGGAATGTTGATTGTAGTAAATTTCAGATTGAATCTTATTTTGTCTCCAACAGGAAACCAGTTGCACCATGGCTTGTACTGCTAGGCAATCTCTTTCGTCCAAATCAGGATGAAGCTGAAAAGCAAGTTTCATATACGTTTGCGGGACAAAACTCTGCATGATAATGACAGATTTTATTAAAAGAAATTGATAATTTTGCTGAGTTGCCCAAGAGCTTATAGATGGGAGAAGAATGGGTTTGTTTACATCCAATATCAGATATAAACAAACGAAATCAGAGTGCATATAGGAAAACAGCATACATTAAAGATTGGTTTACTGATTTCTTTTTGAACATAAAAGCTAATCTATGTATTATTTCCCGTATTTATGCTGCGTTTGTTTTCATTTATAGTATTTGTTTATAGGGTAAGAATGTAAACAAACTTAAGGACGCGAAATCAGAAGAAATCCTTTTGTTTTACGAGTTGAGAAACCAAAGAATTTTAAAATATAATGGAAATCCTTTTGTTGTAATGTTGGCATATCAAAAGATTTGTTTCCGCACGCGTTTTTCGAATAGTCAAGTGTTAATTTATCAAAGCCAGTTGAAAACGTTTTTTGTTTTTCGTTATTCAGAAGGAAAAACTAAGAAATATTAATTTTCTCTCTTCCTTCATAACTAAGAAAGTTTTGGTTCCAATGAAGTATATACACCATGAAGTTTGGCTAAATGCTTACTAGAAAATAGCTTTACAAAACGATACATTCATTACTATTTGCCAGAGTTGAAAACTAATGATGAACGAGGCACGCTGTTTCTTGCTGTCTAGAGGAAACGTGAGGAGTAAGTCCTTTACTCGAGAATGCCTTATGCCTTTGTCAAATGTTTTGCTTCCAAACTTTCTTTTATTTGGAAGCCTTTTAAGTTCATCTGTTTCATCATTTCCTTTTTCAGATTTCACCTAGTCAAATTTCACCGCTGCCAACGACTCGGCCATCGAAACTGTTCGCTCTTAAATCTCTTCCATTCCTTTTGTCGACACTTTTTACAAGGGCAAAAATCACCCAAACTATTTTTGTGATTTAGTTCATCCATCTTATTCCACGCACATTCAAATTCCTCTAATTCTTTCAAGTATAGCTCTTTAATATCCAAATTTTTCAAAGACTCAATCTCTCGCTCAATATCATCCCTTCTCTTCAAGAGCCCTGAATATTTCTCATAAGTAAAGGACCAGGTTGGCATGGATAAAAGATAATCAAAACCACTAGAGAAATCCTCGAGCGATTCAATTGGATCTTTGCCATCCTCTCGAGCCCGCTTAACTACTTTCTTAGCTTCGCGATTCTTCTTAGAATCAGATTTTGAAATCGACTGAAACCCTTTTTCACGGAGTTCGACTATAAGCGTGCTTCTTTTCTTTTGCCAAATCATAAGTTCATTTCCCGTAATCATTTGAATAAATCTCGCCTTATTGAATAATACGTTATAGCGACTTTCTAATTCAGCAATGAGATATCCTTTTCGTCTTTGATAGGTCTCTAAACGAACTCGAAGAAATTCATATAGAATTTCTTCAACGGAATCGTATTTTTTTATTCTCCCTGATGAATCCAATGCCACCATATTGCTGATAGTCTGAATGCGGACTAATCTGAATTTAGATTCCAAGGATTCGGCCAAAGCTTCTCTCATTCCTTTTTCGGTCAGGGTTACTTGGAAGTGTACACTATTCATGTCAAACCTCAAATCATGGTATTCTTCGTATTCTTTGATGAATGGCTGGACTATATCACTTCCTGTCTTTCCTTCTTCTAAGAATTGCTTCATGTCTCGAATCCACATTTGGACAGGCAGTTCTGTTATTTCCACTTTTGATTCGTTTATTTGTTTGATTATACCATTCATACTGTATTCTTTCGAAGCCACTTTTTCTATACTACCATGAAATCCTTGGTACCAAGGAGACATGTCCAGCAAAGGTTCATTGTTCAAAAGCCGTCTCAAGTTAGCAACAACATCTTTAGGGCTAAAGTTTGGAATGCAGGTAGACCAACCCGCTTCAAATGCCTCTGCGCCGTTAATAAGAATCATTGGCAATATCGGTACGTAAAAGTCAGACTTGTCCAGCTGATCTCCCTCCCTCTGATAAGTGACTAAAGGATCGTCTTCCGGTCTGAATAACTTCCTAGCTATAGGAGAAAGAAGGGTCCAAAGATAATATGCTGTAGCTTCCCCTTGTATTGTGTTCGGAACCTTGGGGTCAAAACGGTTGCCAACCTCGGAAACATGCATTAAAAGATTGATGTTATTACTTCCAACAAAACCTTGAGCCAAGCTTATTATTGCCTGCAATAAGGACTCATAATTATCTTCAGTATAGGTCAAACCATTCTCGTATAATGTATAACTTGCAATATCGGGTATCTTCACTGAACGAGTAATATTCTTCTTTAAACAGTAACGAATTACCTCTCGCTGATCTGGGTTGAAACCGTCTATAACAGAGGGAATGAAATGGAAATTTTCTGCCATTCTTAAGTGAGTGAGTGTTACAATCGTCGAGTAAAATTGAGAACTGCGTACATTGTTCGTCTCCTGCCTTGGTTAGTGTTCCGTTAGGATTATGTATACCACATAAGCTAATAAACATAAAATAAAAAGTCACCTTGTAAATTTTTAGGTAAAACTAATGAAAAGCACAGTTTACAAAAAGGAGAATCACGAAAGGATGAAAATATGAAATGCAGTCCAAGAACAAATGCTCAATAAAAATGAACTTTTAATCATTTGTGAGCCTAAGAATCCAAGTCGAATTGTTTGGAGGCCGAAAGATTCGACTAATGGCACAATTCGTGTTACTTTCTCATTGCATTCGTTTGACCAAATATCTTGGCAATGTTCTTTCCTTACAATAATTTCCATGGTCGCATGGACACTGCGAATGTCTTTCTACACATTCATGAAATAAGACTTTTGCAAAGCAATTTGAAAAAGACGAGCGCCTCTATTTGTTGTCGTAAAACCCTTTTCATCTTTAAACACCTATTGATTTTGACGTATTTACGTCTTGTTTCTGCCAAATCATTACCTTCAATGTATAAGAACACCTTTTTTTAGTTTTTCTACAAAAATAATGGCGAAAGATAAAGTGATTCTATAGGAACTAAAACATATTGAGTGGGAAAACTAAGACTAATTGCAAACGAGATTAATCCATCTTATACTCTCGCTAATTCTAGCCTGCCTTTCGCCAATCTTAATAACAGAATGGGAATCTCCATTCGGCAAGCGATATTTATTCTTTTTGGTTTGGCGAACATTTTTTACATTGGTTGCAGCTGAGCTGGAACCTAGTCTCTTAAGTCCTTTTTTCTTCTGCTGGTAATGCGATATCAATTATCATAACTTCCAGTCCAGAGTCGATTGTTCATGGGTAAATGCCAGTGAGACAAATCCAAAGTATAATGGTTTAGCATTCCAAAGCTTCGACAGCTCACATACAGGTGTTGCTGTCACTTATTTTCATGCCAGAGAGTGGGAATTAGTACTTGATAATAATCAAGTGACGAAGCAATGGTTTTCTCGGTTTGGCAAGGAGTACAGCAGTTTTTCCATATCCCAATACCCACGGCGTGATGAACGACATACTTTAACTGGTCCACTTCCTTATAATGGTAGTTCTGTTCATAGCTTTACCTTTCCTTCCATTTATTTTTTTCAGTTCGAAGAAAAGACTCAGGATACTTTTGTTTTGCTTTGAGACCGCTCTCTAAGGATGGATCAGTAAGTCGAGACTTATATGCAAATATTGATTTAGGCTTCAATTTAAACAATATCCACCCTAGTCGTAAAAGAACTTCTTACTATGGTCCTTACTATTCACCTTTGTGTTCCTTTTGCTTGCTATCTACTGGATGTACGCGTTGGTTTCTCAAGGGACTACGATTTTCTCAGCACAATATGGACTGCTATTGCTCATTGTTAGCTCTGCGTTCAACGCTTCTGTTGTTTAGGTGGACTAGATCTTCGATTACCGAACGGTTTCAATTTGACGTCGCTTGGCTAGTTTTCGAGTATCAAGGACCCATTTGTATGTTTACTGAACGTCTGGTACTGTTTTAGGTAGCTTTTTGGTTTGTAATGAGGCGCTCATTTAGAGACATCTAGTTTTTTTTTTTTTTGGGGGGGGGGGGGGGTCCAATTATCTTACTTGTTTCTGCTGCCTGCCATGCCGTTCTTTGATTTATCCATTGGAAGCTTTGGATAGTTGAAACATTGATATCTTTGATCGATGAATTCTTGAATGACTCTAGCAATATATTGATTTGGATGTAAGCGATTTATCATTTGTATCAGGCATCCTTCATGAAGTTGAAACATTCCTTTAGGTTGGCAAAACTCTCTGTTTTACTGCGTTGCTACGATCACCTTGTTTTTTTTCTGTGCCTGCGTAATTGTCTACCGTCTCAATATTGCCTTTCCGTTTTTCAGTTACCTTTGGAATAGCGAAATACGTATATTGGACGATCCGCTACAGAATAGAAGTTTTGATTCCCTGCTATGTATGGCGTCTATGGCAGAATGAAACAATCATTTACAAGAAAGAAGGATATTGAAATTGATAGCTCATATCTAACAACTAATTTTTCTTAATGACTAAGCAATGGATTTAAAACTTAATTTTGTCCCGATGTCAACCGCTTTCAGTTGCTACTCATCAACCGTTTACAGCTTGACATTTAAGATGAATGATACCCAACAACTAATTATTGAGTATTTCGCGTTATAAACTACAAAAATTCCTGTAAACTCGTTCGTTTTCAGAAAATGAAGTTTTCTCGAAAGTAAAGGAAGGTGGAAAGAAAGACCATTCCTACGTATGATGTACTTAATGAATATTTATTTCCTTGCCTTTTCTTAGCGTCTACCTAAATTTAGTATTCAATTGACCTTGAATTTGAAGAAATTGTTTTTTCATGAATTGATAATGGTAAATATATCAATGCGAGTGTGATGCCCTGCCATGCTAGATTTAGAGCAAGTGGGTATGATTAATCCAACGTAGCACATAGCACACTGATTCATGAAAAACGATCGGTGCATTCGTAATTACATATATAAATTATTATAATAAAAACTGAATAATATCTTGAAAGCTCGTTTTAGAGCATGTAAACCTTTTCAGTTTCATTTAGACCGTCCCTTTCCTTTCTTGTTACCTGTGAAGGTACAACTATCAAAGCGTATATTCAGAAAGTAGTCGATGTATATAAAATTTTTAAAAATATCCATCAAGAAAAAAGCCTACAGCATCCCGGATTCCCATGTTGTCTCCAACCATAGTACTAACGAGACCCTCAGACGCTTAACTGCAGTGATCGGACGGGAACTGGTGTTTTCGCCTAGGTATGGCCGTAGACGTTTGTTATGGTCTGTAAAGATATCTATACAATAATAATCCAGTCTTTTATTTGGCTTGATGAACTACAAGATCCAATTCGGCTCAGTTCTATCTGTGTGTTTTGTCACGTTGAATGGAGAATGCTTTCATACTGTAAGGATAATATTTGAAAACACACTGTTTTTACTCTTTTCTATTGATTCACACTGTGGTCGCAGGAGCATCAGATTGAGTGTATGAGTTTATGGGTTGAAAATGTTAATATAAATTGGGTTCTACTTATACATTTTTCATGGTCCGTTGACTTGACTCTCTAAATAAACGATAATTTAATTAATTAAACTACACCTGTCGAATCTTTCGATCTGAAGATTTGTGCTTGCTATACTGAATGAAAATAATTACTGTTGAAACTCACTTTCGTCCTTGCCAATTATAAGACATGCAATTACACGACTCGGTGTTGAGCTAAACAATAATTAATTGCGATGGAGTTTTCGTCGGAATAATTAAATAATCATTAAAAAGGGTGTTCTATTCACGAAGAAGATAAACAATGCGTAAACAGCGATGCTGTGAAACGAATCAACAGATTCATGAAAGAGCGAATAAGAAAAGCAATTAAAGCTATCATATTAAGATAATGCTTACTTTGGTGGATGTGAATGCAGAAACTTGATGGACTGCAATTGACATGAATGCTTCCAAAGAAGATGCGAAATATAAAGAATGAAAGCAGGTTCGGTATAACTCAAACTCAAACTTCAGCGCTTTGCTCAGCAAGAGGCTGAAGTTCGATTTCTTCGTTCTGAGGTACTTGCTCTCCTCGATTTGTATCTTTAAAATAGGTTAATTAAAGCCCTAACGATAGCAAGCATTTACGAAGTGTACATACCTAAAATACGATCCACAGCGTTTCCTATTCCGTTTCTCAGATCGATGAGAACTAATCTTAATAGTTCACGCGCATTTGCATTCACTAGAAGAGTTAGAATATTTCGCGGGTGTATGACATACTCGTCAAATAAAGAAACAAGACAAAGTTAACAAAACAAACAGCATAGAAAAAATTGTTGTTTATCTTTTCAAATCCTGTGAACTTCTTTGCAGCATAATACGCAGTGAAACCGAGGACATCGAGAAAACACACACATAATACTGAGATACACATAGCTGACAATACGTTTTTGGTTAATCTTCCAGCTTGCGTGAGCCCTTTTTTGGCCTGCGTGAACCATTCTTTAGGCATTTGAGTCATTGCTAATAGTTAGTGAGTCATTAAAAATCCTGAAATTAGTTTCTTACCAATTGTCAATGACAGAAATAGAGCGCACCAAACGCCAAAAAGTACCCAAACGGCAAGCTGATTAAACGGAATTTCGTAAACAAGAAGAATGACCCTCGCAATAATCAAGCATACATTATATACAATAAAAATAGCAAAAACAATTGCTAATTCACGAGGCGTCAGATATCTTTTCTTTTTAGAACTTTCTTCTGTTTCAGGAGCCATTTCGAGATCAATAAATTTGGTTGAAGCTAATGGATGTATTAGTAACTGTTCTTTCGTTGTTTGTGAAAAGGATAGAGGTATTCGCCCTGTTTGTTGACACTTATCGACAAGGTTATTCATCTCAAACCCAACAAATAAATAAACAAGCATGATTCTTCCATCAAAAACCGCTCAAAAAGCACGCAAAAAATCAACCTTTCCTTTCTATTTCAACTAATCTTACCTGAATACGGAGGAGGCGTACCATCTGAAGGAGACGACTGACTATCTGCCTTTTCATCATTGAGCGTTTTGGAAGAGTCATCAGAATCTGAAATAGGAGTATATTTGTTTTTCATATTTACAATGGCAAATAGAGCCCAAAATGATACTGACTTTTACACTCTAAATGAAATCAACTAGAATCACCAAGAAAAGTCCGTAGGAACTGGTTCCGCTCTTCACAGATCTGTCAGAAAAAGGAATTGGACCTTGCTTAAAACGCAAACTAATCTTACAACACGAGTGTTCCCTTAAAACCAAAGATGCGAGTTTGAAAAAATCTTGGTAATGGCTTTTCGCATGTCTCATTCATAAAAGCAGCGACATTATGTCACTGACTGGTCACAGTCCTCATTGCGATTTTTCGTAATAGTATAATCCAAAAGAGTCGTCGTTTATTACAAAAAGTAAACAAAGGAACATTTGGCAAAAACAACCATGCTTTTTGCTTTGAATGATAAAAACAAGGGATTGGAAATGCTCATATTTGTATTGAAAGATTCAGTAACTTTGGCTTAATGAACTCCAGGGAAAAGGATTGAACACTCTAGATTTTCGTAGCCTTACTTTCAGCAAATTCATCGGAAGTTTGTAAAAGCATTGTTTCAACTATCACGAACAGCATTTGTACTGACAAGTACATCTTTCTTTTTATTTAATATATTTAGATTACACGATAGAAACAAACAAAAGCGATTTCGGACAGTTCATTCATTGTAAATATATATAGAATAGCGTACGCTTACTAGCTATCGGTATGTATGTCAGAGAGGGTGGATGACAGCTTCACCTCTGCAAAACTCTAGCCATTGCCATTGTGGACTCGATTCATGTAGTTTGGAGTTGTTACAAAGTAGATTTTATTAAGATTGTTAGTCGGATCAGATGTGTGCTACTGTTTTGAAAGTTCTGACATGAATTTGGGTGTTTACTGCCTATTTGAGTAGGTTTTGAAGGGATTTCAGAAAATGATTGAAAAAAACAAATACAAAAAGCTAAAAGATGCTGATTCAGCTGACGTTCCTCGCTTGGGCACTCTTGCAACGTTTGACGGTGAACTGCCACGGTACAATGAAATCTTGAATTCTCATCTAGACGACTTGGAAAAAGGTCATGCACCCCCGTACTCAGAAAGCAGACACCAAGAAGCGTCTACCAACATGACAGGAGGAAATGGACTCTTTATTTTTTTACGAAAAGTCTTGACGGCATTATTGTGGTTGATTTTCTGGCCGGCAAAAATTGTGAGAATCCCCGAAGCACAACGAAGACAAGAGAATGAAGCTCTTCGGCTTGGTTGGTGCTTTATTGGTTCAATCGTATTGGACTTTTGGTTTTCTTACAAATACCTTGTCCCCTTTATAAAGGAATCGATGAAAGAATCTGTAGGGGTAAACTTTCAAGCTACTGTAGCAGCTGTTCTTGTCGTCGTGGCTTTCTACATGTTTCTATATGTTTGTTCATGTAAGTGAAATGGTGGAATTTTAATTTGATATGTTTACTAATGGGGTACTTTTAGTGTTGGTGGATATAATGATTCCTCTATTTGTTTCTGGGATTTACGCGCTTTTTTCTGCTCTAGGCTTCAGGATGTCATCGGATAGAAACGACTTGACGGATGATAATAGTATCCCATTAAACAGCTTGCCACCAGAGCCTGAAAACCAGTTCAACGATCGTAGTGATGATACTTGTAAACAACCGTCCTCTGAACATACCTCTGAACATACTGAGCAATCTCCAGGGTTACGCCAGGAACCGGGTCAGTCTAGGGATGTTGAAAGCGGTGGGAATTGATTTATACATAAAGTAAAACGTTGTTTATTATGATGTCCGTTCTTGTTGTTTTTTCTCCAGCATGCTTTTGCTTATGTTTATGTTTATGTTTCATCTTTGCATTTTGTTTCTTATATTTATTCGTCAGGCGCTTCTAATCACTGATCCTTATAGAACCTTTTAATTTCTAACTAATAAAGAATTTAATTAATTATCGAATCATGGATGACCATTGCTTCCTTGCAATTACTAGTATCACTAAGTCAAACGTTTATGTCGATCATGACGAAAGCCATGTGCTTCCATAAAAAGAGCAACAGAAAAAACAAGTCAAAAAGGAAACCAAAAAGTGAAAAGCCTACAGCACCCCGGATTCCCATGTTGTCTCCAACCATAGTACTAACGAGACCCTCAGACGTTTCACTTAACTGCAGTGATCGGACGGGAACTGGTGTTTTCACCTAGGTGTGGCCGTAGACAGTCTAATAGATATTTATCGCACTATGACTATGACTCCAGACAAGGATGAAGCACAATTGTTAGTAGGCAGTTATGGACAACTAAGCTAGAAAATTATAATTGTTTTGCACTGTGAGGTAGAAAACATAAAATGCTAAGTTGAACATTATGAAAATGTGTTACGAGTGGACAAATATCCTAGTTGGACAATACGACTGATTTGATTAAAAGTAGGCGGGTACTCTTATTGTTTGCTCAAAAAATTATTATAAGCCATTGAACGAATCCTGAAATGAATTTTCATACAACAAAGACAATGTACTTACTTAGAGATGTTACTAGAGAACCATACTCTAGCATGATGTCCATCGTTTACCTAACTAACAACTTTATTCATTCATTCATCCATTCAAAAATTAATATGTAAACTAATGTGAAGTCAAGATTCCCTTCTCGAGCATCACAATTCATGAAAATGTTGTTGAAGCCCTTAATACATAGCAATTAGCGAACGTATTTTGTGTCTCCTTATAGTAATAACGAAAGGAAACGTTATGAGCATAGAGGAACAGATGCTAGTTTCGCTTTCAAAAAAAAAAAAAAAAAAAAAGGCATTCTAGTTTTAACTTTTAGTAATAAATAGATGTTTTTGTTTTTAAGTTGTTCATGAAGTCGACTGCAAGTTGACTGAATAACAAGCACAACCAGTACGTCCATCCAATTCTTCACCACCAAAAACGGCTAAGGCATTATAACGAAATCGTTATTTGGACTTTCCATCTGCTTACCCATAGACAAGAAAGGTTAAAAAAAAAAGAAAACCCGGGATCCTTCTTCCTTGGTGTTTTTATATATTTATGTCTGTTTCTTCTGATACTTCAGGATCAGTACCGGGTTCACCGATCGAACTAGAGCCCGAGCCAGAAACGATTTGTCGTTGGCAAGGATGCAATCAAGACTTATTTACGCTTGACAATTTAGTCCACCATATCCACAATGGTAAGTAGATTTGGGAGTTGCTTGGAATGAAAACCAAAACTCGTGCACGGGATTTTTGTCTCGTGAAATGCTACAACAATAATACGCTAACTGTTGGCTAAACTAGGTCATATTGGGAATCGTCGACCAAAGTATACGTGTGAATGGGATGACTGTCCTAGAAAAGGACTAGTGCAGACTTCCAGGTTTGCCTTGATAGCTCACTTGCGATCACATACAGGAGAAAAGCCATTTATTTGCTCTATTCCCGAATGTGATCGTTCATTTACGCGATCAGATGCTTTAGCAAAGCATATGCGAACTGTGCATGAGGCTGATACACTTCGGCCATCTGATCCCATTCCAAAAGCGCACCCCATGCATCCTCAAAATGTCGCCAATGCCATGGTACAAAGTGCAAGAGAGGCTAGAGCACAACAGCAGCAGCAACAAGGTACAGGAGTTCCAAATGAAAACATGGAAAACTGGCTGGATGCTGCAGCTATGCCAAAGAGCCCTCATGATATGTATCACTTACAAAAACTAAAACTCCAGTGGGTGAAGGAGGAACGGTTGATGTTGATGAAGCATTTAGAAAATGTCAACTTGAAGTCGGAACAAGCTCACAATGAAAAAGAAAAAGCACTTGATAAGCTGGTACAATATGTGGACCCTTCTATACGCAGGTAATAGAAATCGTGCTTCAAGATAAAAGAGGAATTACGAGACTGGTTTCTTCCAATAAGCAAAAATTGTTGGGTATCTTTTGTGTGATTCCAGTTTATGTATATAACGTTTGTTTTCTTTGATGGGTTTCCGATTAATTATCATAATTCGTGTTAAGAACAGAATTTATTTTTGTTCCGCTCAATCCATCTGATTTTGGGTTTGTGGTACACATACAATATAAAATTCCTTAGAATTCTGCAACCAAGTGAGAGTGGAAACGAAAAGGAATAGTCTGTGTCATTCCTTTACACACGAAAAGCACACCTGTTTTACATGGACAATGCCAGCACATTAAACTACCGTAGCAGCTATTCTGGAATGAAGAAAACTATGGAATCCAATGAAAATTCCTATTAATTTCTTTAAAATAGTACGTGAATAGGAATTCATTAAATCAAGTATTCCTTTAGCTGGTTTCTACTACTCTACCCTCAAGAAAAAGAGACAGGCTTAAACACCTCCCGCGTTAATCTTTTTTCTTCATAAACAACAAATATTTGAGTATTCGCTGCATCGCCTATGACTTTGCAGCCCATTTCTTCTTTCATGACAATTTCTTTACAATTGTAAACATAAACTAAAGTAAACAAGCAAACAAACAAAAAGAAAAAAAAAAGAAAAAAAAGTAAATAATCTGTTATCTCCTTATCAATCTCTCTTTCCGTCTGATGTTATCAGTAATTTTTCACTTTCCATGGTTAGCCCCTCAGCTATGTACCACGTAAATTGGCGGATATATAATGCCCGTACCTCCTAATAAGAAGTCACCGTTTTCCTACTACGAAACGGTCGCATTACTCAGTAGACTTTTACTTGCATAGAAAAAATGGCTTCAGTTACGGAAAAAGGTGTTAATGTTTCAGATGAAGGGTAAGAGCATGCTTTGATAAGATCGTACTGTTTACACAGAATTACTGTTGTTCTTGGAAGCCAATGGGGTGATGAAGGAAAAGGCAAGCTTGTCGATATCCTCTGCGACAGTGTAGATGTCTGTGCTCGCTGCCAGGTATGTTGTTTGGAGGGAAAAGGAGATTCGAAAGAAAAAGGAAACCCGAACAGATTTGTCAAGTTTGGCGTGTTTGGCGGTTAAAAAGATGGCCGTCTTGTATTGTATGGTTGAAAAACGAGAGGTGTCTTTCTATATGGATGCTTTACTAGATGAACTGAAGTTTCATCTGAATTAGCTGCCGTGAAAAAGTGGGACTCTTTGTTTTGAAATGAAATGAAATACATGCCTACTTAATTCGTCCATTTAAATGGATTGAGCTTGTCATCCTTTTTCCTTTTTCTATTTGGTTATCTCTTACTTTTAGTCTCGTAAGGCCTTCGTTCCAAGCTAACTCTGTTTCCAGGGTGGTAACAATGCCGGTCATACCATCAAAGTCAACGACAAAACCTACGACTTCCATATCCTCCCTTCCGGACTCGTAAACCCCAAATGTGTAAATTTAATTGGTACTGGTGTCGTCGTGTACCTGCCTGCCTTTTTTAGTGAATTGAACGGTTTGATAAACAAGGGTCTTGATTGCACGAATCGTATTTTCATTTCCGATCGCGCTCAACTCGTTTTTGACTTTCATCAGCGTGCAGATGTTTTGAATGAAGCCGAGTTGGGCAAGCAAAGTATCGGTACCACCGGAAAGGGTATCGGTCCTTCTTACTCTACAAAGGCTACTCGTAGCGGTATCCGTGTTCATCACTTGTATCATTGGGACGAGTTTGAGGCTCGTTATCGCAAAAATGTCTCTGATTTACAGAAACGTTATGGAGCATTCGAGTATGATGTTGAAGCGGAATTAGCCAGATATAAGGATTTGGCTGAAAAGCTTAAGCCTTATGTGGTTGACTCTGTTGTCTTTATGCACAACGCCTTGAAGCAAAAGAAGCGAATCTTGGTTGAAGGTGCTAACGCCCTGATGCTTGACTTGGATTTCGGTACTTATCCTTTTGTAACTAGCTCTAACACCACCATTGGCGGTGTCTGCACTGGTCTTGGTGTCCCACCCCAACGCATCGCTAGCTCCATCGGTGTAACAAAAGCCTACACTACTCGTGTTGGTGCTGGTCCTTTCCCCACTGAACAGCTTAACAAGGTTGGAGAACATTTGCAAACGGTTGGCCGTGAATATGGTGTTACCACTGGTCGTAAGCGTCGTTGCGGTTGGCTCGATTTGGTAGTTGTGAAGTACTCATCCATGATTAACGGCTACACCTCTTTGAACTTGACGAAGCTTGACATCTTGGATGCTTTACCTGAAGTTAAGGTTGCTGTTGCTTATGTAATCGACGGAAAGCGTTATGAAACATTCCCTGCTGACTTGGGTTCTCTTGAGAATGCCGAGATTATTTATGAGACTTTGCCTGGTTGGCAAACCTCTACTGTCGGTATTACCCGCTGGGAACAAATGCCCGAAAACGCAAAGAAATACATCCAATTCATAGAAGATTTCGTCGGTGTTCCTGTCGGTTTTATTGGCGTTGGCCCTGGTAGAAACGAAATGCTCATCAAAGAGTAAATTTTTGATCAAATTACATCTGCATCCACTCTCTCATTTGACTAGATATTTTGTATACGATTGAGAAATCAATTGTTTATGGCTACATATAATGTTTTGTTTATCACGAAAGTGAAGAATCATATTTTGACGATTAAATAAAATAATGGATTTTATACCAAATGTTGGAAACAAAAAATAGGACACGAATGAAAATATAAAAGTTCAATTTTTCCAAGTTATTGCTTTGGTATCCTGTATGTATATTATCTAGAAGTACGGTTCTTACTTTTTTTACTTTTTTTTTTTTTTTTTTTTTTTTTTTAAAAAAAAAAAAACCTTTGGCGGAATCATCATTTTTGTTACTGTCTGTCAACCACTTGGTGTAATTTATCTTTCAATTATATGGGCATGAGGAGGCATAGGCATGTATTTATTATAATTTATGCAGAGTTTTGAATTTGAACTGAGGTTTGCAAGATGGAATGAAATAGCTAGTCCCTAAACAAACATAGCAAGTCGACATAAACCTTTGTAGTTTTTGCATGATTCTGCTGGAAATTTACATCTACTCTTCCTTACGCATATGAACCCGATGCACTACGAACACGGATCTATGAACCGAATTCTTTTTTTAATCATTTTTAATTATTAATATTCAAATAATAAATCTGTTTAAACACGAAAACATTTAGCTTTTTAAAAGTTCGCTCCTCTTTCAGAAAATATTATTTCCTTGTATTAATCCTATAATGATTGTGCTAAAATAAAAGAGGGAGGAGGCAAAAGAAAAAACAATAATTTAGACAGTTAAACTCACAAGCATAGTGAATAAACAATACTTTAATCGAGGATATCAGTTTCAAGATATACAATACGGCTAGTCTTAAAACCGTTAAAACAACTGGCAGCAGCCACGGTATAAGCACCAGCATCGTCGAAATAAATCCAATCACCAACATTCAGCTCATAGGGTAAGCGTGCATCGGAAGCAATAGCATCCAATGAATCGCAGGTAGGTCCCCATATAGAGCAATGGTGGTTACCGGTGCTCAAATGCGTGTTGTAAAGATATTGACTTCCTTTCTTCAATACTCTGGCAACGGGATGCTGGTGATCAAACAAGATGCAATTTAGACTTCCATAAACGCCGTCATTAACATAATACATAACCTTTTCCTCATCCGCGAGCTTACGCTTCGCAATTACGTTCACGGCCAAGGTAAAAGCACCAGCAACAAAAAACCGGCCGGGTTCAGAGATGATTCGAACGGATGAGTCAAAGTAGGTATCTAAAGCGGGACGCACTAAGTCGGCAACTGAGTCAAATGTATCACTGGAAAAACCACCGCCAATATCGAGGAGATCAAACTTAAAGCCTCGATCGAGACCTTGATCAAAGACAAACCGAGATCGACGAATAGCATCCAAGAAGGCCGATGGGTCATAGCTACCGGAGCCAACGTGAAAGCTGACACCTACAACGTTCAAATCCAATGACTTGGCCAAATCAAGTAAAGAACCAGTGTCTTCTAGAGAAGCACCAAATTTCAAACTTAAACGGCAAAGACTACCAGAGTCGTCAGTGGAAATGCGAAGTAATAAACGAGCATTGGGATGATGTTGTTTGACCTTGTAAAGTTCATCGGCATTGTCAAAAGTCATCAAATCAATTCCCTTTGCAGCTGAGTAACGTATATAAGTGATAGCTTTGCAAGGATTAGCATAAACAATTTTTTCCGAAGGAACGCCCATGTTCAATACTTGCTCGATCTCCCCCTTGGAAGCGCAGTCAAAGCCAGTACCAAACTTATTCAACAACGCTAACACATGGGGATCGGGATTACACTTCACAGCGTAGAATGGTTGAACTCTGGGAAGCTTTGTGTGCCAGCGGATAAGTTGGCGATAAACAGTATGCAGGTCTGCTACAAAAAAAGCATCAGCATCAAGAGGCTCTCCTTGGGCATGGGATGTTTGCTCAAGCTCAGTAATCATCCGTTTAAACGCCTCACCAACCGCCTGACGAGAGTGATCAGACGAAGACCACGTCGACACAGAATTGATTGCATTAACGTGGCCAAGTAATTCCGTCGTACGCAACGACTCACTAGTGAAAAGGTTCTTCTCAGTAATAGCAGGCATACTGAATCACTACTGTTTATATAATTTCACTTGAATAAACAAAAACGTTCCGTTTTTGATATGGACAGGTAGCAATTGCTCTGTTTTCCAATTGGAATCCTTTTTTATCCTCGGAATTGCGAAACCTTTAAGGTACTGAATTTCGAAAACCTTTGTGAATCAATCAAATCAATTTTTTTAGGCTACAAAATTCGTTTGGCCTAAACACTTTGATCTGTGATCGGATAACGCAGACGTGAAATGAAAAATACTTTTGGTGAATGCGTATTCAACAAGTTTTGATTTATCCGCTTTGCTAACCCCAATTCTCCTTTTTTTACAATTTCAGCCTAGCACGGTTGGCAAAGGGTAAATTCTATTCGCAACTTTTAGTTCTTTAGGTCAGGGTTGAGCAAAGAGTATAATTTGTTTTTGATTAGTTTATAAACATTTTCGTACAGTAATATGTATAATATCATATTAAAGTCTTAATGTATCTTTATGTGTTGCATGTATTATTGTAAGAACATGCTTTTGTACAATTTTTACCGTGTAAATCAGTTCGCCAAGTAGCATGTACCTTTGTTCTCGCATTTCCTAAACATGTCTTCTCGTTTTCTTTTATTGCATTTGTACATCAAATTAGTGTATTCTACTTTTGTACATTCAGCAAAAGATTAGTAAAAATTGAATTTTTATTAGAGTATGTTAGACTGGTCCGGAAATGTTTTTGGTGGTTTCCTTAAAGCTTCAAAAATCAAAAGTCGTTTCAAAACTAGTGGCTTGAATATTGTATACAAAGGACTCCCAAAAAGAATCGAAGATTAGATAAAGCGCTCTTCGTTGAGTATTTGGAAGGCCTGTAATAATACCAAGTATTTAGGGAAGGACTTTCCGATTGTAAATAGTCAAGCAATGTGATCATAATCTTAAAAGGTTCATACATATTCCACAGAAAGAAAACAACATTACTTTTTCAGAAGGATAGGTCGCAGGGCATGTGTAGAGTCAAAAAGTAAGAATCAAGGGGATAAACGAACCAATTGGTAGTCACTTTCCAAATTTTCCCTGCGAAATGAGAAGCGATCATGCAGACGGTATTGTCCACCTTGCCAAAACTCGATTTCTAGAGGTACAATGCGAATACCGCCCCAAAACTCAGGAGCAGGTACAAAAGCGGATTCGTCTTCGCCAAACTTTTCTTTGTATAATCGAACCCGTTCCTCCAACTCTTTACGATCCTGGATTACAGTGCTCTGTGGGGAAGCCCATGCGCCAATACGAGACACGCGAGGTCGAGTTTGGAAGTACTCTTCTGTTTCCTCGCGGCTGAGACGTTCGACCATTCCCTCAATTCGCACTTGACGTTGCAAAGACTCCCACCAAAACGATAAAGACGCATGGGGGTTTGTTTCCCAGTCTTGAGCCTTCTTTGAGGTTTCCAGATTGGTAAAAACAATAAAACCTCTATGATCCAATTCTTTCAACAATACCAAGCGGGAAGATACTCTGCCGGAAGGAAGACGAGCTGAAGATAAAGTAGTACTTTCTGGAGATTGAATAGCAGAGTCTTTGCTAGCTTCTTGGAACCAGTCATTAAACAAGAGCAATGGATCCTTACCCTCCAAGTCCTCTTTATGAAGACTTGCTTTAGTGTATTGATAGCGATTTGGTGCAAAAATAAGCTTTTCTTTTGTGGAACCCGTTGAATTTGACATTTTTTTTGGATGGTTCGTGACAAAGTGTCGAATGCTGGGAGAACCGAGTCGCATCATCGTATGTAACCTGCAAGTCCACTGAAGATTCATAATGTATGGAAGAAAGAATCCTTACGAAGACGCGTTTTCAGTAATAAGAAGGTTCATTAATTTCTTTTTCTTTTGCTGGGTTGTCCTACTCGTTGTCTGTATGCGAAAAAAATACAATTTACATCATAGTGCGACTTTTTTGTTTACAATATTTCTCTTGCCATTATAGCATGGTTTTTGATTATCATTATTTTTTCTTTTCTTTTCTTTTCTTTTCTTTTCTTTTCTTATTGTTATTCTCACTCTTTTTCATCTCGATTTGTTTGGCTTGTTGTTTTTCCCTATAAACAAAAGAAGAAAGGATGGATTTTGTATTTGGCCAAAAACTTTCTACATGTACTGCTACCAAGAGGGATTTTGGATGTCCATATGGGTGCTTCATATAATGCGTTCGCGTCGACTAGCGACAACTCCTGTGAAGTATATGCCTGGACATAGAGATTATATACTAGTAGACATATTTTGGATTTAGATAATGAAAATAAAGAACTGGTAACTCGCGAGCCATTATACCCTGTCGTTGCTTGATTTTCATTGTCAATCTTTTGTATGTTTACCTTTAACAGGTAACATTGCTAAATACTTCCGTTAAAATAATATATTAGAATAATATTCGGTAATATTCGAAATTTCTTCAACTCTCTTTGTTGCATTTTCTCTTCAATCTCTCTTTTCTTAATAATTTTAACACATAAAATAGAATTGCTCTCTCCTATTGCGACAGTAAACGACAGTAGACCATTTGAAGCAACTTTGTGGCTTTTTTATTGCATCCTGTGCAGCCGCCAAGAGAAGCGGCATCCATGGTAGTATGACATGCACGCTGTAGGCTTGTACTACCATCTTCCATTGAATACACTTTTCCCATGTAGATAGAAGTGTATATATTTACAAAAGAATAAACGGCATGCGCCATTTTGGCAGTATTTCAGGAAGACCTCCCCAAACTCGTCTCCCTAAAGAACCAAGGAATCAGTACCACTTGATGCTCTGACTGCTAAGGAAAAAACTTAACCCCAAAAAAAAGTAAAGAACGTTATAAACCATTTCAGCACTCAAGCTACATCGTCCTTTCTCAAAATTGAACTGGCAGGCTAAACCCACGTCCATGTTACTTTGACTTTTACACGGTATAATACAAACAAGGATCCATCAATTACTATGAAGCCTCGACCTCGAACTACCTCGCCGTAACGATATCGAGTTGTTAGAACTTGACTCTTACGGAAGATACATACAAGGGGGTGGCCTTCTTATTATAAAAAGCAATAGAAAATGCCGCCTGTGAGAAGGCAGGCAATTACCATTGCAGAGAAAAAGGCCATACGAAATTTTTACAACGGATTTGAAAGTAAACCTGGACAAAAAGCAATAAAAGAATGGTTTGAAGATACGTTTCAAAAAAACATCTCGCAAGCTACTATATCGACAGTATTGTCTTTGAAATATGATTACTTGGATCATACTGACATTGTCAATGAAGGAGCAGTAAAGCTGCGGCCTGCAAAATTTCCAGTCTTGGAGAATGCGTTAGCTGAATGGCGACTACGAATGGAACAACAAAATGTGTCTGTGAGTAGTGAGTCTATACGGCATGCAGCGATGGAACTGTGGAAAGAAATACCTGTCTATCAAAATCAACCACCCCCTGCATTTAGTAATGGTTGGCTAGAGAAATTTAAAAAGCGACATCCTTTCCTAACCCAAAAAGAAGTCTTCACCACTACTTCTTCGCAATTATCGCCGCAAGAAGTATTGCGTCCTGTCAGTCTTCAGCAAGTATCCCATAATTCATTAGAGTCTGCTGAATCTTCTTCCCATACGCATACCCAAAACCATCTTCCTCTACCCAATAGGCCGCCTATTCTCGACGACACTGGATCGCAGCCGGTTAGCGATGTAGTACGCATTCACGAGCTAAAAAATCGTTATGCCGTTCGCGACATCTACAACATGGACGAAATATCCTTCTTCTGGAAACTCACCCCCAAACGCATTATTAGAAAAAATAATGTTGCGGGTGTTGAACGAAACAAAGCATTTGTCACTGTGACGATTTGCTGTAACGCCGATGGAACAGAGCGTTTGCCTTTATGGATCATTGGATATTCCAAAGAACCAAGAGCTTTTCGGGCTGCCAAAATTCCTCCTCATAATTTAAATATAATATGGAGACATAATGGGGTAGCCATGATGAGCGACTCCATCATGGAAGAATGGCTTCGATGGTTTGATTCTCAAATGGAAGGCAGAAGCGTACTGTTATTGCTGGATACTTCCAGTGTCCACCAGACAAGTATAGAAAATATCAGAAATTCTAAATATCCTCTAAATAATGTATTGGTTGTCCTATTGCCTCCGAATATGACAAGCATATCTAATCCTTGCGAGCAAGGTATCAACAAAACTTTTAAGGCTCATTACCGTCGGTTTTGGATCTACGATATTCTTCTGAAAACAGAAAAAGACATTAATCCTTTGCATTCTGTAAACATACTACAAGCTGTTCGCTGGATGGTGGATATATGGGACTATCAAATAGAACCTGCTACTATCGCTGGATATTTTCGTCGCTCTGGTGTGCTGGGCCCATTACTAGAGGCAGAACCAGAACCCTTTGAAACTTCACGGATAGTTTCTCAATTACAGCAGACTGTTTCTAGATTTGATCCTCAGAAAACTGCCGACATTGAAAACTTCATCGATCCTCCTGAAGAATTAAGTCAAGACCGAAACGGACAGTTGGTTAGTCAGATTGCAGCTCAATTTCTTCCTGATCGCGATTTTGAAACAGACGAAGATGAAATCATCGAGCCAAGCGTCTCACTCAAAGACGCATCAAAAGCTTTGGATGTAATCCTAAAGTTCGAACAGCAACAAGATTTTGGTGATCTTAATTTCATAAAGACACTAAATGTGTACAAAAAATCCCACAATATAAAAATCGAAAAGTCCTCAAAAATGGAATTCATCAATTCACTTTTTTGATAAATTACTTTGTTTAATCTTTCCTTTAATTCATTTTGTTCATATTGTTATGAAATGCCGAGTTATCTTTTACGCCTAATCATATATTCTCTATACGTGGATCCCATGAAATGTAGCTAGATTGATAATTATATCTCTATTTTTTCTTTACATTCAAACATCTATAAATCTATAACGTCTATAATTCTATGAGGGCGTCTAAAATTTGAATAATTTACAACAGATAAACAATGCTTTCGCATACTCTTAGCGATCGAGAGTATACATCAACAAAAAAAACCCAGGATAAATAATAATCCCGCGCAAGCCTATGCCATTTGACTACACGGTGTCAAATTTCTCTCACTTGAAACGGAATGCAAATAAGGCTTGTAGTGATTCGTTCTTCTCTTAGGCTTTTGTAACATGTAATTGTTTACAAGAGAAGATATCCTATTTAGAACGGGAGCTGGATAGCGCTTCCGTTTCAGCTGTTCAACAATTTCGACAGCTTCTTCTGTGTCGTTGACGCTCAAATATGCACGAACCATATTCTCATAAGTACTAGGCTCTTTACCAGACATACCACCACAATCCAAAAGGTCAAAGTAGTATCTGGCTTTACTGATCATTCCAATTTTCGTAAAACCCTTAATCAGAGCATTTACAATGTAAGCGTTTAAAGACACGCCATACTTTTTCATATCAGAAACGATTTGAACTCTTTCAATGATGCGATCGTTAGCAATTAAGGATTCTATCTGAGATTGGAAAAGATTTGCGTCCAGTCGAATCTCCCCAGCTTCGTGTTTCGCAAGTGCGATAAGATAGCATTTATTAGCTGCTTGAACATCAGACATTACGATACCAAGTATATGAATGTAGGCAGCATAGTGCATTGGAAGAACCTTAACATTAGTTCGCTCCATTAGCTCGAGTATCGCCTCGACCGATGTAACATCGACAGGTTCAAGCATGCCATATGCATCCATGAGCAATTTGTATGTATGTGGGGAAGGCTGTATATCAGTCGAGCACAATCGATTGTAATAGTATAACGCCTTCTCTCGGTTATACATAGTTTGGACTTCGAATTGGATCATGGTGTTATAAGGTGCAACACGAGGTTGATAGTTGGATTGATTTTCCATTTCGCAAAACAACCTTTCAGCTAAAGCTTCATCACCAATTCGGCAAGCAGCATTAATGACTGTTCCATAGGTCACGCTAGTAGGGAGCAAACCATATTCCTTCATTTCCTGGAAAAGCTTCCAGCATTCGGTAGTACGACGAGCTCGACCTAGTTTGGAGAGAACAGCATTATAAAGAAAAACAGAAGGCTTAACGTTATGACGTTTAGTTTCCTCAAATATCTTCAAAGCAGTGGTAGCATCGTCGGTGTCCCCACGTTTCGTGGAGTTGTTAATCAAATGCGCAAAAGTAGATGCTCGAGGAATGTAGCCTATAGCTTTCATTTGGTCACAAAACATAGATGAACCTCTGAAATCACGGGAAAAAGAGGATGATAGCACCATTGAGTCTAATACTAAAGCCATAAACCAACTGGCCTTTTCAGGAGACGACGCACGTATCTTACGATAAAACAATTTTGAGTGTTCAAATACACGACGGACGGCGTCAAATTGTTTGTGCTTACTCAGAGCTGATATCAAGGAGGGATAAGCTTCAGGGTGTAGAAACTTACTATTTTCAATTAATTTTCCAAATTGGAAAAATAGCAAGTTAGCATCAATTCGCTCGGACGCAGTACCCGATATCATTTTTGAAACATTAGAATTAACTTCATGATCAATAAATTGAAAGTGATCAAAGAAATAGCAAACTTGCGAAATATCTGCCAAAATTTTTTGACCTTTATTATCGGTGGAAAACCCAATGACGGCCTCAGAGACAATATTATCACGCACAAGTTCAACCAGATACTCATCATCTCTCAAGTAAGAGAAGGAACGAAGTAAAATATGAACATTCTTAAAGGTGGCAGGATATTTCTTACTAGAGAAAACCCGTAATAATTCCTTCAAGTCTCGCTTACTGGAAGCTGATCCTTCAGTTTGGACAACATTAAAAGCCGCATATTCAAGAAGATATCCAAATGTCCTAGGCGAAAATGAGTTTAAATTCACTGTAGATTTGTTTATGCTCTGCACAGATGTGTGAAGCAAGGGAGCAATGAAATCAACCTGAGGAAAATTGACTTGACTCTCCAAGATGGATAGCAATTGAATTAAAACCTCGGAATCATTTTGAAGCGATTTAGGCAAAATATCCCAAAAGCCATTCAAAACCGACAGTTGCAAAGCCGTTGTGTTCACTGATGGAATATTGCTAGGAGTCGCAGCTCTCGGTTCCACGTGCTTTTTAAGCAAGCGTAAAGCAAGGCTGACATGTCCATTATCAACAAAAGCTTTATAGATAGTGGAAAAGTTAAAATTGGTGTATAAAGAGACAGAGTTAATTACCGGGTAGGCATGTAATCTCAAAATATCGATGTTATTGGTATCCACCAATAATTGCAGATATTGTAAAAGGACCTTGTGTTCTTCCATATACTGAGCAAGTGTAAATTTCCGAACAAAAGCTATCGCAAAATCTACGTCTTTTGCTTTGCAAGCAGCCCCCAAGATGAAGGAGAGAACGGAAGAATCCTTTTGATAGGTGTCGATTTTGTCCAAGGCTAAATCTAGCCAGTAGGCAGCCTCTTTGTAATCTCCTAGATGAGAGAGTCTGCGAAGGAAGCAATTAACGACAGATGAAGGGATTGTTTGTTCATGCGCAGTACTTTTGAAAAATGACTCCATGAGTTTAATTGCTTCCGCAAAGTGATTTGTCTCAAAGTAGGATTCCATGAGGGCTTCCCAGGAATCGACATTCGCGCTATCCGAGTTACTGGTGGGATCGGATAAATTGTAAGTCTGTAAAAGCTGAAAGCAAACTTCAAGTCTCTTTGCTTTTCCAAAAGCACGAATGAGAGCGGGAAGTAAGTTTGGATGGCTGTCAGCTTGGATGGACTCGAAAGGAATGTTCTCCAATAAAGATTTTAACTGGCTAGAAGTTCCATAACGAGCGATTGAGTCGATGAAATATGCATAAAAAGAACTGGAATAAGAAATGCCGTGGTTGATCAAGCTAGAAGTGTACATAAAAACAGCCGTCTGCAAGGGCATCTCAGAGCGTAAATCCGACAACTCAGTTTGTAGATCCTTAACAATGTGGGACTGGGCCAACGAGGTACGACTTACAAGAAAGTTGCTTCTATCATCAATGACCTCTGCACGTCGGCACAAGGCGGTGATGACAGTTTCAAAAGTTTTAGCATCTGGAACAAGAAAGTGATTTAGCATGTCCACATAAACACGAATTAGTTTTTGCATATTCTTCGAAGAAGTAATATAATAATCATTGTTGGTCATGCACTCAAGAATGGTATTAAATGCGCGCAAGTTTAAGACCCCGGGGGAATCGCAAGCAATCTTGTACAGCTCAAAGGTGTGAATGGAGAGGTCGCTGTGGGAGAGACGCTGCAAAAAAGAAACAAAGTTTTCTGAAGAGGAAAAAGAGCTGGGAGGTAAAGAAGCAAAGGAAGATTCCAAAGAAGGAGGGCAAGATTGATCTAAAGAAGGACTGGTCATAGCAGACGGGGTCTCTAAAGAGAGAGGGGAGGTAGAATAAGCAAGCTCGTGAGGAGTGTTGGCTAATTCCTCAGGCGTTAGGGGTTCGCATACGCTAGGAAGCGAAGATGGAAGGTGGGAAAGATGGGAAATACCATTGGCATCGAAATATTTAGAATGGTTTTGAGAAGAGATAGACTGCTTTGGGTCAGAGAGAGGAGGATCACGGATGCTGATTGGGAATCCACGTTCAAAGGATAAGTAATCTTCCTCGGAAACGTAATAATGTTCAGGAAGGTTTTGTATGGAAGACGACGAGGTAGAAAGATTTGCTTGAGCTTGCTGCTGTTGAATCCAATTTGTCATATTTGATAATTTTAGAGGAGGACGATGGACAGCGACATTTTTGCCCAAGGTTTGTCGAGCGATATTATGCAAAAACCAAGCCTTTGTATACACCATGTTGACAAAGACCGAAAGAGAAGAGTAGTATATGTTTAATTGAAACAAAAAAGAATGAGAAATACAACAACAACAACAACAACAACAACAAAAAGGAAAAGATAAACACCGAGAAAGGATACAAGAGAAAAGAAATCCAGAAAACAAAAACAAAAACAGGGTCAAGTGAAAAAGATCACCAAAAAAAAATAAGAAATAGCGAGAGGAATAGGGAATAGGAATAAAAAATGAAAAGAAAGGAAAGAAAAGAAAAGAAAAAGGACGAAAACAACAAAATAAATAAGCTATATCTATAAGAACTCCAAGAGAGGAGGAGAGCAATCTATCCAAGGGGAACGAGGAAACGACAAAAATAAAAGAAACAATTACAAACAAGAGAGAATTGTATTCGTTTGACAAACTCGTCCGTTGCCTGTTGAGCAGCTTGGCCTTTGTGGGCAAAGAAAGAGGACCAAAAAGGACTGTGGAAAACTCACACAACAAGAGGCAAGCGACTTGTTGATATAGTTTTGAGGAGAAGGGAAGGAATTGAAAAGAAAAGAAAAAAAAAACAATGAAAAAACAAAATCAAACCCTTAAAAAAATGGATGGATCAAAACTAAAAATGATGGAAATCAAACAGAGAAAACCAATAGAGCAAAAGGTTACCAGTGCAAAAAAGCGACAACAAAACAATAAAGAAAAAGAGCAATTCTTCTAAAGGAAATCCACCAAAATGAAAGCAATTCTAGTAAAACCACTTGTGCCTTTTTAAAAATCAAAAGATTAGAAAGAAACGAATGGAAAAGTGATTTATCGACAACACAAGACCAACACAAAAAAAGACTAAGACAAGAAAATCTATAATTTCAAAAATTTCAAAAAATTTCAAATCAAATTTCAAACTTCTTGTTCTTTTGAAAACAAAAACAAAAACAAAAAAAAGAAACTATTTTTTTTTTTTCTTCTTTTTCTATCGTTAGTTGTAATGAATACGAATGAAATTTCGTGAAGAAAAAGGTCTAAATTTACGAGAAATGCTTCTCGAATCAAAGTGAGTGGTGAACTCAATGGCGGTCAGTGTGTGGTGGAAGGAGCGTTCGAATTGGTCGTTGATATAAATTAATACCCGAGTCCTCTCCAGGGATGATGAGCTTTTTTTTACCGAACGTACGATATAATCGAACGGTATGATATCATGCTATTTCGGTAGATCAAACAAACATGTTGGGACGGGAGGTGTAGAGATGTAAATATTTTAATCTGATTCTTACAAACGAGTGGTGAGTTGTAATATGGAAAGAAGAGAGGGAAGGAAGAGAAATATAAAAGATTGATTATTTTTCTTTTTTGTTTTTTTTTTTTTTTTGTTTAGTTCTTAGCTCATGAGATCATTGTCAAGGGTAAGTAGAACCACAAATAATAGGGATAGCTGACATTGACTCTAGAAACGAAAGAGTATGGAACTCGTTTGGAAAGCAAGTAAAATATAAATATATTAAAAAAATTCAATAAATGGAAAATGCTTCTTTACAGCTTGTTTTTGTCGCATGGCTACATCTATCCTTACAGTCTAGTCTGCGTGTATTTATTATTTGTTTATTTATTTTATTTGTTTGTTTATTTTGACTATAACAAAAGCTTCCTGCGTTAGGTATGGATATGAAAGGGAAGATCTTTTTGTGTTGAATTCTATTTGCAAAACATTTCTTATTTTGCTCCACGATTCATTTCATCGTCTTCAGCTGCTGCCAATTTGAAATACAGCCTCTCGATAATAAACATGCCAGGAAGGCCCCATGGCTATATCCATCCTATGGATTTTTTCTATTTTTTCAAGGGTAGATTCCAACCAAAGAAACAAAAAATGTATAAAAATAAAAAAATATAAAAAAGAAACAATTTCTTGCTAGAAATCGTAGCAAAACTTTGTAGTAAAATATTGTAGTAAACCAAACAACTCCTCTACTTGATTCTACTAGAGTTTTTGAAAAGGATCCTTAAAAAACTGCTGTTTTTATATATATTTTTATATATAAAAACTCCTTTCAACCATCTCAACAAATCCTATCTATCTCTTGCTCTCTCACCTTTGTTTATTTACCATTCCTTCTTCCTTGCCCGTACAATGGCTTTGTTGACATTCATGTCCCCCACTTGGTACTCAAATCTACATGTATATTAACAACAAACGTAAATATTCCTACGCACAGTTGAGCTCTTTGCAGTTGGCAGATTTATTTGTCAATTCGTTGCAAATGATTGCTTTTTGGAGTCTTTTCCTGTTTTTTTCGGTCTCTTTGGCCAATTCCTTTGACTTTGCTTGGAAGGTATGTTTGTTTTTTCCTCCAACCCTTGTCCATCCATCTCCATAGACCCTTTCTCTCCAGTTTGGATTGTTGCTTCTTCTTTCTATATATATACTAATCTTCTATTTGCTCGTCTAGTCATGTCCCAACTTCAAAGACTTTTCTACTAGAAAACACTTTCCCTTTGCCGGTTCCCTAAAGCTTCCCTTCCAGCGTCCTGTGCAAGCCTGTCGCACCTTTCATTCCAAGGCTGTAGAACAAACGATCGACGATGTAAAGAGCCGTCTTGCTGATGAGGACCTTGCTCGTCTTTTCGAAAATTGCATGCCAAACACCTTGGACACCACCATACGCTGGCATTCTGACCATTCCGACCATCCACAGACTTTGGTCATCACCGGTGACATTCCTGCTGAATGGATCCGTGACTCTGCTAATCAACTTGCCCCTTACCTTCCTCTGGTAAAATCCGATCGTCCTCTTTCCAGCCTCATATTAGGTGCCATTCAAACACAAGCTGAAATGCTGATCCAGTTTCCCTACTGTAATGCCTTCCAGCCTCCAAAACAAAGCCACATTGGCGGAAACGACAATGGTCAAAGCGACCGCGTCACTCCAGCCTACGATCCCCAGGTTGTGTTTGAATGCAAGTACGAGCTTGACTCCCTTGCTGCCTTCCTCAAACTTTCTTATAATTACTGGCTTTACAGCAAAGACTCTTCTATCTTTTCAGCTAAATGGGTCTCTACCATACAGGTAATTTTTCGGGTTTTGGAAGAACAATCCACTCCCACCTTTGATGAGGATACTGGCTTTCCCAAAAACCCCGTCTACACCTTCCTTCGTCAAACCGATTCAGGAACCGAAACACTCGGTCTTTCTGGTCGTGGTTTTCCCCTCAACAAAAACTCTTCGCTCATTCGAACCGCTTTTCGTCCTTCCGACGATACAAGCATTCTCCAGTATCTTATACCAGCAAATGCCATGATGGTCGTCGAGCTTTCTCATCTCCACGAGATGCTTCAAGCTGCGGGTCACGCTGATTTAGCCAAACTTGCCATGTCTTGGGCCAGAAGAATCTCAAACGGAATCCGGGAACACGGAATTGTCGATCACCCCAAATTTGGAAAAGTATATGCTTATGAAGTAGATGGCTACGGAAGTGCTATTTTCATGGATGATGCCAACATTCCTTCTCTTCTTTCGTTGCCTTATCTCGGCTACGTCGAACGCGACGACCCTGTTTACCTGAATACAAGGAAAATGATTTTGAGCCCAGAGGGAAACCCATATTTCCTAAAAGGTACTGTCATTTCCGGCATTGGCGGCCCCCATATTGGTTTACGCAACGTTTGGCCTATGAGTCTTATTGTTCAAGCTTTCACTTCCGACGATGACGATGAAATTCGTTCTTTATTAAATACAATTAAGCATTCTACCAATTCTCTTGGTTTAATGCACGAGTCTGTCGATATCACTTCTTTTGCACGTTATACAAGATCATGGTTTTCTTGGGCAAACTCATTATATTCCGAGCTTATTTTAGATCTACTTGAGAGGAAGCCTCATTTGTTGAAGAAAAACCACTCTGGTTGATGACCGGAAATTATCCATATGTTTTTTACGATGCTTAATTTAGAGGTAGTTTGCTCGTAACAGCAAGCATTTATGTTTTATCTTTTTTATACAGAAAACAATAGTGATCATGCCGAGTTCATTTCCATAGTTCCTCAAATTGTTTAAAAGTGATGTGTCTATAATTGTCACAATGAATGGATAGTCACTATTTTTTATTTAAATCAAAGAAAGCAGTAAAATTGGTAAAATTTGTGTCATAAACAATCATCAGCGTGGGTGCGAAATAATTTCCTTTGAAATTGTCCATCATGCCATTCAATTTTCGTTTATAGTACATTCCAACGGAAAAAATTTCAAAATAACCGTTTGCAATGAAAAACGTACCAAAAAAACTTCATACTTTTTCCCTCTGTTCTCAATGACCTTCTGTCCTATTTATTATCGAATGGAGCGTTCCCAGAACCAAAATAAAATCACGTTCGAGACATATCCTTAAGAGATGAAGAAACCCATAATCCAAATTCAAAACAAAAATGAAGGAAAACTGGAAGAAAAAGTGTCCTTAATGCCGTGTTTTATTGATTTTGATGGACCAGCTTCAGTTTCTGAGTTTTTTCACGACAAAATTTCAAAAAAGGACGGCTCTAGGAATACTGATTTGGCTTATTTTCGAGGTAGAGAACTGAATGGAAGAACACTAGAGCTGCCTGAAGGTTATATGGGTGAATGTGTCCATTTTCCATTACCGGACAGGGCAGATCAGTTCTACGCTGGCAATGAACTAGACAACAACGAGGATGAAGCAAGTGTTTCCGAAGAGCATTGTCAGACATCATCAACTTTCTCGCAATTCAAAATTTGGGATCGTGATGTATCCACATCTATCGAGCAAAACCAATGGTACAAGGGTATCGTTGAGTGGACTCAATTTGCATCCAAAGTACGTTTTCTTGGTTTCTACCATGTAAACAGCTAACCATTCTTTTCAGATTGCTAGTACCGAATAAAAACGGGGAAAAAGGTTCAGTTTTCGAGAATTCTGAACACAATTTCCTTCCTCTCACTCTTTTCGTTATTCATTTTCTAAGTTATATCCTTTTCTTCTTATCTTTCAAATTTCTCTTTAAGCTTTCTAGACTTTTTATTATAGCTAATCACTTAATCGATTCTCACTCTCTTTATTTGTTTAAGCATATGCTTATATGCCTTGATTATTTCTTTATGCTTTGTGCCTGTATCTCAACTTTGGATATGCTTCTATGATTTCTCTTCGTGGTAAACAATCGTTGTTATCCTAACAGGTCACAGTCCATTTCACTTTCATTTAACCATACGTTTTCAATATTTGTATTGACAACAAATAAATCCAAGTGAAAGCGGTATCTTAACACTTCATGTCAAACCAATAACCTCTTTAATTTTGATTATCTGATTTGAAAACATTTCGTCCTTCTTTTGTTCGTGTTTTCTTTTCACTAGGAAAAGCCCTTTTTGGTTTCTGCTTTTTTGTTTTACTATTTTGCTTTTTGTTTCTTTCTTTTTATTTGATTTTTCTTTTTCATTAAGTATTTCCCTTTAAACGCTTGTTTATGGTTTAGGGATTTCGTCAATTTCTTTCGTAGAGGTAAAGTACATAATTATCATCATTTTCTTTTCTTTTTGAATGTTCCCTGAGAATTTCCCTGAAGATGGCGTGTCTTTGAATCGTAAAAAGAGCAGTTTTTGGAAAAGACTGAGTCAAGACTTTGGGCCTGAAAAGCCAAGGAGATCAAGACATGTGCCAAGTTATTCAGTTTCTGATTTTCCCAGCGATTTGCATCCAACACGAGCTGCTCCAGAGCCTCCTAAAGGAAGGCTTACCCAATATGCGCGTCGGTTCAGTAATCGTGTAAAAACCCTGTTTTCCAAAAATACTCCTCCTTCCAGTCATTCAAGCCCATCTTCTATTACCTTCTTCCAAAACAATAATCATCATCGGCTTCCTGTACAGACAGAGATTGTACCATCACCAAGTGATTTGGATTGTAATTATCAGGTTCATACACCCAATAGATTGATTACGGAGAGAACATTTACGAAAGGACAGCTTCCTAGAAAAAAATCCTTTCATATTGGTCGTTCCCGTTCTTTGAATATTCGGCCTGAATCTACCTCTATTTCTTTCCCATTACATTTATACAAAGAGGATACAAGTGGGAGCAATCCAAGATTAGCACTTCATACTCGGACTTCAGCAAGTTCTACTTTCTCCTCCGTACCAAGTACATCCTTCGACAATGAGTCACGGCAGTTTTCTCCAGTAGAATGTCTGCACACAGTACCGAGTCGAAAAACGGAGGGCTATGCGTCTATTTTAAACCGAAGAAGCGCTCCTAATTCCCCTTCTTCTCTGAACCTTGGTGAATGGGACGCAACTCCCCTTGCTAATATTCAGGAAAGGTCTGCAGACTAATATACTTAAGGGTAGCCTGAGTGTTTGGTCTACTTTGGATAATCTAAAGGAGTTGGCCGTTCTGTTTGTTTCTACAATTCCATTACTTCTAAATTAAGAAGAAGAAATGCAATTCCTGAAGTCAAACTTGGATGTGATCCGAAGAATTTCACTTTGGACCTAAACTTGTTTGGTGGTTTACATCAACCGTTCCTTTTTGTTGTACATTCATGTCAACGCATAGAATATTAAGCTGTACTACTATCTTTTTTCCTTTTTTATCTGAGCTCAACGGCAAAAAAATTTCAAATATACTAGGTTATGTTTTATGGATAATACGCAAGCTTTCACGAACGAGATGACTTTGTTGTTGGTGATTATGAAATTTGGATCCCTCTAGTATTATCGTTGGAAGCTGTGAAATTACCTATAAAAGAGGGAGTATGAAAGACTGCACATCTATGATTGAAATGATCCACTATACAAATTTTGATAAAGTCGACAAAGTCGTTCATTACTTTTTGGATACATCGCTTCTAATATTAGTTGGAAGACCATACTGCCTTTTGTAAAGTCTCAGTTGTTTTTATTTATGTCCCATTTGAAAAGATTTGCTGGATATTTAATTGAAATTCCCAAAAACGTAATCTTCTTTTGCACTAGACATCTGGCTTTTGCTTTGCACACAGCGAATTAGCCTTACACTAGTTACAGGCCATCACGTATTCAAATATGCTGGTTACGATTCCTTTTTATACCAAGAGAATGGAGTATCGATCGTGGATAATATTGATAGAACCGTCAGGATAATGGTTCCCAAAAACTCCTTTTTTATTTATCGACAGACTAATTTACTTTCACTAATTTTCGTCGATTTGATTAATGAATATGCATATTCGTTGCAGCAAACAAAATTAATTTTACGCCTAATTTTTGCAATAAACAGCATCAATCATTTAATCTTTCTATACCCTTTTTTTTTAGACAGCTTTTTTTAATAGCTTTAATTCATTATATTGACACTCATATACTTGCTATTTCAGATGTTAATCCATCGAAAGATCATGATAACATTGTAATTTATATATTCATACAATCGTAACAAATGGTAGTCATTAAGGACTTGTAGCAAATGGAGGGGCAAGGATAGACTGCTTCTCTGCTTGCTTTCTACACCAGCTCTCAAAATTGACTAAGGCGAGAAGCCGAGATTCATTCGGCAGGCCTTGAGATTTGAGCATCGCCAGGTTTGCCAAATTTGCAACACGTTCACGTTGAGAAGGATCTAGCGCATTCTTTAAAGCTGGTGTATAAGAAGTAGGTGAAAAACAAAGCAAAGACATGGTTAGCTCTAGTGAAGTGAGAAAAGAAGGATTCAAAGGAGCAATTGGAGCCAAATTCTCGGTAGCAAATGCCAAGCATTTCTCGATCGTAGCATCTGAAGCATCCTCTCGATTCATGGCTTCGCGAATAAGTTCAATCAACTTTAAGCGCAAAAGTTCAAAAAGAAGCTCAGTACTTTTGTCCAAAATCTTCAAATATGAGTTAGAAGCAAATCATCTGTGATTAATGGCATACCTCAGGATCTAATTCATTAAGCTGATACATTGCCGAGTTTATGGATCCTTGTCGGATTAATTCACACACTTCCATGCGCTCTCTGATACTTCCTGGAATAAAGTAATCTTCAATTCCAGCCTCAGTTGCAAAAATACGAGCTCCTTGTTCATTTCCCTGAATGATCAAGTAGTCTAGTACTAACAAGTTGATGTCCCTGGATTAAAAGAAAATGTTAGTCTCTCCTAAGTGCAAATCACTTACGCCGTGTTTAATCGAATATTACGACAACGGTCTTCCCATGTTTCAGAGTTCGGTGAAGAGCCATCGCTCATGAAAATGTCAGCAGAAGATGAGCCAGATTCTCCCATCATTGCAAAATCTCAATTGGTAGTAAACAACGTTCAGTTACTCTGCACTACTTGTACAGTGTCGAATTCTCTGTAATTTCAAGATTGATTAATGGGAATGCAGTCGCTTGATCCAGCTAGATGATTTCTTCCAAATTTCTGGTCTATATTTGGAATACTAAACGAATACTAACAAAAAATTCGCTCTTTAATACTTTCTTTTTCTTATGGTCTCCAAAACCAAGCACAATCCAGTAGTGTCATCCACTTCGCAGAAGGATTATGAATTTCGTTATAAAAACGTATGTAATAAAAAGAAAAGCGAGAGAAAACAGACTTTAGATTTGAAAAAACTACTATTGAAGAGTCTTATTATTATTCTTTCAAATGGCTAGATTCTATATTATTAAGTTGAAAGAGATTGAAATCTCGTTAAAATGAAACATCTGTGTTGAATTTGAGGCTCCATTACAAACCACTAAAAGCAAGGAAATATTTGAATATGAACAGAATTGGCGAAACTGCCTTGAAATTTTCATTTGTGTAAATAATTTTAACTAAGTTTGATTTAATTTTGGGCAAAAAATCCGTTGGAATTTGGATTTTGTTTGCTTAAACATAGGACGTGTTTAAAATTTATGTGCAAAGGATAACACCTAGATTATTTATTTAAAAAAATGTCTTATGAAGAATCATTCAGTGAAGATGAAGAAGACTGGCTTGATTTAGATTTGGGTCAGCCAGCAGCCATCAAAAGCCAGACCTTATTTGAAGAGCGACCGCTTGACCTGAATACGGAAAAGAATATACACATAGACGAAAATGTGGCTCAACAGAAGAAGCCGGCGAAAAAAATCACTTTAAAGATTACAGCAGCCGACCGAAAAATCCGTCTGCAAATTCATCAAATGCACCTACTCTGTCTTACCTACCATCTGTGTATTCGGAATTCATGGTGCAATGATAAGATTTTAAAAAATCTTGCCAGGCTTGTACCACCAGGCGTAAAAGCGTCTCTACACTGCTCATCCCAGAAATCTCAAATGATCCGAAACAAAAGCTTTCTCCAGGCTTTAGTTGTGCTAACTGAAATTTGGAAGCGTCAGTTTAAACTTATCAGGAATGGGCTACGAAAACCTTGGTACGGGGCTTTGCAAAATGATACGTTGAGTTATGAACCTGTGTCCAAAGAAGACTTTTTAAGGGCCGCGAAGTCTCTTGAAGGTGATCGAGATATAGGTTCTCAGTTATTCGTTTCTCTTCTTCGATGTTTAGATGTTCCTACACGTCTGGTTTTTTCTTTACAGACTCTGAGTTTCCGCTTTGTTGGTGCGTCCGCAGAAGGACAAAGTCCGCAAATTAGTACTGATTCCTCTCCTCAAGATAGTTTGGAATATCTCTTTTCACCAAATGCTTCTCCTGCCGATTCAACGGCTTCGAAACGTAGAAGAACACTGAAGCCAAGTTTTTCATCTTCTTCTGTGGTTCGTGCATCACCCGGCTTCCATCAGCCACAACTTATTGATTCTTCAAAGCCCGTTTTTTGGGCCGAAGTATTCAATACCTCAATGCAGAAATGGGTTTGCATTGATCCGTTCGGTGATGCCTCTTCTGTGGGTAAACCAAGCCGTTTCGAACCATCTACTTCTGATTCATTAAACCAAATGACTTATGTATTTGCAGTTGATTCCGGTGGATATCTGAAAGATGTTACGAGGCGGTATACCTCGCGGTATTATCGTATCATGAGGAATCGACTTGAAATAGTTCCTTTTGGTAGTGATTGGTTAAATATGTTTTTATCCAAGTTAAAGAAGCCCCAAGATGTGTATATGGATAGTGATGCCATAGAGGATGCAGAATTATTGAGACTAGAACAAGCAGAAGGGATTCCAAAAAATATTCAAGACCTTAAGGATCATCCGGTGTTCGCTATTGAAAGACATCTACGAAAAAACGAAGTTATTGAACCCAAGAAATCATGCGGAAGAATATCCACTAACAAGGGGGTAGAATTAGTTTATCCCAGGAAATATGTTAAACTCGTTTTTTCTGCTGACCGTTGGTATCGCAAAGGTCGTATCGTAAAACCTAGAGTCCAACCTTTGAAGTACGTTAAAGATAAAACAAAGGGAACCATTCCTTTGTATGGTGAAGATCAAACAGATCTTTATACACCTAAGCCTGTCGTAGCCGATATTGTCCCAAAAAATACTTATGGAAACATAGACTTATATACATCGAATATGTTACCCTATGGTGCTTATCATTCTACTCATGCCTTTGCTGAAAAGTCTGCTAAATTGCTAGAAATTGACTATGCTCGTGCTGTAACAAGCTTTGATTTCCATAAACGTATGTCTCGACCTCACTACGACGGCATTGTTGTTTCGAAAAAGTTCAAAGAAGCGTTACTTCAGGTTGCAGGTGGTATAGAATGGATGCAAGAAGAAGAAAACTACAAGCAAGACTTTAAAATGGGAGTTCAGCTATGGAAACGTATGTTATCTGGATTAAGAATACGGCAGCGCATTATGGAAGAATATGGCTAATTTGATCAATTGTATATTATGTATTCTTTAGCTCCTAGAATTCATAGAATATTTTGTAATGATCTTAAAAGATAATAAATAATATGACTTTTAGAGCTTCTAATTTTCTATCTAACTATACATAAGGGGGCTATACATATTTATAAGTAAATTATCTCTTTTTTCTCAAAATATGCTTGTCAAAATATATGGAATAAAACAAAAAGAAAAACGAAAAGTTATCCAGGTCATCCTATGTAGACGTGAAAGAAGTCTTCAACATGCTGCAGTTGAATGCTCGATCAGTTGAGTATGCCAATTCAGGCAACAATCCTGCAGCTCGAGACTTCTTATAACTCCACTGTGTAGCATTCTCTGTATCCCAATTCCAATAAAACCAGCCCCAAGTTTTGTCAAAAGTTTCCATTTGTGCGGTAGCAAAATTGTAAAGCTCTTCACGATACTCCTTTGAGTAGCTACCAGGGTCAGCGTTTGCAAACGAACAAGTGCAATCTTTTTGTGAAGGGCAACACTGAAGATTTCCACTTGGCGAAAATGTTCCATCCCATCTGGCGCCCTCACCCACGTTATTCAAAAACTCTGCACAATCGGTGTCGGCCAAACTCCATTCGCCAACAATTGTTGGAAGCTTTGCCTTTTGTTCTACCTCTTCTCTCCATGAGTTACAAACAATGTTAAGTTTATTCTTATAAGGTAAGCCAATAAGGAAGTCATTAAAAATAGTGTATCTATGTGCATCAATGAGCACATTCGGAAAATGAAAAGGGTCAAATTCTTCTTCCCAGTCTCCTGGTCCTCGAAAGCCGTCGCCTACAGATATTAAAGCACGGGGATTAGCAGATCTGACGATTTTGTATGCTTTTTTATGCCAATCATTTATTAGCTTACGATCGATAACGAAAGAGTTTGGCTCGTTCAATAATCCGTAGATAGTAACAACATTTCGGTACCTTTCTTGGGAAAAGAAGGTTGAAAGTTGCTCATGTATTTTCAATGTACGGTTAGCGTTTTGGTTTCCTTCGGGTCCAACAAGCCAATTAAGCTGATTCAAGTAACCACCATGATTCCAAGAATTTTGATTTCCTGGTGCTGCATGAAGGTCCAAGTTGACACGTAAACCCTGGGAACGAGCCCATTCAATTACTCGCAACAAATAACGCCAGCCGATCCCAGAAACACTCGTCGCGTTTGAATCCTCGTGCAAAATCCAATAGGGAAAAGTAATACGTACATGATCTAGTCCTGCTTCACGAACTTCTTCAAGCGTCCTTTTAGTTACAAACGTACTGTAGTGTTCTTCTATAACTCTTGATGCATTTTCCCGAAGATACTCATGCAAACTTAACTCATCACGTAATATGTTGTGTGTTCCATTATTGACTCTAAAGAAAGAAGGAGTGATAAACGGCTCCATTGAAAGCCAACCTCCAAGATTAACGCCACGGATTGGGACTTCTCCATACGGAAACGGTTTATTTAAAGGAGGAACTGAGGGATTTGCTTGAACCGTATCATCATAAGTATCGTAAAGCCCCATAACGCTAAGGTTTCCGACCATTCCTTCTGTAAACGTAGTATTGAAATCCGTTTTGTCTAACCATATAGTAGGATCTAATAATGTACGCCTTGCGTATTCTGGAATTGGGACAATATTGTCAACTGTGTCAATTTGGTTATCAGCTTCATCGCTTTTAACAGAAATGGGTGATGAGACGTTCTTTCTTGAAGCCAAATGTTCACCTTGGAGCCTGGCACTCGGAATGATTAAGAAGAATATTATAGGCAAAAAGACTACCAGACAAACAATAACTGACATTAAGCAAACCATGGTCGCAAATATAACAATTGTTTTTTTTGAATATGATTTGGTAGATCGGGGTACGCTGAAATCATCATCTGGATTCTTCAAAGATTCAGCCGATTCCGTATTCATTACATCGTCCATAGTAAACAAAAAGAAAAGAGAGGACACGACAAAAGAAGGACAGTTTATAACGACTATAATATATGCTTGAAAAAGAAAAAATAAACCTAATAAACCGGTATTTATTTATAAACCTTCATTGCTTAGGAAATAATTTAGTCATAAGCAGTCCAAAGATTTCAGATGGTGAATCTATCAGAATGACGTTACCAGGAATAAGTGAAATATGCAATAAAAAAAAAATAAAACCATTAAACGTTGGATATCCGACGTTCTGCACCTGCCTGCACAATAATAATCATGTAAGTCCGTGCTCGGTAGCTGCTAAATGTTCCTTTTGATACGCTTTAATTTTTCGCTCAACACTAATCTTTTCTTGGAATATTTTTTCTTCTTGTAATTTCTTCGAGTTTTCAAAAGAATTGACTTCATCGGCGAAAGTTTCATACAGTGTATCAATTTCCTCACGAATTTCCTGATAGCTATTTGAAGCATTTCTTAGTTCATCGGAAGCTTCAATAAATTTTTTGTTCAGTTTTTCGTAAACATCAATTGGTACCATGAGAATTGTCGGTTTACTTTTGCTAGCTATTTCATCATTATAATCTTTAGTTTGTTGCTCATAGTCGTACTGTTCCATAGCAGGAGAAACTACTCCTGGGGCTGCTCGTTCTTTCTTGCTAGCAGAAAAATCCGCATTAAAAGTCGTATTTCTTGGAATGTTGGGATTTTCAGTGTGCCAAGAAAATTCTGATCCTGCTTGCTTGGTTCTTTGCGTAACTGAATTGATATGATTATTATGTGCAGTAGAACCTTTTTCCTGGTCTGTAGTCAGATTGACATTTTTTTTTTGGATTCCTTTATCTATTAATACCGGTCTTTGATTATTATTTGGTTGAGGAAGAGGATGAAGCACCCGGGGAGAAGGAGGTTGAATTTGGAATATCTTCTGTGCGTTTATTGATACATATTCAACCAGAAAATACATTTCATCAACCTGCTCTTTTGGTAGGATCACTGCGGCAATAGATGCAAAAAACTGGACACGTTCATGATTTCCTCCTCGAAGTTTAGACAGGACAATTTGTACGATAGAAAAAAACACTGAGAGCATTTTTATTTTAACCTTGGGAAGTGAAAGAAAATTACTTTTGACCTGCTGAAAGAAAAATTCATTGTTAACAGAGGAGTCATCAGAAGCAAGCCTTCGAAGAGCAAAACAAAATTGTCTATCAAGTATGTGACCAGCTTTTTCATATATTTTGTCCTTCACATAGAATAAAAAGGAACCAAATAGTATCTTAGAAGGCACACTTTCCAAAGATATCGGTCGGTAGGGACTGTCAGCAATTAAAAAGCTCAGCTTAATCATCTCTAGCTCTTCAGCTTTCGTAAAACTATGTAGGACGCTTTCTACTCCGGATTTGATATAAAATGCTGCTTCATAACGTTTCAATCCAAACACAAGGTCGTCAAGAAGAAAATCTCCATCATTACTAGTGCTAGCAAACTTAGGACTAGAGGGGGGTTTGGGTAAAGGTTTCTCCATGAAGAAAATTTAAGGGAAAACCGACGGCGACTTTTATAAACTTTGGGTGTTAGACTTTGATGATACTCCCGTTTTACCTTTCAAAGTCAAACGAACTAAAAATGTATTCCAAATTACTAAAATTACTAGTAGATCTCTCAAATCCCTTTTAAGCTATTGAAGGCACCAAACATTGATAGAAACAGAAGTTAACTGGTGGTGTTGTCAAGGAAAACCCAAGAATACGAAAGATAAATGTAACACTAAGATTCATTTGCTGAATAGTATTTCTTTGTAAACGATTTTATTTCTCAATTTTCATTTTTATACTTGATTAAATTGTAAATTTCTTTTTGAATTGATTCTATGTAATACGAAAATCCAAAGTGTAGCAAAAAACAAAACTCAAGTATCTATATTCAATATCATTTAGTGCTCCAAATACGCTGACCAGCATAAATAGCCAAAAGAATTTTTATAAAAGTTTCTGGGGGTGATATCAAGAAAAGAAAGTGCTTGTAGGGATATATTAAAAAGAGATTTAAAGACCCTTTTCATTGAAGATGTGATGATCATGGATGAAATTGAAGACAGTGTCGTAAAATCCTAGGAAAATGGCACCTCCACCGCTGAGCCAGAGAACACGAGGAACGATGCCTGAAAAAAGGGCACGACCTCCTTCAAATTGAATGATATTTTTCACCGTAGATACGTAGGCCGTTCTCTGTTTACGTTAGAAGAAATGCATAATACAATGGATAGTGTCCCGAATATATCGTTACCTTTTGTGAAAGCATAATTCTCGTTTTTATAACGTCAAGGGGAGTAGTAACTGCAGCAGCAATACCTCCGGCAAGGGATCCAGACAAAGCGGCCTCGTGAGCCAGATTCTTCTCTCGGTTGTTGGAAGTCCTCCATGCCTTTTTGAGATATTCCCATAGAGGAAATTGTATTAATGTGAATGGAATCTCTCTCGCAATGGTGATTCCGTAACCAGAATATAAACCTCTCAAGGATTGCTCGGATTTCCAAATTGTTTGGAGAACATTTCCGGATGAAAGTGTTCCACCAGAAGCCTGAGCTCTTTGCTTGATGACTTCCGTAGGAACTCGTACCAAGCAAGCAGCAATTTCGCCCATTGATCCAGAAGTCATATGGATTACTGGTTCAGACAATGGAAGCTTTGAACGGCTGAGATTGGTTTTCATAGTCTCATAAGTTGTAAAAAACAAAGAAGCTGACGATGTTGTTAGTTACTGTTAGTTCGTAGGAAAACTTTATTTTAAATTTTTAAGTGAAATCATTTGAAGAAGCTCCTTGAGCTCTCATAGTTTCATTACCTCCAGGAGCACTGCCAACCAAGATGCTACCAAGGCCTCTATACACGCCTTGAAATCCACCATTTGCAAGAAATCCTCCCTTTGCTTGCAATCGAGTTTTTAACGTATCCACTGGAAATAGAGATAAATCAACAGCCAATCCTGCGCATATTCCAGACTAAGAATTTGTAAATAACAAGAGCCTCAGTTTGAAAGAGCCTTTAATTAGCCATTACTTACGCCTAATGCTTCAATAAAGGACATGGTGTGTCTCTTTTGTCTAATTTAAATTATGGATGCTTTGGTTGTGAGTAGAAAAGTTATTAATGAAATCAAGGATGACATGCAATCGACTGGTTCATCTGAAGACAGTTCAAGTTCTTCGCTCTAAGGGTTTCTTTTAGTTGGAAATTGATGTTTTACATATTGATACAAGATTAAGAAGCTCTACCGAAAAGAAATAGAAACGGAGAGTTTATAATTTTTCCTGTATTGCTGAAAAGTTAGCACGAATGACTAATTGTTGTCAAGCAGAGTCTTGGATGAATATATTCTTGATTATCTACAAATTTAAAATAATTCCTCGAAAATTGGAAAAACCTATGCTGAATGTAAAATCCAAAAAGGCATACTCTCGATTGATATGCAATATGCAACGCTTTGTTGAATGCTCGACAATCCTATAAAGATAAAGAAAAAAGAAAAGAAATTGAAGTTTTGACTTTTATATGAAAATTTCTTTACAATGGTGTCTATTCATCGTTAACGCTCTTGATAAAAGTGGATGTCACAAGCGAGTGATTGACACATGTATCTAAGGTGTACGATAATCCTGCCATTCCTTGATCTCATATTTGTTTTCTATACCCGTGAATTACACTGGGAAAATTCTTTGTATGGGGTTGCTTGCATTTGAATTCCCATCATCAAAACTTTCTATTAATCATCTCTAATTTGCTTTCACAGGTCTGCAGTCATAATGCAACCGTTTCTCTGCTTGTCGAAAACATGCGCTTTAAGTCTTTCAATGATTCCTTGTTGAACCGTATTCTCGATTGTTCCTGTATAATTAGAAGTAACTTTCTATTAAACATGGTTCACATACGTTCACGAATTGATAGGAAATAATCCTAACATGGTAGAGTGTTTTGATAATGGAACCAACTATCTAGCCATTACTTTCAAACCTCACTTGAAGCTGATGAGCAACTCTACCTTCTATACCAACAACGAAATAAGAATCAGGAAAGTTTCAATCGGATCTTTTTCCCAGTAAAAGTTGGCTGTTATGGCTGGTTTCTCTCTATTGCATTTTGCAAGCGAGTAGATTCTGCGTCTAACCTAATTTGGTTGTTTGCAATTCTTTTGCTTTTAAAGATAGGCTCCAAATGAAATATAGATCTGAATGCTCTGCGAAGGTTTGTAACCGTCCCTGGTTTACTGCATTGCTGTCTTTACTCTTTGTCCATTTGTTTGCCGATATAATCCTCGATTCAATTCCGAACTATGATTATTTTGGAGAAAACACTTATCCGTAGTGGCTCGCTTACTGTTTCATTGAAACCATTATTCCTTGTTATATTTGGTATCCCTCCCGAAATGAGCATATTGCTTAGAGAGAATGTGGACCTTCAAGCCCTTCATTAGCTATTTTTTGCTTACAATCATCCAATTTTTTTATTAGCTTCAAAATGGTACCTTTTTAATAACTTTTGGTAAACAATTGTGCAGATTTATTGTAACTTGTGTTTACATCGTTGGTGAGCTTATGACAAAAAAAGAAAAGTTATTTCTTGTCAAAAGTCCATGATTATTAAAGAAATTGTAATTGAATAAGTAGAAACGATTGTCTAGTTTCTAGTAGTCTGGTCATCAAGCTGGTCAGAAAATCTAGCCATAAACCAAAAAAAAAACAACTTGTAGAAAAGAAGTGGATAGACTTTTGAAGCATTGATACATGTCCAATACTAAAACAGAGGATTTCTTTAGAATAGACAATGAAAATAATAAAAGAGAGAAAAAGTTCGTTTCACTTCAAGTCCAAAAGGAATAGGTTTTATAAGCAACAGGTTCAGCTTTGTAAGATAGTTTCATTAAATTCTGGGAGCAGATCAAGAGCTGGCTTATGTGTTTCTCATGCGTAATCCTAAAACATTCTCCCAATTAATTTTCTGGCGTGTAATAGGAAGTTGTCGGCGAAGTTCTTTGAACTTTTTATCATTCAGGGAAGAAAGCTCCACATTAAAAGAGCGCTGATTTGCATTTTCTGTTTCTATTAGGGCATCTGAAAGCTTTCCAGTATCATCAACGCTCACATCAATAGGACGCTCGGCATCTAACCAGACATTACCATCTTCATAGTAATGCACCCTGATAAAGGAAGTTCCACTTAACTTCTTCCTCTCCGTATCATACTTGCAGACACACCTCCAACGACCGTTATAGTAATTTTGAGGGTTATACTTTACGGACACGAGCATGATGCTGTATTCAGGAACATTCGCATCCTTTTGTAAAACTCCAATTGATACATCAGACAAATAATGATCCAAAGTAACCTTTTGAATTTGTTTAACAATGTCCTCTGAGATAATTGGTTTCTCTTTATAATCCTCAACATCAATTGCTTCCTAAAGCATATTGTTAGCAAGAGCATTTCTTTGGAAGTGCTTTCCTTCATACCATTGTTTCGAAATTCACTGCAAAGGACTTTTGCAATCGTTGATCATAGTAGCGACCGTCATCCAATTTGCTTTCAGAGGAAAGGACTGCTCTTTCATCTTGGGATAACGTTACAGGAGAATTTGAATCTTCATGATGCAATTGAAGTTGCTTTTGAATGCGGTCCTCGTCGGTCAATCCAAGTGCTCGAATATCTATTATTTCAGTGTGAGAAGCCGTTTCAGCGGTTACAACAAAATATTACCTTGTACCACCTGGTTAACTTCACCAGGTGGTGATTCTCTAATAAACTTATATATATATTCTCCGTCCATTTATTTCAACTTGCACTTTCTGGGTGGTAGAGGGCAACTGGTAGAAGATGGCATAGGCTCCTAAGGATGGTATATGAAAGTAGAATGGAGGTATTTTTTACTTGGGAAAAAATTATGAAGAAGAAAAATCAATAAAATAATAGAACAATTTAAATTTATTGAATGTCAAAGTCGGTTTCACAGTTGTCCTTGTCTCTAGCCGACCGACGTATACGCTCCCCGGGAACTAGTATGTTCATAACCAATATCAGCCAAAATGTTGAAAGCATCTTTTAATCAGGCAAACAGTCTTTTTGTGAGGAATTCTTTACATTTTAACGGATTTGTTGGCTTACGCTTCATTACTACGAAAGGTGATTTAAAGCGAGTTGATCGCGAGGACGAAACAGAAGAATCATTACGAGCAAGACTAAAGTACCAATCGAGGAAGAGAGGAATTTTGGAAACGGATCTACTCCTGTCAAACTTTGCTAAAACAAGGCTGGATAAGTACTGCGTTTCTGATCTCCAAGAATATGACCGTCTCCTTGATGAACCCGATTGGGATATGTAAGTGCTAATACTCAACTATTTTTGTTATATTGGCTACTAACCTTTTTTAAATTAGTTTGTATTGGTCTTCTGGCGAGCGTGTAGTACCTGAACAATGGAGAAATAGCAAAGTACTACAGGAACTAAGCGCCTATTGTCGCAGCCGGAGAGATCATACATTACGAATGCCCGATTTATTTTAAATAAATATATTCATTCATTGAAGAATACCTCTAAGGAAACACCTAGTACCAATATACCATTTTTGACCTCGACTTTTCTTTTTCTGGTGTCCAGATTGTACCATAATATTAGTTATGCCTTTATCCTCAAAAGTAAAATAATAGAGAAACAGAAATTACAACTCAGAGCTTTCACGTAAGCTCTGAATTTCCTTGACTTCCTTGGGCGTATCTTTTGTTAATACAAATGGCTCTTGTTCTCCCACCAGAACACTATCTTCTATACGAATAGCAATTCCCTGCGCCCATTTTGGCCAACGGTTATTTAAGGGAACATAAATTCCAGGCTCAATGGTCACCTAAAGATGTCAGCGAAAAAATAAAAAAGCTCACTAGGTAAGTACGTACAATTTGGTTTTTCTTCAAAGGAGAAAAACTGTTGTTTGAGTAGCAGTCGTGGATTTCTAAACCAATCTCATGACCGATGGAATGCGGATACAAAACGTCCTCGATTTCCTAAATTTCGTTAGTTTTTAGTGGGGATGAATTATTTTGTTGTACTATACCGATTTCGAACCATATATGCCAATTTGCTTAAGCTCCTCTTTCAACAAAACAGCACTCTCATAGTGGATTCTCGCCAAGCTTAACCCTGCACTACTGGTGCATAAGTCGATGCACTTTTTTTGTACGTTTAAAACAGCTTGGTACAAATCTCGTTGGGCTGGTGTAAACCCCCTTCCAGTTGGCCAAGTCCGAGAAATATCTGTAACATATCCTCCATATTCCTGCAAGGTTAGCATACCTGGCGTTTACACAAAGACGTACGCCTCCTGCATCCACTAGCACCATATCATTTTGTTGGAATGCATCGTCATTCGCCGTATAGTGAATGCAGAGTCCATTCTATACTTGGTTAGAACAGATAAGGATATTACGGGATATTAATGATTTTCTGATTTTATGGCTCATAGATGTAATTTTAAGTAGAAAACTTACTCTTCCCCCGGCTACAACAGGTACATAAGCCGACCGTTGACAACCGCCCATTTTGAATCTATATTCGAGCTCAGTAGCCAGTTGATTTTCTTCAAGAAAGTCCTTCGCCATGACTTCTCTGTATGCATTTCCACTTATCGATGCTGCCCGTTGTAGACATGATATTTCACTTTCACTTTTGATTGTTCGCAGGGGATGCAGAAGCTCGTTAGCTGATCGAAACGGCTTTTTGCTCTGCAAATCCCTAATTTTATCCCGAACAACATCTGGAGAAGAGCCTACGGGATCTTTGTAAGGATAACCTCTCTGTGTATTGTAGAATACCCGTTTGCATCTGTTACCAAACTCTTCAATCACAAACGGTGCTTCCCAATTTTCTTGAATCTACACGTTCAGTTAATATTTTTTTTTTCATAATCAGTACTTGCATTCTCAATATGGAACAAAATTCTCCCATTTTCTACGCCAGTGCGAAAGCCTTCCCATTTTTCCGCATACGAATTTTTAGGTGGAAGGAAGAGAGCAAGCTTATAATTTTCAAACACGTCTCTTTCTTTCACTATTGGAGATTAATATAAATGAAACCTTTCCCTTGTTCACACATACGTATAAGTAGGATGGAATCAGGCTCCAAGCACCCTTTGATGATGTTAGCAAATTGCAATAAATCGAGCGTGCATTACCAGTTAGATAATAACTAAATCATGTTAACCTTTGTGTCGAATATGGGTATAGCTTACAAATTTGGGTCTTGATGATACTCATAACTAGACGATGTTTATTAGTTTGGCGCAATCACAAATCATGATGAAAAGGCATACAAAGCTGCACCACACATGTATCTAAAAGAAGTTAATTTCAATTTTTCATAAAGCATGATAGTTTTTCCTCTTACTTCACAGCGGCAGAAGTGGTAATCAATAAATCACCTTCTTGCATAAGTGCTGCCACATTATCCCTCCTGGCTCTATATTCATCTGCGTTTACTTTCGGTGTAACTGAACAGCATTAGGGTCTTGAAATATATCATCAAACTCAGCACATACGTTCTCCTGGTCGTAATAGATGCGGCCGTGTAAATGAGGTTGGCTGACCAAAGGTTTTGCTACTTTTGGTACGTACATTAGGTTGCAATGAATGCAATAATTCTTTATTTCCAAATAATTTTTTAAATCCATGACTTAAAGAGCGTAACGAAAGCATTTTTGTAAGGCATTAGATATTTCTACAAGTTGGAACCGGAGACGAGAGTGTACATATATAAATACTAGAATAAGTACCAACTACTTACTATAAACTTTATTTTTTAATTAACTTTATTCCGTATATACCTTATTTTTTAATGACAAACTCAAAATTAATACAACCTCAAACTGACAGTATTGTGACATCAAAGGTGCCTTTAATAGGAAGCCCTATGAAAATTAAAAACCATATATTTTTAGTTCGCGAGCTAAAACTAAGTCAGAAGAAGCCCCACACTTCTTCTTTGGATGAAAGAAAGGGACGATTGCAGTATGAACTACAGACTTGAATAATCTTTCAACTAATCCAGATAATTCATCACCCGTTTGTCTAAAATCCGGATACTATTATACATTAGTAAATTATTTGAACCCACAAGATGTCAATTATACTCACAGCATTCACTTCAAGTAAGTGTACTTGATTAGTTTCGTCGACCATGAAATCAACTCCAAAAATCTCAAACGAGTTGTTCAAAGGCTAAACATTCATGTTAGTAAATTGTATGCGAAAGCCTTAGTAGATATGCATACCTGAAAATGAATTCGTTGCGTAGTTGCAGCAGCTTCAAAAACATCTCCCAATATGTGTACAAGAGATTCAAAAACTTTTTCCTTATTATTAATAGAGCTATTCCAAAATGATTGTACGGAGGCCTCTCTTGGAGCGTCTCCTTGGATGCATGTGTTGCTCAATTGACCATACAAGTTGATTTCGCCATCGGCATGAGGAGACTCGTATTCGTCTCTGGCAAGCAAGCACAGCATTTCTTTAAACAAATAAACGGATAAACCACCAACGGCTAAAACATATGCACGGATATGAAATTTCCTATTGTTTAGTAATAAAGGATTGGCAATGTACCGTTGTACAAGAAAATGGCGGATTTGATGAATGACGATTTTGTTTTCTGGATTTCGGTCATTTACTGTCAATGCACCTATATTTTCTATCTCGTTTTCGCGAGATGAATGGTTGGACTCTTCATCATCATCACTTAAGGCTTCATCAAACGAATCAAATATAGCTTGCAGTTCCTCAATTGTAGAGAAAATACGGATTCCTTGTGCACCATCACACATGCTTGGTTTCAGTATATACCATTTTCTTTGTTGGGGTTCTAAAGCTTCGTTGTTTTCCAGCTCTTGTCGAAGCTCATACGACTCCATAAGCGAATCGTCTAAAAACTCTGCATAATCAAGCTCTAAAGAAAATGCTTCAGGAACAGCCGTCCTCAGAATCGATTTTGGATTCTTGGCTAAATAGTGTACCACCGTGTTCCATAAGTATTCTTTACGAATAAGTGCTTTTCGAATAACATAAGAGCATGCTAGCGTCCCAGTATCATCACAGAGCTTGTCAAAATCAATGTCTTCATATTGTGCCCAGAATAACTTCGCGTCAGCTCGTGAATCCACAAATTTCAATGGAATTCCACTTTCTAATAATGCATTTTTAATTTTCGGTTCTACATATGAGTCCCTATAGTTTACATAGACCGGGATGGTGTCTTCTGAACCAGACATCGAGTGGCACTTGTAACGAAGGATTGATAATGAAATTTGCAAGAAGGAAAGATATGAAGTCAAGCCAAGGGAAACTGGCTTATTTTATTTCTTTTTTAAATCTATTATGAGAAACAGATTAGAATGCATTTGGTTAAAAGGCAACCAGCACACGTTGAGATATTCGGGGGACTCATCTGAAAAAAAAAAATGAAGAATTACTAGAATCTGTCATCGTCTATGCTAGGTTAGACAATATTTGATAAAGATGAAAAAAGGTTTAAAAAATAGCTATATTAATATGTATATACACAATTACTGACTTTGAGATTGGAACATTGTTGGAGAATATAACGCCGATCATTTTCTATTTACACCATTTAAGCTAAACTTTTGAAGAAAATCATACGCGCATCTATGAGAATGAAAACAAACACTCGACAACTCTATCGATGGAGAAAGTATCATAAAAACAACAATCATTAAGGAAGTAAGCATTTACAAGCAAGTATAGCTTTCGGTCAACATGAGGGTCTTTGCCAGATTCGGATTCTCCCGTTCAACGAGCAAGTAACCATACAATCAGGTTGGAAAACGACGGATGTCACAGGCGCCTCATCAACAGTGTAGGAGGTAATTGGGGATATGATTGGAATGAGAGATCGAGAAACTGTTGGGTGGATTGTTATGTCATTTTGTTCAAATCCTTTGTAGCCTGATTGAACATTAAGATCACCAACATCATCGAGATCACTCATAGTCGGCTTGGATGGTTCAGCATGATTATTAACGTAGTTAAGGGCAGACTTTGGGCGGTGAAGTGCGCTTACGAGAAAATCCCATAAAAGCAATTGGCAGTCGAGGCCAACACTGGCGATGCGGTAACTGTCGTCTTTGCAACGCCATCGGTCAAAAGTTATACCCAAGACCCAAGACTTATGTCCTTGACAACGTGCAACAAGTTTTCTTTGGGGAAATGAGTAAACCGATAGCATATCATCCTTTCCGCCAGTGACAATAAACTTTCCATCTGGTGACCAAGCTATACATGATAAGCCGCCAAAATAGCTGTGAAAAATGTCAAGCATTTTTAGTTCTGCATACTTCAAAAGTTTCAAAGTTCCTCGTTCGGATACGACCGCCAAATGTTGGTGGTCAGGAGATGTTGAAAATGCATTAATTGGGGAATTTGAAAAAGCAATACAAGCAACGGGATTTAAAGGTTTTCTATCGTCGGGAGAAGGAAAGTCTTTAAGCACAGTAAAAGTACCACGCGAACTTAGATACAAAGATTTCAAGTTTTTTTCCGGAATGGAAGAGTAGAGCGGTTGCTCTTGCTGGTTTTTGTCATAATATATAACCCATCCATTCTGAAAAGACACCAAAAATACGGACTCTTGATTAGGAAGCCACTGAACAGCGGTTACTGAGTTATTATTAAAATGTCCACCTTTATTGAACCGTAAGTACTTGTAATTGATGGGATCGTACCACAGAACATCACCCGTATCAAACCCGATGATAATTTCTAAAAACTTTGGAGTTTTTGTAAATTCATTAATGTGGTGACTCACGGGGCGAGATCTGTGAAAGTCTATGCGAAGCAAAGTAGAATGGGTGCCACTGGTACTTAAATCGAGCCAGTAGAAAGACTCTTCATGGTTGGCAAAAGCATATGTTGTTCCAAGAGAAGGGGAAGTGTAGAAAGAACGAAGAATATTCTCATAAAAAGTAATAGAAGAAATAAAACATTTAGGATTAAAGGTAGAGCTTCCTGGGCGTGAGGATGGTCTGTATAGCTTGAAGTTACTGGAGGAGTGAGTGTAGGACTTTCGTTTCGAGCTTTTGTAGTTTTCAAGGATATTAGGGACTTCCCGGCCTTCTTCAGTATAATGTACACCAGGCACTTTACGGAGTTCTTCCATGTATTCTTTCCCTAAGGCACCTTCCGAAAAAGGAAAGGACACGATTTGTAGATGAACTGGGGTAGGACTTTTTATAGGAGTATTTGGGTCAAGCGGGGAGCCTGAGATATGATACTTTTGCGTTGGTGCCGACAACTGAAACTCGTCCTTCAAAACATATTCTCCTTCGCGAACAGCTATAAATAAGACTGGACGAGTGATACTAGATGACATGGTGAAACAGGAAACGGACGATAACAAATCTGTTGTTGATATTTCAATCAGTTTGAGTAATTAAACTTTGAAGGAAATAAATTATACCAGCTTTGTATTCAGCTGAGTTGAGATGATTATGAAATGGTAAATGACAGCACCAGTTGGGAAATTTTGACCAAAAAGAATGAACCAAACAAAAACCAAGAAGAGCTTTTAAAAGTCTAGAGGAAAGAAAACAAGAGGTAAAAAGCTTCTAAATACGAAAGATGACTTCTCGTCCGTAAAGAAGATTCAGTCAGCAAATCTTCATAGACGCAATCCCCTAAATAGAATTGTTAATCTTGCTTCAATGCCAAATTTCAGCAGTAACAATTCGTTTCTCTGCAACATTCACTTGTTAAAGGTATTGTCCGTGTCAAATGGCAATGAAGCAATTATCTCGGACAGCAAATTGTGAGCTCTAAAGTTTTTGTAGAATTTATGATAAGGATACTGTTTGGAATGCAGTAATAAACAAAAAGTCGAAAGACAGTCTGAAGTCTGCAGTTGTGTTTCATTCATTTAGCTGTCTTGTTATTTGATATTGTCTATTCATTACTATAAGCCTTGTGCGAAGCCGGGGAATTCCAAAGGATTATTCGTATTTGAAGGCTAGGCTAACGAACATGGACTATAAACAAACTGAGAACTTGTAGAAATTGGTTCCCAAAGTAGATCCTTTTTTAAGGGTTTCTTTCTTTTATTACTTGATTGGTTCTATTACTATACTTCTTTTTCTAAATTGTACTAAGAGAATAAGAGCTCTTGCTCTATACGTTTCATGGCTGCCCTTTCACACTTCTGTCCTTCTCGTAATATTACTTCCTATATTTTTGGCGTAAAAGGGTTTGCTTGTTGTATTGGAATAAGGAATTGATTTTTAACTGTAATAAATAAATATTAAACAAAAAGCAGAAAATGTCGGAATCTTCGAAAGAAGTAGTCGAAATTCGCCCGGCAAGTACTGAAGAAGACTGGAAAGCTGTCAAAGCCATTGCAGTTAGTGGTATTACTGGACAGTCTAAGAACCTTTCTCAGCAAATATTTTGGCATCCTATTTACTTGGCCGCTTTTGGATTCGTTTTCTTAGGAGTATATCGCATGACCAAAATGGCAGAGGGAAATACAATTTTGAGGACGGTCTTGTTAGGAGTCTTTGTGAGTGCTTTCTTTTTAACAATTATGGAAATTCCCTGTCGAAATCTATTTTCTTCTATTGCTGACGAAATGACCGAAGATACTGGTAATTTGCGCGACGAAAATCTTAAGCATTTCTATTTAGCCTACGTCAACAAAGATCGATTGATTGGAATTATTGGTATCCTTCCTCCGAATGCAGTGGGTGCTTACAACAATACTCCTACCATTGTTCATTGGAATGTGATCCCCAAGTTTTATAAATTTGCTTACGATTTGCTCGACGTGGCCTTAAACAGTGCAAAAAAAATGAAGCAAAACAAGGTTTCAGCTGAGTCATTTACTACGGATAAATGGATTTTACAAAGTCTCAAGTCCGACGGGTTTGAACCTGTTGTCGATGAAGCATTTGACTATTTGTCTTTCTTTGGTTTGCGACATGTCATATTGCAAACCAGCCTCAAAGATCGACCTAAAGGTGATAGAAAATTGAGAAACTGAAGAAAATGATACGTTTACTTTTCGTTTGCTTGCTCTTGTGATTTATTAGAAAAACCCTTCACTAAGAACCTGAAGAAAGCTAGTGCTCAACAAACTTAAAAAGGAAATCATTATGAAAAATTAAGGTTGAAACTTTCAGAAACTCTTTCTACTCCATTCCCCTTTGTAATGATCGGTAGGAATTAAATGCCGACTGCAACTAGCAAAGATTCCCATGAATATCATAGCATTGAGCATTCTTCAGCATAATTCCTTGTGTACCTTGTCAAAGTTCACTTAGAGAATTTAATTTGCAAAGCAATTACTAACTTTGCACTTTATATTGATAGCTATTTTCATCGGATTCTAATGTTTTGCATTTAGTTATGGTACAATGACATTCTTTTAAAATTTATTCATTCACTCATTTAACTTGCGAAGCTGCAAAGCATTTATAGGGATCAACCGTCTACTGTATTATGCTCTGTTTGTTCTCTTCATACATACTCACTACTTCAGTCATACTTATTGATGGCAATTCGTTATTGCCATTTTCTTATGTAAGTTTACAAAATTTAACTAATTAGACATATCTTGAAATATAAGACAATTTCATTTATTCATTTCTAATATTCGACGAATGCTTTTATCATAATAGTGTGATGGTGTATTTGTCTCAGACAAGGAATTCACATTACTTCCGCTACTAACACCTGGTAAAGTTACAATAAAAAATTCCAGTTAAGTTTTTTGTTTCTTTTAATAGATCCAACGGCTAGATATCAATTAGTATATCTACATGGTTGCAAAGCTTGACTTTACCCAAGCCGACCTTCATCCTGTTAGCAAACCTGCGTCCAACCCTTATTCTTTCACAAACTCGAGTGACTTAACCAAAAAGCATTATTTAAGTGAATTAGAGAATACTTTAAGAAAGACAAAGATTAGGATATCAAGTGATGTCGAAAAAATGAGTGTCTCCATATTGCCTTCACAATCAATCCATATGCAAGATTCCGTGTCCTCTGGATTGAATTACAGAAACAGAATTGACTCTGGTAGGTTAGGAAACTGCCCTTATCCTAAGTCACATAATCGACTGCAGAATTCAAGTCCTTCGAGACTACCATACGGGAAGAAAAAGCCTGGATATCAACAGTCTCAAGGTTTGCCAGATCCGTCGAAAATCTGTCTGGAAGACTTTGCTTTGAAGAGTTCTTCAACAGGCCCCTCATCATTAATGCTTAGCAATCCCAGTGAAAATAAATTATCGGAGGTTCATTTGACGAATACGACGAATAGCTCTAATACTTCTAATGGACAAGGGAAATCTAGTGGAATCGAATCCGGAAGCAACAGGGATTCATCCAGGATAACTCGCGACTTTGACCAGAGTGAAAGTAACTATCATGAAGGAAGTGGAGCCCCATATGAAAATAGCAATGAAGATGATTATGATTTTGATGAAAACAGCGATGCTAGCACTAATGAAAATAATAATGATGATGACAATTATGATGACCAAGAAAGCAATGACGATAATGGTGATGAGGGGCACGATGATAGCGACGAAGATGAGGAGGACGATGAAGACAAAGACGAGGAAGAAGAAGAAGAAGAAGAAGAAGAAGAAGAAGAAAAGGATGAGGATGAGGATGACTACAGCTTCAGAAACGTCGCCTTTCGGAGTCCAAATAACATATTTCGTCGTCGCTCCGGAACAAATTTCCCTGACGAAACCGGAGACAACATTGATGAGCAGTCTCTTTATAGTGAACTTAGCCGGCTTCAAAGAAGTGATCGTTTTCGCCGCTTAGCCTCAAGTGTCCTTTCATCTGGTAATTTGGAAAATGCAGAGGACGATGACCTTGGTGCTAGCGCATTTTCCTTTAATCCGCTTCGTTCTTCTGTCTTTGCTCCTTCTGGTCAATTTTCGCGTCTGTTGAGGGGAATTAAAGATTTTAGCGATCCGACCATTCAGTTACTTTCTCTCCAAGAACTTTCCGAGACTTTTGCAATGAGCACAGAAGATATGTTAATAGGAGTCTTTTCCCCAGATGCGTTCATCTCTGCCTTTTCAGATATCCTTTCTTCTGAACTCTTAGTTGGAGAAACTGCAATCCAACTTATGCTTACTTGTGCCACTTGCATATCCAACATGATGGAAGCCCTTCCACTTTCTATGGCCAAAGTTGCCCATAGTCCCATCGTCCGCGTCCTATGCGAAAGGATGTTTGACATGCAATACATAGATATAGCTGAGCAAGCTTTGGGGATTTTCGAAAAGTTGTCTGTTGACTTTGGTAATTGTATACTAGAACACCGTGGTATGCTAGCTGCTCTGCAATACTTTGATTTTTTTTATACGAACGTCCAGAGAACGGCTATTTCGCTTGCTGCTAATTGCTGTAAGCATATTGACGAGTTTAATGCCGAGTTTGCTGAGGAAGTTATCCCTTTGTTATCCAATACTTTACAGTCTTCTGATTCGGTTGTTGTAACGAAGGGTTTTGAGTGTTTGGAAAGTATTATCGATTCATTGAATTTCTCTCCGAATATAATCAAATCACTCATAAGCGAAGATTTAATTAGCACTGTCATAAAAGCTTTGACCACGAGCACTATGCAAAAGAAGGCCACTGATCTTCAAGTTCAACTTTTTCACATAATTTCATCATTATGTATAACCTCTAGTTCTTTTATACTACCTGTTTTAAATCATGGACTTCCAGAAATTATGTATGAATTATTGTGCGGGCTTCCACCTCCAGAGACCTCGCATCATTCTAGTATGGTAGCTATGCAGAGTCTCTATCACTGTCCTAACAGTCTCATTATCGCTTTATTGCAAACTATAATATCATTTTTACCTAAAGCCCCTTTTGCCGGACAAGCAGACTTGGTAACACGAATTCATCGAATGGATAGTATATTACTACCAATTGTACTTGACATCTACTCCACCGTCCCTACACACGAAGTGAAGTTATTAGCAGTATCTACAGCACTTATGATGTTAAGGTCAATTGATGGTGAAGATCTAAGGCGTCTAGTACAAAATTTGCCTTTATCATCCTTCATTGCATCTATTTTATGTGCTAGAAAGGCGGACAATTATTCAAAACAAAACGCTTTGGAAATGGCGATTTACCTCCTTGAAGCCCTACCTGATGTTTACTATTCCCTGTTTATAAGAGAAGGTGTCGTGCAAGAAGTTGGATACATAAGCCGTTCCATAAATTCTGATTTAAAGAAGCTAAAGCTCAGTATTTCATTCTCCCAATCCAAGTCTACTCATCGTCATGAAGAACTAAAGAAACTGTCATCCATTAAGGCGTTATCCAAAAGTTTCTTAGGAAATTACGAGATTGAAAGCCTGGAGAATCCAGTGCTTCACGATTTAATTGATCTTTCGAAGCGCTTAGCTAGTGACGTTTACGTTGAAAGCTCTTGTAAAGAACTTGCAGTAGTTTTTCAAAAAACGACCAACGTCACTAGTTTTGAATTGTTACACTCAGGATTAATACGTAGTTTGCTTTTGTCCATGCGGAAACCTAATAGTAACGCATTAAGGTACTTTTTGTTGTCAATGAATAAAAGCAAAGAAACGGAGGTTTTAGAATATGAAGGAAGCCCGCTTATGTCGTTCATATTTTGTTTACAGGAGCTTTTGTCGAGAATTGAGAATTTTCAATTAACAATTTTACCTTCTCTTTCATATAATTCGTTGGAACACGTTTCGTCCAGGCAATTTAAAGTTCGATTAATTGCTCTTCCCGGATCCAACATCCAACCCCCTTTCCGTTCATTGATTGTATCAATAAATGGGTTAGCCACGATTCGAGTATTGGAAAACTATCTATATACTCGAGTCCTTCATCGGGATGAAAGTGAGCGTCGACTGTCATCATTTCCTGAAAGTGACTCATTGCAGGAGTCAGGCGACTCAACCAGGCATGAATCTTTTGAAAATCCAACGGATTTATCTCAGAATGAAAACAGTTCCATTGGTTCAGGTTCTGTAAATGAAGCTGATTCTTCTGTACCCGGTGAACTCAATTCTAGACATTTTGCATTTTGTCTTGGTAAAAAGCTTTTACTGCCAGAAACCACTATTTTTAAAGCATTATTTAGTTTTATTGAACGGTCAGATGAACACACTATTGATGATATATGGAAAACAACAATTCCCCTATATTATGGCGAACCCTCTTCTTATAAGGAAGACAATGAGACTCAGAATTCTGTAGACGAATCGGAAGAAATTCCTAGCAAAATAAAAGAAATACTAGAAATGTTACGTGTACTATATTATGGTGTTCGTGATTTACAGACCATATTTCCCGAAAAGCATATTCGGGGAAGTCTTGAAAACGTACTCATGGAATTTAGTAACTGGAAGTTGAGTGCTAAGTTAAACCGTCAATTGGAAGAACAGTCTATAATTGTGCATGGATGTACACCTTCGTGGTGTATTTCTTTAACTTCTGAATATCCATTTTTAATACCGTTTGAATCACGCTATCAACTACTGCAGTCAACATCGCTTGGTTTACCAAGGTCAGTGGCTTTTATATTATCAAGAAATTCCAATTTGCCCAAGAATGAAGGCTCTTCTATTCTTCAGTACGTAAGTTTACGTCGTCAGAAAATTAGAATACCAAGAAAAGATATGTTTAATTATGCTTTGCAGGTTCTATCTAGCTATGGATCTTCTGATAAGGTATTGGAAATAGAATATGAAGACGAAGTTGGTTCTGGCCTAGGCCCGACATTGGAATTTTACACTACTGTTTCTAGAGAGTTTACGAACACTGCCTTCGACATCTGGAGAAATGAGCATAGTGAATCACAATATGTTTTTCATGCTTCTGGTTTATTCCCTTCACCCATATCGACGGTGGAAGGAAGCGATGAAAATAAAAAAAAACTATCGCTATTTTCGGCATTAGGAAAATTCGTTGCACGTTCAATTTATGACTCAAGAGTCGTTAGTTTGCAATGTAATCCGCTGTTCTTTGCAAGGGCTATTCCGCTTACTATCTCGTCAGTTGCAAAGGTAGATAAAGGTCTAGCGACTTCATTGCGTTACTTGCAATCCCTAACTTCTGGGGTTGGGGGCCCTAATTTTGACGTTGATATAGAGAGCTTAGGCCTTGATTTTACGCTTCCAGGGTATTCCTCTATAGAGCTTATACCCAACGGAAGTACTATTTCGGTCAACAAAAGTAATTTGGAAGACTACATCAAGTACATCATTGATTTTACTGTTGGGAAAGGGATTAGACGACAAATACAAAGCTTCCAAGAAGGGTTTTCAAGCGTTTTTGCTTACTCTTCACTTCGAGTTTTAACGGAGTATGAGCTTTCATCGCTTTTTGGAACAATTGATGAAGACTGGAGTTATGAAACGCTTCTTAAATCGGTTGTTGCAGATCACGGATACACTATCGAAAGTGCACCTATTCAAAGGCTTTTACAACTTATGAGTAGTATGAACTTCCGGGAACAGAGAGATTTCCTTCAATTTATAACTGGTAGTCGAAAGTTACCGATAGGTGGTTTTGCTGGTATGAACCCACCATTTACAATTGTGAGACGTTTGAATGAACCACCATATAAACCCGACGATTATTTACCAACTGTTATGACTTGCGTTAATTATTTGAAATTACCTGAATACTCTTCTGTGGAAGTTTTGGCTAGTCGTCTATCAAAGGCCATCTTAGAGGGTCAAGGTAGCTTTCATTTGTCATAATGTTCTTATACTTGTGGACTAGGTAAATTATCTTCAAAAACAAAAAAATGAAATGCATTCACCATACCAAATAAAGGTTCATTGATTGCAATTTATAGGAGACAGAAAATGAGAAAACGTTATAGTAATTAAGTATTTAGTAAGTTATTTACACCTTACAATGTCATGCATAATGGCAAATGAGAATAAATTTCTGAATATCATTAATTATACCAAATATACTGGTCATAGAATAAACGAATGAAAGTTGGCAACATTACAAAGTAGAGAATCATGCAAATCGTACTTTATGGTATAGTACGCAAAATAAGAAGATATTTTTGAACCGATTGGATGAATTATACAGAGCAAAAATGTATAAATGACTGAAAACCAACAAAACTGACGCTCTTTCAAAATTAACCGGACTTAAGACCTTTTTTTGAAGTATGCTGAAGAGGGGGTTTTTTCCTATTTACGGATCGCCTTCTTTGGTCACCAAAATGATAACTCAAATTTTCCAACTCATTTTTCACGTTTTCGGCTGAAAATTCAGAACGTCGGGGACCACTTGGTCTGGGATTATTCTGAATTCTGTTACGAGTTGCACTAATTCGAGAAATCAAATCCAAGTAAGAGTACATAAAATTACTTAGCAACACTTGCTGAACTAAAGGCCGTTGGGCATTTGACAACTTAATGTGTGACAACCGGTATATAGCTCTTTCTGTACAAATAGGGAATCGGGACCAATAATAATCTTTATCCGGTATGAAATCCTCGGGCTTGTCCGACTTGTCAGCATTAGGAATGTTTGCTGCAGTGTTGAGTAAGGTGCTTGGAGCTTCCTGGTCGTTAATGCGCTCTTCCTTTGGTATTGCTGGACGACGAGAAATAGGTCGGAGGTTTGTAATAGGCTTCTCACTACTAGTTTCTGCTGATTTTTTTTTTGAACTGAAAAGTGACCCAAAGATGCCATCTTTACCTGGTGAAGATTGAGATGCGGATTGTTCTTCACCTTTCTTTTTTGTCTTATCTTTCTTTTGATCCTTTTCATGATCATTTGAAGTGAACAGACGGCCCCAAGGTTTTTTTAATTTCTTAGTTTCCGGTGAAGATGGTGGTTTATGGTTTGCGGTGGTAGGTTGCTTAGGCACCGGATCACTTTTTTCCTTTTCTGTAGACTCTGAAGGTTTTCCGACTTCCATTTGATTTTCTTCAAACTTGTCCTTCGCAGGTGTAGGATTCGTTTGCACAATTTCGTCGGATTTGGATCCAGGAGATGGATGCAAGGACGGTGAGACAAAATCGTCTTGTTCTATCTCACTATCCTTTGTTTTTTTGGTCTGAGATGCGATTTCGTTTTGTTGAGATTTATTGAATTCAGGAAGCTGTTCAGGTGAAGAAACTAGGTCTTCACCTTCCTTACTAATGTCATCCACTTTATCTTGAGTCTTGGAATCGGGCATCTGCCCAACTACATCGGAATCTGTCGCTGAGTCAATATATTTCAAATCACTGTTGTTTTGTTTCACTTCAGCATTGTCTTGTAAAGATTTTGATAAAGGTGGCGTCGATGGAGCCTCTACCTTTTGCTCATCTCGGCGAGACATAGAAGAGGAGGGTCTGAGAACACTGAGAGAACGAGACAGGCCATCCTTATTCATGGCAAAAGGAGATCTATTACCTAGTAAAGTGGAGGCTTTTCCACGATTTATAGTTTTGATCGAGGCTCCAGACCGTCGGATTGTAGTACGAGAAGAACGCTGTAAAAATTGGTTCGGTGACACCAGAATTGGGCTATCTTCAGGAGGTTCTGACCTCATACTATCAACAAGACTTTCCATTTTCTTGGGATTTCTGGCTAAAGACTCCAAGTGTTCCAAGTCTTGTAAGTGAAGAGACTTACCCCGCTGGATGTTCTTCTTTTCGATAATTGGACTACCATCCTGATAATTCTGAGCAGCATCGTCAGCTTTGACCTGGCGAGACAACAACGAACTCCTTCTTCGCAAAGAGCGTATATGCTGCAGGGGAGTGGCATTGGTGTCCATTTGCTTCGGGTGCTTTAAATTCTTGACTTGTAAATCTAGAAAGTCTTTCCAACCATTGGGGTTTACTTCCGGATGTAAATCTGCTGGAACCCAAAATAAAGTAGATGCATCTGACTCTGACTCCGGAGGAGACATCATGACAGACCAATCTGTATGAAGATCTGGATCGTCTGTACCCTGCATGGATAATCGACGAAGATATGTAAGGGCTTCCCGTTCTTTATCCAAATCTTCTTGAGACATGCCTTCTCCGAGAGCATCTGACTGAATGCCATTGTCTTCATCAAAAGTTTCGTTCATATCAAGACTTTTATGAAGGTCCATTGTGCCGTTTCGGGAAGAATCGATATTATCAATAGCACCATGTTCATCACATGATTGATCAGGCTTCGTTTGTGAAGTATCCATTGCCTCTCCACGAGATGCAATGAAATCTCTATTTTTATTAGAGAACTCATTGGTGTCTACAAACTCTTGATTTCTTCGATTAATTTCATCAACGTCGGCGTTAGAACCTTGGTAATCAAGGGTTGGCATGTTTGTAACAAAAAGAGAATAAATAGGTTAATGCTTGGAAAATAAGAAAAGAAAGGAAAGAAAATAGAAAAAGAAGAAAAAATTTAGCCGATAGCGTGGACTATGTATAATAAATAGACGTTTGGATTATGCAACAGGGTGAATCCAAATCCGAAAGAATGAAAATGTAGCTTAAAAAGAATCAATCCAGGAAACTAGCTTGTAGAAAAGCAGCGGGATCGTATTGTCCAAGCTCAAAAGAAGGCTACTCTTTGAATCAGACGTGATATCTTTCTATTTTGGGAAAATTGAAGGAATGGCACAAAAGATCAATGCAAAATTTTCAGCTAGTAGAGAGTAATCAACAGAGATCCTATTCTAGTAGAACAGGTAATCCTAGAAAGACGGAATATTTTCCTACGATGTATTTTAAAGAGCCTTCGGCCACATGTATAGAAGACTGCAAAGGCGAGACCAAAGAGGATGCAGATAATTAAAACATATAAATGCAAAAATGATGCTTAATCAAGACACAGAACACGAAGAGAAAGAATTCGTTTGCTGAAAGAATGCTTTTGATGCAAACTGAACAAAAGCGGCCGAAGAACGGTTGAGTGCCAATGTCAAAGATTTTCTATTTGCAAATGCAAAGAAATTACAAAAACAATGCTTTACCGAAGCCTTTTATGAAGCAATGCTATCGAGAATAAACAAAGCTTGTAAACAAATACCAAAGACGTCAAAACTTTGAAAAAAATTCGTATAATTCAAAAAGGATCCCAAAATCTTTTAAAATATTTGAAACCTTATGTAGCTTTCCTTTATTATGACTCAAAATTGAAGCGTTAAAGCGAAAAAACACTGATGATTCAAATTCCTGAACTGAACTGGTGAGATTTCTTGGCTTCCGAAATCCTATGTCTTCCATGAAATAAGGATGCGTACGAGCGCGAAGGGTTACTTTTGGGAATTCTACAGGAACTCACTATAATATAAATATAAACAAAACGAAATGAAACAAGATAAAAAGGCAAAAAGACAAACGCAGAAGGGGAATAAAACAAGGTCTGTAGGAAGGCTTACTAACATAAATTGCTTTGGAAATACTGGTATATTTTCAGCAAATCCCCGTATACTTTTTTATTTTATTCTGTGTGTTAGGATCTGCACAACTTTACAAGTCGGTAGGTAAGAAAAGGTCGTTTACGTTGTTTTGAAACATACGAAGAGCCAAAAAATTGAGAAGCAACAGTATTTGATTCTTTGTCTTGAAACTGATGCATGGGTTCTTTATTTTAATTTTTGCATACAACCATTCCATTGAACAAGAGCAGGCTTTGTCCTCCTTAAGAAAGAATTTCTTATGAAACAGGAGTGAAAAACGTATATCTATAAAAGACCTGTCTATTGAAAGTAGACACAATTCTTGCTTTTCGAGTTTGCATCTCAATTTCCCAGTTTGTTTACATTGCATGACGTGAAAGACAAAACACTAACTGCGAGTAACAATCACAGGTAACGTGGAATTACAGTCGTAAGGAATTGAACGAGGACTGAATCACTTATAGAGAGCCATATCCATGGATCAAAAAACTGCTTCACCGAATAAAGATGCGGTCCCTCAAACGGACGCTTACATGGGTCTCTGCAACTCGCTCACGTACCGGTTTGAAGGATGGAGGCATCTCGTAGAAAATCTGATTTCGTTCTTTAAACAACTTGAATCTTTGTCGAAATCCACATCAAAGGAATACTTGAAGTTGAGTAAAATAATTACGCATCCTTCCAAAGATGTGAACATATTTGATGAACACGGAGTGCAGGATGTGTTTGCAGCCTTGCGAGACCAAACAGCAGCTATTTCCACCGATAACGAGCAATTATCGATTCAGCTTCCTGGAGCCATTATCAAAGTTTTAGAGTTGCTTCGTGACGATTTGAAAGAGCATTGTAAAAAAATCAATGCTGATGGTACCAAGGGTGTAAAGGGCGTAGAAAAGCAACGTTCAGAATCGCAGAAGCTTCTAGTGCAATTAGACCGTGCTTTGTTGCCGTGGGGTGGTGATAATCCTGCTGCTGTAAATGTAAAAAACGATCCTTTTATCGTTGATCGCCTTGTCCTCAACTCCTTAGCTCGCCAAGTTGCCGAAGAAAACAATCATGTTCACTCAGTGGCCCAAATCCAAGAACTTTCCTTTCGATTTGAGCAAAATACCATTTCGAAAATCAAGGATATTATACGCCAGTTCGAAATACTCATGAACCAAACCTTTACCAAATCCATTAATCATGTGCGCGAAATTCTGCAAGTCTCTGAAGCTCAGACTTTAACTGGTGAATGGTCTTCATATGCCAAGCGAGAACCAGATTTTATTAAGGGCTCTGTGACACCTCGAATATATTCCGAATTGCCGTATCCCGGTAAAAACAAATCACCAACTGTTCCCATTGTTGCTGGTTATCTAATTCGAAAAACTACAATCATGAAGAAAAAACAGAGGGGGTTTTATGCTTTCACTCGTTCGGGTTATCTTTACGAATTCAAGTCCTCAGACCCTCAAGTCGATCCTGAACCCGAATTTGCTTTATATATACCCGATTCCTTAATTGGCCGTCCCTCAGACAAAAAAGCAAAATTCAAAATCACTGGAAAGGATGCGACAAACAAGGTGTTTGGATCTCGTTCAGACTACTCTTTCCGCGCTAGTAGTCAAGTTGAATTAATGAAGTGGTGGGAAGCTTTAAATACCTATATATCCGGATACCATCAACCCGCCTTTACACAAGAAAATACGCACCCACCTGTCGAGGCTGTCTCTGAGAGTGATGATGATGATGATGATGAATTTCAACCTGCACCTGAGGCTCGCAAAAACACCGTCCGTAACACGCCAACTGCTGCTTCGCGGATCAGTCCTCAAGAAACTCGACCACAAACTCATTCTTCAGTTCCTTCATACGATAATAGTCAAGCACCTCCTGCCAATGATTTTGTTTTTCAGTCTGATTTGAATGGACATAATGCTTGGAACTTGTAGTTTGTGGGAACCATTCTGATGTAAATACATGTTTTATTTGAGAATCAACCGTTTTTTGAGGTGTGAATGATTATCTATTAAATCATGGCTTGATTGTCGCCTGTAATAATTAATACTGTAATTTTTGTTATGGATAATCTTGTATTGTGGATTGCCATTTGGGTCTCATTTGGTTGATTTCCGACTTAATGCTTCTTTAAGTTACTACTGTCGACATTCCTATAGTTGCTATAGTTCTTTAATTGTTTTCTTAAAAGATTCTTGTTTTTACTAGCAACGCTGTCAAACTAGACTGTAACTACTCAGACTGAATCACAATAATGAGTAACATAAACAAATTCATCTGTAAATATGTTTATTAAACTTCGTTAAACCTCATAATATATCTTTCAAGGTATTTAGGGAGAAAGAGAAATTGCCTTTATTGATTTAATGAACTACGTAAAAAAGTTCCACCTACAATTTTAAAGGAATTGTACCTTGGATGAAATTTGTATTCTATTGATGTTTGATATGCGTTTTGGTGAAGCAAAATGGTAAAAGAGGAAAACAATGGAATGACAAACGGGGAAAAAAAGCATCATGAGCAAGATATTGTTTACAAATCAAAGGTTTATGCTTTTAAAGATGGGGAGTATCGAAAGGCGGAAATCTTAATGATTCAGAAAAAAGCTAGTGGCACTTTCTATTATGTACATTACGATGATTACAACAAGCGATTAGATGAGTGGATTACTGTCGAAAGCATTGATTTAAAAAGAGGAATCGAGTATCCGCCTCCTGAGAAGCCAAAAAAAGCTCACGGAAAAGGGAAGTCAGCAGAGTCAAAATACCCGAAGAATGATCGAAGAAAATCTTTGACTAAACCGGCAAAAACCGAACCGGGTACACCTTCGGCCAAGGTTGAACCCTCTACCCCTTCTATCGAGAGTGATCATGGATCAAACGCTGAAAGTCTTCCCTTGTTAGATGAAGAAGATAAAAAAGCCCCGGTATCCAAAGAAGAGGAAGTAGAAAGGCTTCGTTTTAGTGGGTCTATGGTTCAAAATCCCCATGAAATCGCCCGCATTCGGAATATAAACAAGATTCAGCTTGGTGATCATGAGATTGAGCCTTGGTATTTCTCTCCTTATCCAAAGGAGTTTTCTGATGTAGATGTGGTTTACATATGTTCTTTTTGTTTTTGCTACTATGGATCTGAACGTCAATTTGAGCGCCATCGTCAGAAATGTAGCTTGCAACATCCCCCTGGTAATGAAATTTATAGAGATGACTACATTTCGTTTTTTGAAATTGATGGCCGTAAACAAAAGACTTGGTGCAGAAATGTCTGCCTTTTATCAAAACTCTTTTTAGACCATAAAATGCTCTATTATGATGTCGACCCGTTTTTATTCTATGCAATGTGCCGAAGAGATGAATATGGTTGTCATCTAGTTGGATATTTCTCAAAAGAAAAAGAATCAGCCGAAAATTATAATCTTGCCTGTATATTAACTTTGCCTCAATATCAACAACACGGTTACGGTAAACTGTTAATCCAATTTTCATATGAGTTGTCCAAAAAAGAGCACAAACACGGTTCTCCCGAAAAACCTCTTTCCGATTTGGGTCTTATAAGTTATCGAGCTTATTGGGCAGAACAAATTATAATTCTCGTCTGCAGTATGCGAAATGAGACCACCATTGATGAACTTGCAAACAAGACTGCTATGACTACAAACGATGTTTTGCATACACTTCAAGCCCTTGACATGCTAAAGTACTATAAAGGGCAATTTATTGTCTGTATCACAGAGGGTATTGAACAACAATACGAAAGAATAAAATCAAAGAAACGAAGAAGGATTGAGCCTAACTTGTTATCTGAATGGCAGCCTCCAGTATTTCATCCTTCTCAATTACGCTTTCGTTGGTAAACATATTTTATCTAAATTGAGGATTGCTGGCCAATTCTATACGATAATAAAATTTCTACCTGATATAGCATATGTAGCTTAATAACGAATTGATGTTAAACAAAGCTTGATTAATGAAACATCGGTTACTTTTATTAAACTTGGAGAGTTAAATATTAATATTAGGCGGTAATCTTTGTATTCTATAAGTCACTAATAACCCAAAAAAACAATTCGGAAATCTCTCATAGGGGGTATAATCTCTTGCCAGATCGGACTCTGGCCAATTTTTGGGAATTAAATACAAGGTATTATCTAAATCAAAATCTATTTCTCGATGCCTGCCTGGACGTTTACTAAACCTTTAGCTAGCATTTCTTCTGTGAGCTTTTTTGCTACCAAAGCAGCCTCTGGTAATATTATATTTGGGTAGCGAAGACTTACCCAAAGATATACCACTATTTTTTTATGAAGTCTTTCTAGATCAACTAATTCTTCATTAGTACTCGGAATTCCTTGGTCAATTATTTCCAGTGGCAGGTAAGGATGATCATATATTTGCATGCGCCTACCAGTTGCGATGTGCTTTCCGAGCACACGCACAAATTCAGGAGCATTTGGAAGTTGTCTTCCAATCGGTATGCCCAACAGAGAAATCTTGTCTTCTACTGTCAATTCTTGCACAGTCTCGAGTAAGTCCAAAGTAAAAAAGTTCACACCAAAGTTGGACGCAGAATAAGGTCCGTGTACGTTGAAAAGTTTCGCGTAGCGTTCCAAAATCATGCGAACGGGAATATCGCTTGGAAAAAGGGTGCAGTACTTTTGAAATACATAGTCGGGCGGCTTTATGCTAGCTCGAGTTAAATTTTTTGTTGGAACCTTCATTGCGAGCTTCAATGCCTCGTAATCTTCTTTGTACAAAGTCGTGACAACACCCGGTGATTGTTCCGAGTCCGACGCCTGGTGTCTGCCGGCTCTTCCAGCTATCTGTTTTACTTGAGAAGCAGGGATGTCAATGATCTCTTTGCCACTAAATTTTTTGAGTGTGTGAAAAATGATCCTTTTGACTGATAAATTCAATCCCATTCCGATAGCATCTGATGCCAACAGGACTTTTTCTTCATGACTATCAGAATTAAATAAGTTGGCTTGTTGATTACGTACTTCAGGAGGAAGTGAGCCATAAATCACAGCTGTCCGTTTTCCTATTTTTTCCTCAACCTTTTTCTTTAAGGCAAAAATATCTTTACGTGAGAAAGCCACCAAACAATCACCTTCGCGCAGCTTCAGTTTACCATTTAAACTACCCTTTCCAAGTTTAAGGCGATTAAGACGATTATAATGATAGACAGTAAAATCATCTCCGGTTGACTTTGCAATAGACATTACCAAATTCACAGCACTTTCCTCTCCGCATAGGTGAATTTCTTTAGCATTAAGTCCCAGTAAACATTCTGTCCAGGCGAAACCTCTATCAGGATCAGCTATCATTTGTATTTCATCGACAACTGCAACTTCAAAGGAATTTTGAGTCCTACACATCTCAACAGTACAGGATAGAACCTGCGGATTAAGATAGGGTTTTCTGATCTCCTCACCTGTGATCAAGTTGCATTTTATTCCATCAGCGTTTAATCGATTAAAAACTTCGTGAGCTAAAAGGCGTAATGGACCTGCATATATACCTTTTTCGCTCTGTTTCAGACGCTGTAAAGCATGATATGTTTTCCCGCTGTTTGTAGGGCCTACATGCATAATAATGTGCCGTTTTTGGCTTCTTGCAGCAGGATACAGCTCTCCTGGATTTCTTATATTGGTCAGCTGTCTCTGTAGTTCCACATTGGTATTTTCCAAAATATCTTTAAACCTTGCGTATGCAAAAAAACTGTCTGCAATCATTTGCTGAAGGTGAAATAAATAAGAAGTGTAGTTTTTTTGATGCAAAGGTCTCCTCAAGTACTCGCGATCGCTGTAGTAAATATCAGACGTAATTTCGTTTCTGGAGGAGATCAAAGATTTCAATGCCCTTTTTTTTAAATCGTAGTAAGCCAATTCTTGGTTCGTCTTTGCATTTCGGCAACGCTCTAAAAATGACGGCAGGTATCCAGTTGGGTATTCAATGTTTTGTTTTTCAAAATAAGTCTCCATTCCACTCAATGCCGACCTCCATAACAAATTGCCTGGTGAGTCATATGGCAAAAATTTTTTGGGCACACTCACCGGGATAGTACTATGGAGCCTTTGAAACGAATAACATGATCTAACCTTAAATTTGTTGATGAAGAACGAAAGCTTCATTTCAGTACAATGGTTGAAAATCCCGGAAAAGAGTCAATCAACAAGCGAATTGAGCTAGACTTAGGAGTTTTATCCAAAAATATCATAAATTGGGGAACTATTTTAAAAGATTTGTAAAATTCGCGAACAATTAATGCTTTGAATGAAAACACTTACAAATCTTCCCAATAACGTAGCAATTAATTTCATAAAGTTTCTTTCTTATTATTTTAACATAAAATTCAGCCTGTAAAACAAGAAAATAATGCTACTTTCACAGCAACTGCATCTACAAAGGCAGAAGAAAACAATGTTACTGTTTACATGTACTGGAAGAAGTAACACATTCTAACGGAATGCAGTAAAGTAGTTACTATAAGACATCCTAGTTCGCTATATCATAATCCTGTATGGAAACAGCAACGTACTTTTGTTATTAACCAAGCATAGCTTACTTATACTTTTCCAAACTTCATCAAATTGTCTTAAATAGAAGGTATTCAAGATGGTGTTGGAGGCTAATATGTTTTTGTACGTAAAAATAGAAGGTTGGTGACTCTAACAAGTATAGAATTGACAACTCTGAATGGATGATTAATGGAGACTATATTCCCAATAGATTTGACGCTCAAAAAGACACTGTACATTTGATTTTTAACCAAAAAATCAATGATAATCCAGAAACCATGTGCGGTTTGATGACGATGGGTGAGAATAAGTAAGGATTTCAGAGCTCGGTATAGTGCGTGTCTACTAACAGCATTGTGTGTTTTAGTCCTCAGGTGTTAAGTACGTTGACAAGAGACTATGGTAAATTTTTATCAGCCACGCATGACTTACCTGTTCGTGGTGATTCCAAATTTGGAGATGCGATTCAAATTGCTCAACTTGCCCTGAAGCATCGAGAAAACAAGACTCAAAGACCTAGAATTGTTGCATTTGTTGGCTCTCCTGTCGTTGAAGATGAAAAGAACCTAATTCGCTTGGCGAAGAGGATGAAGAAAAATAATATAGCTATTGATATTATCCATATCGGAGAACTTGAAAGCGAAGGTGCATTACAGCGTTTTATTGAAGCTGCAAATTCGAATGATAATTGGTATAATCTAAAACATACATCAAAGATTTTATACTAACGTGTCTTTAGCCATCTTGTAAGTGTCCCCCCAAGCTCGCAACTCCTCTCAGACTTGGTGAACCAATCTCCCATTGGACAAGGTGTTCCTGCTTCCCAAGGTCAATTTGAATATGGTGTTGATCCTAACCTTGACCCCGAGTTGGCCTTGGCTTTGGAGCTTTCTATGGCCGAAGAACGGGCTCGCCAAGAAGTTTCTGCTCAAAAACCAGCTGAGCCGTCCGAGCCAGCCGAAGAACAAGGCGATAAAAAAATGCAAGAATAAACTTTCTTTGTTTGCATGTCTTTAGTTGAATGCTAATTATTACTTACGACATATCCGAAAATACAAACCAATTGGTACGGTGAAATCAATTTTGTTTACACATGAAATGAATTTTCCATGTGCAAATTAGAAAACGTGTTAGAACTCGATGTTCTTGAATGAATACTTGTTTATGAAATTTGATACTTACTATTATGTCTCTGACTATTTTGTTTTACCACCGAATTTCAATTATCAACTGATAAAGAGATATATATATGTATTTAATTTCCACTTTCCATGAATGTTATGAAACCCAAAACTTGTATGATATAGATTATTCATGCATGTTGTACAAAACAGTCTAAACAATGAATACATGACGCGTAAATCACTAGCAAATCCAAAATCTTTTCTATTTTACGGTGAAGAAGGATAAACCATTCCGGGTATTTTCGACAGAGTTGATCAGTTTAGCATTTTCTTCGTCTGTCCATTGTACGGATAGCTCGTCCCATTTTTTCGTTTGATACTCTTTTCGAAATGTCTGGCGAATACTATTTAACCTGGACATCTCTATAGGATTTCCCGTTCCTGTATAAATCATGAAAAGCGTACCGCTTGGGAGTGAATCGTACAAAAGTCGGATTCTTCTATTCAAGTGAACCAGTGCTTGGGAATAATTCACTTCATCATTATCCTGCTCTCCAGCACTTGTATCCGAATCCGTGCCATTACTTTGTTTCTGGTTTGCACGATTTACATTCCACTGGGCCACTTGTTCTACTTCCCGCAATCGAGCCCAAACGAAGTTATGCATATCCGATAAAGTAACGGCAGCACTAATAATCTCATCATCATTTGAACATGATACGTTCTTGTGAGCTGCTTTTCCGATGCAGGCTTCTGGATTTCCATAATCAGCAATTGCACCAATTAATGGCGTCGGCTGTTGTCGTGAAAGACGATGGAAAATTGATTCAAAATCCTGATTAAACAGACCAAAACCAGGGCCATTTTTTATCTTAAGCTTCAAAAGCTCGACACAGGTAGTGGCATCTTCTGCTGAATCGTGACCTAAAGCTCCGCCTTTTTGAATTTCCTTATGCAACCATTTTGAAGCTAACCATTTAAGAGACGGCTTTGAAGGAGGCCCACGTGTGTGATTATACATATTCGCTGTATCTATAATGTGAGGATGAACAAAGCGAAGACAGTTCAGATCCGAATTAAGGCTGTGACCTAGGAAAACCACATTATTGTCAATTGTTTTCTGTAAGTAAGCATGTACGTCTGCTAGTCTAGTTGTAACTGGAGCCAGCTTTTCCTCCGTTATACCAGAAAATTGAGTTACATAATCGGTAACTGGGAAACCTGGCTTGACGAGTTCATCGTACAAAACTTCATTTTTTAGATCAACAATGGTGACACGAGCAATTTCGGATCCATTTTCAGTCTTTACCATCTCACAATCCATAGCAAGGATGTTTGGTTCCTGTGGACGTTGATGGAAATCAGCATTGGAAGCGACCCAACCTTCAGGAAGTTCATTGGGTTCAGAATCAAGCTTGATTGTAGGATGCAACGGATACTCATCTTCTACGAAAGACTCGTAGGACATGAGGTAATCTTCCGGTTTGCTGGACTTTGACATGGATCTCATCTCTCGGTCTCTCTTCTTTTTTTGTTCATTGCTCAAAAGTGATTGCAGAAAAGCATTCACCGGAGAGAATACACGATATCGATCTCCAGGAGATCGAGTGGGCCATGCGAGTTTAAAAATGTCATCAAATTCTGATAGTTCGCTAGGAGTCTTATCCTTCAAGGCAGTAGGTAATAAAAACGAATGCTTGTCACCCTTAACAGGTTTGAATCCAAATTGCGAAGGCTCTAAACCCGGTACCAGCAAAACCACTGCACGACGGATATGCTGTTTATTTCGTACCAAAACCCAGGATGGCGCTTGTCCGTCGGCAAGACACCAAAATAAAAGCTCTTGTAAATCTGCAATTTTTATAGGTTTTTGCAAGTTGTTCTCTGTAGACTGCAACCTTGGATAGTTTTCATCATTAAGAGGTTGCTTTGACTTTTTCAGCTTTTTCTTTTTCTTTTTCTTCTTTTCGCTCTCGTCCTTTTCGTCCGGCGACTCTTTCCCTGATTTTGAGGAATCGCTTGAAGAAGTGCCAGTCTCAGCTTTTCGCTTCAACTTTCTCTGTTTCTTCTCCAGTTGATGCTTTTCTAACTTAGCATCCTTTAACTCTTCCTTCTTCATCCCATTTTGAACGGCCGCCATAATTTGGATTCCGCTACAATTGGTTTGCCTGTAGAAAGTGTTTGAGCATATTGAGAATGTACTTGTTATAATAATTTCCAAGTCCCAAGAACAATTTTTTGATGTATTATAAAAAAATTCAAAATTTCATGCATATTTACTTTTTTAAAGCTACAATTTAAATAAACTCAACATTCAGTCTTGTAAAAATACAGTCTTTTTAGATATGCTAATGTAATATGTAGAAGCATTCCATCAAAAATACCAATTTGTATACTTAAACCACAGTCCCAAGTAAGCAAATCATCTATTGTCATTATCATCCATGATATCCGTAGCTGTTGCCAATTGTGGGGTTTTCCTTTTAAGAAGACCCTTTTTGTGCTTGTAAATTATAATCCACCTTGTTTATAATATCGATTATAATCTCGGACGCTGGAGATTCGGGGCATTCATCAACAAAACTTTTACCAAAGTCGCAAGAACGAGCGATAGCAGGATCCAAAGGAACACGTCCCAAAAAGGGAATATTCATCTCTTGCGCTAATGCTTCACCACCTCCAGTATTTACAGTAAATATATTAGTCTTATTTCGACAAGAAGGGCATACAAACCCACTCATATTCTCCACGACACCTAAAACGGGAATGGAAGCCTTTCTACAGAAATCGATTTCTTTACGAACATCTTGCAACGCTACTTCTTGAGGAGTTGTAACGACAATGGCACCATCAATCCCTGCATTTTTAAAAAATTGAACCAAGGACAAGTGTTCATCGCTAGTTCCTGGAGGTGTATCAACAATAAGAAAATCCAAATTCTCCCAGTTGACATCTTTAATGAACTGTTTAATTAATCCATTCTTCTTGGGCCCTCTCCAAATAACCGATGAATCGTCACTAGGCAACAAAAAGCCTATGGACATAACCGCTAGATTAGGGCACACATAAATTGGAGACCAACCCTCGCTGGACTGATGAGCTTCTTCTTTTTCGACGCCCATAATTCTCGGAATTGATGGGCCACAAATATCGACATCCATTAAGCCAATTTGTTTGTCTTCTTCTAAAGACAATGCCCATGCCAATTGAGCGGAAAACGTAGATTTTCCCACACCGCCTTTTCCTGAAAGTACAAGTATTTTCTTCTTAATCTTACTCAATCGTTCCGTCACCAATGGCAAATCTGGATCTTCTCCTCGAGGAGCAGAGGCACAAATTTGTTGATTCGGGCATCCTGCACAAGCTGATGCTGCTCCTGCAGTTTCTGAGGAAGGTCCAGGGCAATGCTCTGGAGCATCAATAGGCTTTGTCTCTTGAACCTGCATAAATTTATGCTTTTTTTCTTTCTTCGATAATTATATCAATTAATTCCTCTCACACCAGGGGAGACCGAGTTCAATCCTTTCAATCCCGTAAAATTCCTCGACAGAGAACAAAAGAATGAAAAACTTGTTCTTAAGATATTTTGTCGTTAACGTAACAACTTCTATTAGGAATTATGTCGCCTTTATATATATAAGATGCTTTGATGCTTTGTAAGCTTAGGGTGAAGATTCAGTATTATATTAATATATACAGGTGGCAATGAATAGCGACACATAAAGCGTGGTACTAAAGTATTTACCACTATTCAAAACAATATCACAAAATGCTTTTACCGATTACCGTGAAACAGCAAGTTAAATTATTGTACATGTAAATAAAGCTTATGAAAACAACTAAAGTAGTGATTTTAGTTCTTCTTGGGTCGCAGCAATTAAGTTATTTTAAACGTGAGTTACTCTTTAAATGGAAGTCTCTTATGTCTAGCAATCACTCATCAATTTTCAGATTCCTAAAAAAATTTTATTCTCTTCCAACGCTTTTATCCTTTAATAAATTTACAAAACGAATTCAAGAAGATGAAATTTCAGAAGCAGGTGCAGTAGGCTCCTCAAAAGTTTCAGGAGGAACAGAGTACAAACGCACAATGGGTCTGTTGGGATCTTTGACGAGAGAATATTTGCCATCTGGCATCTTAAAACAGATATCAGCCATAGTACGTACAATACCCCATCCATTACTCAAGCTCATGTTCATTTGGTTGGCCAAATCAGCAGGCTTATAAGCAACGACGCCAAGGATACCATGATGTTGAGCATCGCGGATATTCGAACGGCTAACAAAACCAATCTTCATAGTATCAACGCCAGCTAAAAGAGCTTCAGTCGTCCAGCGAGCAAGCTTGCAGCTGTTATTCTTCATCTCAGTAGCAAAGACAGCACCACGTTGGCTTTCAAGCTTAGAGCGCCAGTCCACAGAGCCAGCAACATTGGTAAACTTGGGATCATATTCATTCAAGGCCTTAATGGAAACATATTGGACGTCATTGGAAGGTGTCTTCATGTAGCCATCAACTTCTGCACGAACCATCAAGTTTACAGGCTTCTCATCTGAATCAAGGGACAAATTAACCTTACGGTAAACATAGCCATGTGCAGCCAAAGGCTCGTTCTCTTCCTTGGAGTTGTAGAAAGGATTGGGATGATTCAAGTCATGCTTTTCTTCTTCAGCTTCACGAACAGCTTGAACGGAGAAGTTTTGATTGATGTAAGTAGCTTCAACAGACAAGGCACCAGGAGAGTTAACTCCTTCACGGTCATCATTGTCCATAGGGGAATCGTAGGCATTCTCATTTACGGTAAGATAATCGAAAGGACCACCTTCACGCTTGTCAAAGAAAAGCTTGCCGCTTTGGCGGGTAATAACAATATCCCAGGGGTAAATGGAACGAGTAGAACACATCAACAAGGACAAGACACTATCAGTGATAAAGATGTTGGCTTCACTTGAAACAGCGAGCTTTTGAATAACGGGATCTTCTGTAGTGGTAGTGTTGTAATGAACGCGATCCAAGGCTTGCAAAGGCTTCTCAGATTTAACGTGCACCTTGTCGAAAGACTTATCATAAGGATAAACATAACCGTAAGTGTCGACGGTCTCAGGAGCAGTAGCAGCCAAATTGAGCTTGGACAAATGGCTAAACTCAATTTCCTCAAGCAACTCCCATTCATTGCCGACAGCAACACTAGCATTACGGATGCGTTGATGCTTGTCATAATCTTTCCAGCCAAAACGACGGCCTCTAGCACCACCACCGCCGCCAGCAGCACGACTCATGACAGTTTCAGTGCCACCACGTCCACCTCCACCGAAACGACCACCACGTCCAGCTCCTCCACGTTGAGTGTTTTGACCACGGCCACGTACCTTCAACATAGTTCCACGGGCAGAGGTACGGACACGGTTAACAGAGCCACGATCAATCACAGAGAACGATGATTCATCCTCGGAGTGTTGATAAGCAAAGACAGAAGCGGCACCATGACCATATGTTTGATATTGGTCACGAAATCTATTAACGAAAGCTCCTTGACGGCCTCTTTGTTCGCGACCATCTTTGGGTTGCTCAACAGACCAGTCAGCAATTTTACCTAAACGGTCACCTTTGCTGAAAGGAGCATAAGGGACGTCTTCACTAAACTGCTCAGTCTCATGAGGCCCCCATGCTGATTTTACGGGTGGTAAATCAGGCAATTTAAATCCAGTTGCCATTTGGGAGTGGTGAAGTTTTAGTTGGCCGTTGGGTTATAACAAGAGTCAACGAGTGCCAAATATTCATGGAAGATATTACTTAAATGAGGTATTTATTACAACTACAAAACTAGTGAGAAAAAAAAAACGAATAATTTATTAAATGAAACGAAATAAAAGAAAACAATCAACATAAAAGACACTGTTTTATCCTATTCATATAACGGCAAGAAGCAAAGCTAAGTATGCCAAATGCTTTCAAAACAACTCTACAACGAATGTATGAAATATTACTATAGTCAAAGATGGATTAATCTATAGAATGAAACCACGCAAGCGCCAAAGTCGAATATGTGGTGATGCTCTCTCACAATTTCTATAGTCTAAAGTTGCAATTAACAGTTACAGATCTGAATGATAAAACCAATTGAACTAGAAGTATTCTGCATAAGTTCAGTCTATGAGGAAGACTGAATCAGCACAACAGGACAAACCCACGGAAAGGAACATAAGCATGCCGATATATTTTCTGTCAACAACAGTAGAATATCAGGCTTCAAGTCAAGCCTTTCCGCATTTTAAAATCAGGGAATACCCCGGACCATCATCATATTTAACACAACGAAATAAAACAAGTAATTTAAACTCTCCAACTAATAAATCAACATAAATTCCAGAATTATATATGGCTCATATACATATCTATGGGTACATTTCCCGAACCCATAACTTCCCTACATAAAATATTTCAAAAGGATCTTAGTTTAGCAAATTGGAAATGGCGCTAGATAGATAAAAATCGATTAGGGATGCAGAGAACAGATTTTTAAAAGAACGACTAAAGAAAACATGCATAAATCGGTTAAAAAAAGAGAGAGAATAGTTTTGAGAAACCAGATCGCCTTCCCTGGATGGATTGATACTGCTGGATTTCCTCCTTGCAATTTCTTCCGTAATTACAACCAGCCAAGTTGACCAAAAAGTCCCTCTGCTTTTGATTATAGAAAAATCGGGGATTGCTACTATCGGCTTCACAAGCGCCTGTAGTATAAGCGTTCAATGTTCGTAAAGGAACAAAGGCCATTCCACCACGTAACCAAGCGTTATGCTCGTAGAAGTATTCAAGCACATTTTGTTCGTCATGCGGCCAATCAGTATGTTTTTTTCCATAAACGACAGGATCCCATAGGAAATCTAAAAGTCGCTTCGACCATTCACTGCGACGGATTATAAAAGAACCAAGACTGAAGCCATTGCAATCCTGGCCCATGATAAAGCTGATATCATCGGAATAATCCTCAAAAGGAATTTGCTTGTAACTACGAGGATTAAATTCCATAGGATCAGTGATGTTACGAATAGCAATCTTTGGAAGACGATTAATAATATGTTTCTCAATAGAATATTGAGGCTCCATTATGTAGGTAGTTAAATCCAACCACCAGAACCATTCAGCATTGGGGTACTTTTCCATGGCTTCAAGTATATAGTCTGCTTTTTCCCAAGATTCTCGCCATTCATGAGCATATCGACGTTTCAATCCTTCGCTCTTATAAATTAACTCATATCCGTGGCGTTTCGCGTATTCTTCTTTGTTTCCCTTGGAAATATGTTCCAAAACCCATTCATCAGCCTTTTTTACATCCTTAACACCACCGCCGTCATTACCAGCAACGATCATCACCACTTTACCGCGGTGAGACTGCGAACTCCAATGGTGCTTAAAAAAAAACCCGAAGCATAGCACGAGAATAACGAAAAACACTACTTTCTGCAAAAATGATCTTTTTGTGTATATCTTAGAGCCAGAATCTAACAAATTCGAGGTGCCTGGTTTAGGATAAGGAAATGATTTAAATTTTGCCAGAGCTTCTGACTTTTTCTTTGGGTTCCACATTTCCCTGAATATTTCGACGGTTTTTGTAATTTACAAACTTTCCGGAAGGAATTCAAGCAAATCTCAATGGATTGCCGCAAACGTTTTAGGATTCCTTGAACAGTGTGGAGTTTTGTGGGATTTGACAGAGGTGAAGTGCACGTAGGACAGAGGGTAAGGTTGGTGTAAGTACTGTTCCACCGCGCCAAAAATAGGTTTAAATGACAATAAATAAATTAAAAAAAAAAACGAAAAATGTTTTCGTTTTTATGTCTTATTTATTTTTTATTTCCTAAATTCGTTTCACCATATGCTACTTAGGTCTTCGTCGCAACCACCTCCTAAAAAAAAAAAACAACGAAAAAAGACCAAAAAAATGACAGTACAGAGCTAAACACTATACTTGATCTGTTCATGCGCGGAATGCTTCTTTCGTTTGATTCTAGCTTTCCCAGCTTAGTGCATTTAACTAGACCGGTATAAGTTGACAAAATGCTCTGTTCTTTGAATCGAAAACTCGTTCTTCTTTTGCACGAATTTTCAAAATTTTAGAAGGAAAATAATTATAAGAATTAGAATGAAATACAACTTCAAAAACCTTTATTCCTTTTGAAACCGATTCAGTCATACAAACATGTACTAAACACACAAAGAAACGTTATTTATGTTTTGCATAAATCACTGGAGTTTGTAAGCAATTTAATGCGACGGGCAACACTTCATTAATTAATGATAAGGTTATCATAACGCCTCCTTATTTCTAAGATCCATACGAGCTTGACGCCCGATGAGCGTGAATTTCCAGAGAACCAAATCATGACTTCGCTCTTTGATCTGAATGCGGCTGCCGCTGTCAAGTACGCATTAAGTAAATTAATACAATGCTAATTCTTTAGGGACTATTCTGTCAAGCCTAAGCTATCGTACAGCACTGTGAATGCAATCACTGGTCCTTTGGTGATCCTTGAGTAAGTCAATTGAAAGGAGAAACTGCAATTATTTGCGTCCATAGGCCTCTAACTTTATCTTAGTAATATCCGCAGCCCAAAATATAATGAAATTGTGAACCTGAATTTACCGGTATGAGCTCAATGAAGACTTCAATTTGTTTAGACGGATTTAACAAATTTGGAGAAAGTAATTATGAAATTTGTTGTTTATCTAACCTTCTGTGGTGCAGGATGGATCTGTTCGATCTGGTCAAGTTTTAGAAGTCGCTGGTTCGAAAGCCATCGTTCAAGTTTTCGAAGGTACATCTGGTGTCGATGTCCGAAAGACTAGCATAGACTTTTCGGGACATTCTATGCGAATCCCCGTCTCTGAAGACATGCTTGGACGTGTTTTCAACGGTTCAGGTGTCCCCATCGATAAGGGTCCCAGCTTGCTGGCCGAAGACTATTTAGACATCAATGGGTCTCCTATCAATCCATATGCTCGTATCTATCCAGAAGAAATGATTCAAACTGGTATTTCCTCTATTGACGGTATGAACAGTATAGCTCGTGGTCAAAAAATTCCCATTTTTTCTTCTGCTGGTCTTCCTCACAATGAAATTGCTGCCCAAATTTGTCGTCAAGCTGATTTGGTCAAAAGACCCACAAAAGACGTCCATGATGGTCATGAAGACAACTTCTCTATTGTTTTCGCCGCCATGGGTGTTAACTTGGAAACAGCCCGTTTCTTCCAGCGTGATTTTGAAGAAAACGGTTCTCTTGAACGTGTAACACTTTTCCTCAATTTGGCTAACGATCCTACCATTGAGCGAATCATTACTCCCCGTTTGGCTCTTACAGCTTCAGAGTTTTTGGCTTATCAAACTGAAAAGCATGTTCTTACCATTCTTACGGATATGACTTCCTACGCTGATGCACTACGAGAGGTTTCTGCTGCTCGTGAGGAAGTCCCTGGTCGTCGTGGTTATCCTGGTTACATGTATACAGATTTGTCAACTATTTATGAGCGTGCTGGCCGTGTTGAGGGTCGTAATGGTTCTATAACTCAAATTCCCATCTTAACTATGCCTAACGATGGTATGTTGTTTTATTTATAAAAGAAACATTTATTTTTCATACCTGGAACTAACACGAATTTTTAGATATTACTCACCCTATTCCAGACTTGACAGGTTATATTACAGAGGGTCAAATTTTCGTTGACCGACAACTTCAGAATAATGGTATTTATCCTCCTATTAATGTTTTACCTTCACTCTCGAGATTGATGAAGTCTGCTATTGGTGAAGGAATGACCCGCAATGATCATGGCGACGTTTCCAACCAACTTTATGCGATGTATGCTGTCGGTCGTGATGCTGCTTCCATGAAATCTGTAGTCGGTGAAGAGGCTTTATCTCAAGAAGATCGTTTGGCCCTTGAGTTTTTGGGTAAATTCGAGAAAACCTTTGTCAAGCAGGGTGCCTATGAGAACCGCTCCATTATTGAGACTTTAGACTTGGCTTGGTCTCTTCTTCGTATTTTCCCTCGTGAAATGCTTACACGTATTCCCAAGAAAATTCTGGATCAATACTATACTAGATCATCCAAAGACGTACTTGACAACTCTGAAGATTCTTAAGAGATTTTCCGTAGCCCTTATGTTTATCTTCTAATTTTGTTGATCAATGAAGGATTTACTTCATATAATGCTGTTTATAAATATACTTAAGAATTTAGCTAATTTTTCTAAATTATCATTTTTTTCAATAAGTTTTTAATATTCAGGTTTAAAATTGACTGTAACTTTACTTAAAGATCTTTGAGGAAATTTCCAATATCTATGTTCAATAAAAAATGAAAGCAGAAGTAAGATCAAGAGGGATACACTATTTTTAAATTATAAACTATTATTTATACTATCCAACCGGAACCCTTTTTTCCTACTTAAAAACTTTGTGAATACGTTAGTTCTTATAACTAACTAGGACAAGCAGTAAAAGACACTTTTGAAACGAATGAATAATTTATATTTCCTTTTTTTAAAGAGAGCTAACGTTCATGAAGCGTGGTTGGACATTATTCCATCTTCTAATTGGATTCGTATCAGATAGTTGTATACAGTAGTCATAGCAAAAAGCTGCTTGCTTTTCGTCACCCAAATGTTGATACAATTCAGCACAGTAGAACCAAGCTTCGGGTAAATCCCATCCATATTGTAATGTGGTTTCTGAAAGTAAGGAGTCCGCACGGTCACGAGAATTGCGTGTATCATCCTTAGAAGTTAATAAAACCTTGGCTAGAGTTGTTGCTATGATAGGATCATGTGGATCTAAATACAAAGCTAATTCAATCTGCTCCACAGCTTCTTTCTCTCTGTTTTGTGCTAAAAGTGAGTACCCATAAACGAGATGTAATCCAGGAGAGTCAGCATTAAGCTTTTTTGCTTCTAAAAGGGCACCACGAGCTTGATCATATTGTTTAGACTTAACAAATAAATTGGCTGCAGTAAGCCATAATTTTTGATTAAAAGCAGAAATAGTGTTAGAGCGGCGTCCATGCAATACATCTCTATAGTCATCCCTATAATCGTTCGTGCCAAACCGTTCAGCGTCTGAGTCATGCTTCTTTGAGGAAATGCTCTTTGAAAAAGTAAGTAGGCTTCCTTTTTCTGATTCCGTTTCTTCAGCCGCTAATCGGTCACTAGAGGAAATTGCGTTACGTGGCTTTTGAGTGGCACTCCCATATTCATTCAGATCAAACAAAGTTACAAAGAAAGTAAAAAGCTCTTCTTGAAGATCAATGGCCACTTTGACTCCCGCAAAAGCTTCGTAAAGTGCCACCTTTGTAATCATTAACTCGATCAAAGCACAACGATTCATGAAAGTGATTTCGGATGGATTTGCTAACGTGTAACTTCCATCTATAGAGTTTTTTTTGATGTTCCAGGATTCTAGAACGCTATCAGCAATTTTAAGAGCTGAATCGTATTGTTCAGAACATGACAATAGCAATATCAAAAGATGCCAAGCCGATATACTATAGTTAGGTGCTATTTTCAAAAGATATCTGATAGTCTCAACAGCTGGTACAATTTCTCGCTTTTCTGCAAGCTGCATAGCTAAATGGTAAAGAGCAGTTTCATTATCTGGTTCAATTTCAAGAATTTTTTTAAAACAGAAGATACTTTCTTCATGCTTTTCTTCTCTAGTGTTGGGATCATTTGTACTGTAATAGAGGAATGAGTTGGCCACCCCTTTAGCATGAAGAACTAAAGTAAACGTGGGCGAGTTTTCTAAGAATTCATTATCAGCACTTAACTTCATAATAAAGTCTAAGGTTTCGATAACTTTTTGAGGAGAATTTAAGTATTGGGAATAAACGGAAATCATCAAGGAAGCAATATGAATGATCTGTCCCACGGGATCAATAAAAATTGGCTTCAAGTCAGATAATGAGCTCTTGTTAGTTGCTTTTTGTCGGGAGTTACGTTCCTGTGCTTTGGTGCACAAAAACTTATATAACTGGAATGCTTGATGAGCTTCTTCGTGCTCTTCTATATGAGTCAACAAAATCACCAATGATCGAAATATTTGCTGACAGTGAAAAGATTTCTCTGTCAATCTATATAATATATTTATCAGGTTCACGGCTTGCGTATAATGCTGTCCCGTACTAACCCAAATGGACATCGTTGATTCTACATACTCAGCAATTAAAAGGTTCTGATCACCTGCTCTTGGAAACGAAGTATACTCGAGTAAGTACTTAGCATAATCAAGTGAAAACGTCAAGTCTTGAAGATGTAACTTTTGAATTTGGCTTTTCTCAAAAATAGGTGAGTCGATCTTGTTTTCATGGAATAATGTGTGAGAGAATTTCAAAATTTGCCTAAAATATACGATACGAGTCAAGGGATCACTTATTGTGTGAGAGGCAAAGTAATCTGAACATAGACCCAAAATCGAAGCTCTATCCAGTTGACTGGCACTGAAAGGTTAAAATTTGTACATAAATAGACTCGCTTACCTAGATATAGATGAAGTTTGTGCGTATACGGCGTAGCAAAGTTCACACCATTTGGCCCATTCAAGAGGGACGGTATCCTTGTCACTGACTCGCTGAATCATACCAATAGCAGATCTAATGTACTGATACGAAACCTCATAATTAGATATGAAAAAGTGAGCCAACGAAGAAAGGATGGTTGCTTGTAATATGCTGATACCAATAATGCCCGGTGATAAGTTTAATCCATCTGGGGACCAGTCAAGATCCACGGCATCCTGGAAGTTATGTCTTGAAATATACAATAATAATCGAATAGGGATCTCTTGAAGTTTCTCTTCTTCAGAAGCTCGTTGTGTACCCAAATGATTCAACTGTTGCAAAAGAGGATCTGTACGTTCAGTAGAAAGGGTCGGTATAAAGATGGAGCAGTTTTCAACGGAAGATAAATCAATATTTGCCATTCGCTTTTCTTGTTCATCTTGTAAGGCTAAACGAAGCGCAGCTTCAATTCTAGCTAAATCACAAATATCTAAAGCGAAGTCGTTAGCAGTATAAATGAGTGCAAACTTACATGATTTAGAAGGATAGTGCTTGTTCAGTTTTCGGGCTGCCTCAGGAATAGCTTGCCACTCTCCATTGCATCTATGTTCTTCAAATTTTGATTCGTATGTTTTTGCTTTTGCCTGAACTGAATTAGATACATGTATAAGTAAAAAATAACAGGAAATTACCGATAACATCTATAATGTATATATAAAATGCTCGTTCAATAGAGAACAATGGGAAGTGTGTCGAAACGTTGCAATTCACGAAGGTATTTCTGTAAAAAAGCTATAAACTTCTCTCAGAAAAACAGCAAATGAAAAATTATAGAAGAATTTAAAAGCAGAACTATATGCTTAATATTTCGAGAATTGAAGTTAATCTGGTGAATTGTAGGTTCGGCCTAATGTCTAGTGATGTTGTCCGGGAAAGTAGAGAAACAAACTAAGAAGATGCAATGCTACAGAGAGCAAGTCATTATGATGAAAGTACGAGTACTTTATAAAAATTTTTAAGATTAATTAAAAGCTGACCGCAGCATTGTTTTCCAGAGTGATTGATTGTGTACTTCCAATAGCTTGGGGATGTACCTTTGCAGATTGAGGACGTTGCCTTGTATACTTAATCTATTTAATAGTTTTGACTAACGAAAATGGAATCAATGAGACGTTTACATTGAGTCCGAATGAGCTGCTTTTACTAAAAAAAAAAAAAAAAAAAAAAAAAAAAAAAAAGAAAAATGAAAGCTTCTTAGTTGACTCATACAAAAAGTTAGCGCGACATGATAAGATTCGTCTCAAAAAGTTATAAGCTATTCGATTCATGGAACTTGCATTGAACGCGAAATTTCTGACCTTGGACTATTAATTGACCCAACTCAAATTTCAATACAGCTTGCTAAAACGTTTTGTCTCTACTCTAAACATTTCTTGCTTTTTACATCACAGATATGGTAACTGAACTGAAATGAATGTGAGACGCTAGGAATACAAACTTTTTTAATCGAATGTGGAATCGGTTTTTCTTTCCCTAGCCCTTTTTGATTGGATCGTTCTATTTGTTTTTTTAGTTGGATTTTTCTCCTAAGTGGCATCTATAGTCGCAAACGTTGCAATATCATTGTTTAATACACAGGTAATGCTCGAGGCCCCAAGACGTTCTCGAATGGTGAGCAATTGTCAAAGAACGTTGGATCTTTTTTAAAAGTCTAATTATTTCTTTTTGACAATAGCTCTTTAGCTGGTGGTTACTTATTTTACAGTAGCACAAAGAATATTCAGGGCCTGGACAAGTTTTAGATCTCCTCAACGATTAACAGACAAATCGCTTCTCCATCATCAACGATAAACATGATCCATCATTTAGTGTAGTTTCATCAAACGTTCATAATCATGGGGAACCCATCCATTATGAGCATAATGGGCCTATTGCGGAGCTGTTTGTTGCTAAAGAAAAAGTCTGCTACCCTATGATTTTACGTCTTTAATTGCTTTTGGAACATACGAGTCACACAATCAATTGAGCTTGCATGTTTATGATAGTTTCCCACTTCCTTTCTGAGTGAGATCGACAACAATTGTTAAAAACAGCTACTCAATTATCCCTTCAAAAATCCAGGAACTAATGGCAAAACGTGAGTTGGCTATTGAAAAGGATTTGAAATTGTTGTAACACACCGAACATGAATGTCACATCGTACAGTGATGACCTATCAGACTTTTATGCAACAGTTAATGACCTCGGGTTTGTTGGATGGATAGATAATTTTATTTTTCATTTCATCCGAAGTCAACTATTAGGTTATTAATTGACTACTATGAAGCTACAAGTGCTCAGTACTACCATAAACATATGCTCTTTTCCTATTATATCTGAGGATGGGGCTATGGTTGCACGGATTGGAACAAAGGCAGTAAACAATGATATTTCTATTGAGAAGTTGGTGTACACAATGGACTTAGCGTTCTTGGGATTGCATGGCTGGGGAAAATTACCTAAGAAGGAAGTTGGTTTGTTTGCTATCACGGACGATGAAGGAAACAATAAATTTCTCTTGTTTTGTTTTGTTTAAGCATGATTAGATTCTGCCTTTAACAAAAGATTGGATCCGCTGTCTTTACGCACCCCAAGAGGAACGACGGGTTTCAGTAAAAATTTGGTGAAGAATCAAATTTGAAACGTGGAAACAAACCATATTAAGATATTCTTGATGGAGGTGATTTTTGCTACGAGTAAGATTCCTTATGTAAATGAAGATTGCACTTTGTGCTTTCTATGGAGAAAACATAGTCAATTGTATCCCAAAACATAAAGAGCCATCCAAAATTGGGACTCTGCTGACCTTATAATCGATGGTTTTAAAGATTGTTGAAGTTGAAAGATAATGTTTATCTACGTTTACCGCTTCACAGTATAAAGAAATTTCTAGTAGGTTATTAGTATTGAATACGAAAGCCATTGGGTACTGAAAACAGAAAACAGGTTTTGTTGGTATTAGGAAGCTTTGGATTGACTGCTAAAAACGCTGGAGATTGATTTATTTTCTAGCATCTTTATTCATCGTTATCGTTTAAGGTGACTTTTATTTTTCTTTCGTATAATTATCTTAGCCCTTAAGCCTGAAGAATTTTAATCCTAAATTCCAGCCTTACAAATCCAGCTGTACTGCGTATGAATGGACGATGATAGAGCTTACAGTTTCTATTATTTGACTCGTGTTTTCTTTCATCTTTCATCTCAAAGGAGGTTTGTGAAAATGTGGATGGAAACCAACAGTGCTAGATCAAAGTCTTAGCATTTTCGTTTTCATGTTCTTGAACGATATTTTTCACTTTCAATGTTCATTTACCCTACACTACTTATCACAGGACGTGTGATTCAGTTTCTTCAAACTTAGGTTATTACTATTATGTCGATGAAATCGTAACATTTATAGACGGCAAAGCGTTAAACACTTAACAAAATTTGGGTTAGAGTACCCATTTTTGGGGCATAAAAACATCAAACAGCACCACCAACAGGGGCGCTACCAGCATTATCTTGCAAAAGTGGAGCGCTTTCGCCAGTCAAAGAAGCACGTCTTTGTCTGTAAGGAAGAAGGAACAAAAGACCAGCAAAGAGAACCATTAAACCAGAAATGATGAAAGCAAAAATGTGTTGGAGGGCAAACAAATGAATAAAAAGCTGGCCGACACCTATGGCACCAAACAAGTAAGCGCTGATGAGAGAGAGAGCCCAATCATGGAAGCCCAAAATGGGTGCTAAATACAAAATGGCAACAAACCAAATGAAAACGTTAGAGAATACACGGCACCCGATGCTTCGACAGTGGACTGCGGCTGAGAAAGCATAGACGACAAACCAAAGTGATTTTCCAAAGACAAGTTTTGAAGGAAATTTCATAGTAAACATTTCAATGACGCCGTTTCTTAAGCGAAGAGATTGACTGTACATGGTGAAAGCCGTGGAAAACAAAAACAGCGACAACAAGGCCGTCCAATATAATTTTTCGCGCACAAACAATATTATCGTCAAGACGAGAAGGAGGTTATACCAAATTGACGAGTGAATAATAGAAAAGGTAAAATCGTTTACCTGGTCTCCAAGCAGCAACAGAGGAATGTTCATGCTGAGAAAGGACAAGTATTCAATAATAATGTAGACACTCAGCATGAGTTTATTTGCGAAAAACGGGGTAGCATTGTGATTGTAAACCCATGGAAGAGATGGGCTCGAAAAAACGTGAGCTAACAATGCAGAAAAGCTGATGCCTAACGACAAAACGCTTCCAAGTATATATTTGGTTTCACGAGTGATTTGCATTATGAAGACGAGATTGTGGAATCACACGGAATACAGAACCAAGATACTAAGTTAAACAAATTGATATATCAAGCTGAAAACGTGATAACCAATTAAAGATTTGGTTTTGTTATTGATAATTAGTCCTAACAGATAGATTGGTGTCCTAAAAAATAAAGCAAAACAAAACTGGTAAGTATAAAAGAAACAAAAGTCCTAATTACAGGCCTTTTATGGATGATAAATCAATTTTCGAAACTTTATAAACCAGGAAAAAATTATATGGCTTGGGGATTTTCTACGTACGTAGGCCAAGGGCTCTATATATATTATATATACGCAAACGTCGATGCTTCATTATGAGAAAAACTCGCCCGGTTTCCCTACCTTACTTTGGTGCCTTCGTAAATCTTACGCAAGACATTAATTTCATCCTAGTGTTCTGTAATCATTCATCGAGCTTGAGAAATACAAAATGAAAAGAATAAGGAATAAAATAATAAAAAGAAATTATAATGACAATTCACAAATGGGGGTTTTTGTTTGTAATTTCATTTCTGTAAGTATCTTTGCAAATTTTCATGGCACAACTCAACAGATAATATTGAGCAGGACTTTCGTGTTTCAAGCCATTTCATTCATCAACATTGGTAACATGAAACATTTCTATTTATTCTTATTTTTATTTTTATTTTTGCCCCATATAAAATAAGGAACAGAATAAGAAAAATACAGAACTTTACAATTTTATTATTGTGTTTATTAACATAAGGAGCGCGAAGGTAGTAGTTGGACATGAAGAAAATTTGAAAGTATGAAATAAAGCTTGGGACATATAGAAAGCTTCTTTGGAAATTTATTAAAAATTTATGTTCCTTTTCATAAATATAATTTATGATTTATAAATCCATGAATCTTCGACGTTTGCCCGTAATAGGTCTATACTTACTTCATAGCACGATGGTTCTTTATAGCGCAGTACACATCGGTATCTACATTAAAGAAATATGGAAAGTACGCAATTTGCTGTTTCGAAGAGACGACTGTGCAAGGACAACCTTTGCTGGAAGAAGAAATTCCATTCAACGTTGCGTTAGCTTCTTTGAAAAGGATCAAACGTTTTAAAAGAGCTTCAAATGCAATGGAGGGGTTTACTATAGATGCACATGCCTCTCGAATTATTGAAGTGCCTTTATTAGGTCAAGAAGATCAGACTGTAGAAATTGACTGTGCAAGTTTGCCAGAAGATGCCTCTGAACTAGTAGAAATATTAACAAATGAACAAGCTGGAAAGGACTTGTGGACAAAATTTGCTCGTGAATACCATATACGTAGTCTTTCCAACCAAGCATTGTTCATTCTAACTTCTGCGTTGAACGTTTTGAAGGATGCTGACAGTCAATGTCTATTAAACGCGAATATCTGCTCTGTTTATATGCATTTGGTGAGACATGCGAATTGGAAGAAGGATAATGTTGCTCGTGACCAACATTTGCAGAATGTGCGGACATATCTGGAAGCTGCCAATCGTTTGAACCCCAAATTAGAGGCAAATGTTTTGCTTCATGGAATTTATCGAATTCTGTTGAACCCCCTTGATAAAGATTCCCTAGAAAATTCTCTTCGCTGTTTTGATTTTGTATTGCAAAGGTCCGAAGGCAATGCCTTTGCATTAATTGGAAAAGCTCGTATTTTATATTCCCGAGGAAATTTTCGAGGAGCCCTGAAGCTCTACCAACGTGCTCTTGTCAGCAGTCCACAAATTCAACCCGATCCCCGGATTGGCATTGGTCTTTGTTTTTGGAATTTGAATATGAAGGAGGATGCCTTCGGTGCTTGGACTCGAGCAAAAGACCTAGATCAACAAAACCATTTTGTAAATACTTACTTGGGCCTATACTACTACGATCTTGCTTTTGAGAACGTCAACTCTGATCGTTTCTTACAATATTATGGCGAAGCTTTAAAATATACCCAAGCTGCCTTTAAAGCTATGCCAAGCGACCCTGTCGCTTCTTGCATTCTAGCTAATTATGTTTATTCAAAACGTAGTCTCGATGGTTGCATTAAACTTGCAAACACCGTCGTACAAAATTCTTTCTCTCCTTCTCTTGTGGCAGATGGTTATTTTTGGATGGGTAGAGCTTATCATCAAATGCAAAATTATGAAAAAGCGATGACATGTTACCAAAGAGCCCGTTCCGTCGAGGATCGTCATCTCTTATCCTTCTTAGGAATAGGCCAGATTCAAATTCTTCAAAATGATTTGACCAGTGCCAAATTGACTTTTGAACGTATTTCTGAACAACATCCCAAATGTGCAGAGGCACTTATCATTTTGGGATGTCTCTATGCCTCAGAGTCAAAATCCGATTTTACGAAACCTCGGATGCTTTTAGATCGTGCATTTAACTTAATCGGATCATCAAAGATACCTAGAGTTGTTGATTCTGATTTGTATACTACTCAAGCTAGACTATGGGAAAAAGAGGATACAAGGAAAAGTTTGAGCTTTTTGCAACGCGCCCACGGCTTCTTAAAAAATGCTCAAATTACTGTTCATCCTGAACTACTTAACAATATCGGAGTTTTAAACTACCATCTTGGAAACTTCCAGGAAGCCAAAGATTATTTCTCAGCGGCTAGAAAGGAAAATCTCGATATCGGTCCTGAAATTTTACTTGTGCTTGATTTCAACCTTGCCCGTTGCGAAGAAGAACTTGGCAATAATGAAGTATCCATTGAAATATATACTAAGCTTTTAGATCTCCAGCCGTCTTTTGCAGATGCTCGTGTGCGCCTTTGCTTGTTGCAATTAGCTAATCCTCAGGAGGAAACTTTTAAGTCCATTCGACAGCTAATGACAACCGATGCAGACAATTTGGAAGTACGAGCGTTCTTTGGCTGGTATCTGAGTAAACAAAAGCGTCGCCCTGCGGAGGATCCCGAGGTTCGCCATTGTTCACAAACTCTGCGACATTGGCACGATGATATATATTCTCTTGTTCAGCTTGGTAATGCCTATATGCGTCAAGCTCGAGAAATTCGTGTCCAGAACGATAAAGACCGTAGTAAGCATCAAAAGCTTTACATCAAAGCCGTCCAGTCTTATGATCAAGCTATCAAATTTGACCCCAAAAACGCTCATGCTGCTCAAGGAATTGCCGTTACATTTGCTCAAAGTAGGCAATTTTCTAAAGCTTTGCTCATCCTAGGAAAAATTCGTGAATCTATAAAAGATGTTACTACTTTAATTAATATCGGTAATTGCTTAGCCGAATTGAAGCAGTTTAGCCGGGCAACGGAGATTTTTGAAACTGTTATTTCCATAGCAGGTGAAGATGATGTATACGGAATTTTAAATTGCCTTGGCCGAGTTTGGTTGCAACGAGGTCGTGAAGAAAAACGGACTGATTTCTTAAAAGAGTCATTGAAGTACTCAAGAATGGCTTTAGAAAAGAACCAAGAAAATACGAGCCTGCAATTCAACGTAGCATTCGTTCAATTTCAACTCTCTGAACTGATATACACTCAGCCTGAAAACGCACGAACCGTGGAAGATTTACAATTTGCTATTCAGGAATTGGACGACTCTGTGAAGACGTTCAGTTCATTGGTGACATGCAAACACCCTCCTTATCCACCCACAGATATCGAACAGCGTGTAAAGATGGCTACGAACACCACCAGAAAGAGACTGGAGCGTGCACTACAACAACAATCTGAGTATCAAGCTACTGTTACTGCCAAGCTCGATGAAGCTAAGCTCAATCGTGAAAAAGAAAAAGCCAGAAGAATAGCTGAAGAAGACGCTTTGCGCAAAGCCCGAGAGGAACGCGAACGTGAGCTTGATGAAGAACGGAAACGCATGCAAGAGGAGGTATTACAGTGGAGAAAGGATCAAGAGAAACAAATCGAGGAAGAGCTTAGTGTTGCCTCCGATCCCGAAGATAAATCTTCTGGAAGAAAGAGAAAAGGCGAAAGAAGGAAACGTAAATCCAGCTCTAAAGCTGATAAAGACGCCGATGTTGTCAATGAAGATGATACTGATGATGATGAAATTCCTCTATCAGATGCCAGAAACAAATTATCTAAAAAACGTCGTAAAAACAAACGTGTAATATCAGAAGATTACGCCTTTGACGAGTCTGACAATGAGCAGCAACCTGCGGATTCTACGGAAGGTCAAGGTGAGAATCTATTTCCATCTTCTCCTGTGAATGAACCCGCTAACGGCAATTACAAAAGCGAAAATGAATTAAATAATAAAAATGAAGGAGGACTTGATAATCTTTTCTCCGACGAAGAAAATGAGCCTTCCCCTTCTTCGTAACGCAATCGTTAATTCTTCGTAACGCAATCGTTAATGTCCCTCTTTGCCAAAAAAAAAGAAAGACTGCAACGTTTTGTAGTAACTGGTTTGTTTCTTTTTTTGAATTCGTTTAATACCTTACTCTTTGATTTGACGTAGACAATGATTAATACCTAATAGTATGATCGAGAAATAAATAAAGATGTTAGAGTAAGCAATTGTAAAATAAGCTTGTTCAAAGCTCAAATATAATAGTTTTTTATTTTTAATTTCATTTTAATTTTTGGTTTACTTTCGCGACGACGCTGACATTAACGCGTAGACGCGAACGATCGTTAGTGTTTCATGTCTGCCTCAGTTTACTCCCAATATGTTTTAGTTCCTCAAATATGAGTTATGTAAGTGTAGGGGATTTAGTTTTAGTACACGGTGAGCCAGGAATTGTTCGCTTTACTGGAAGTACCAATTTCGCGTCTGGAATCTGGCTCGGCGTGGAAATGATTGACAAAATTGGACGACATGATGGATCAGTTCAAGGGAAACGTTATTTTACGTGTGAAGAAGGAAAGGGCATATTTATAAGAGCATGTTCAAGTAGTGTTAGAAAACAAACGGCCAAATGTCGAGGAATATCTGATGCAAAGAAAGCAAAGCCATTGGAAAAGCAGACTCCAACAAAACCTTCCTATAAGGCAAAGGAAAACCAGCTTAAAAAAGTTAGGTCACAAGGAAAGGATGAAAAAAACAAATCTGTCTGGCCAAGCTTGAGTGTGTCCACTCCCACGAAAACTGAAGACTCAAACGTTTCTACACCTTTCCTTGAACTAATAGAAGATTCCGAAACAACGCTGATTTCAATTGGGAGCGATTCGTTAGAAAATACTCCGATAAACGAAATTTTTGAAAATGATAAAAGAGCATCCATTGATTTTACTAATTCTCACACATCAGCTCCCCATTTATTGTCAGAAAAAAATACAATAATCGAAAGCAACACAAAGTTTCAGCTAAAACTTGAAATAGAAACTTTGCGCAAAGAATTAAATGAAGCTGATAACAGCTTGAATTATTACAAAGCTTCCTACAACAAGGCTAATGAACAATTAAACGAAAGGTGTATGAAACTAGAAGAACTTAATAGGGAGAAAGAAACCAACTCGGCATGGAGAAATATACGCCCAAAGCTTCAAAAAAAGATGCTTTCTATGCAGGAGGAAATCGAAAGACTAAAGCAGCAACTTAAAAGTTGTAATGCTCAAGGTCATGGAATTGGGACACCATGTAAGGAATGTGAGAATTTTAATGCGAATGAGCTTGTTATAAAAAATTTGACTACAGAAAAGTCTGCGAATGTTCTAGCGACTTATGAACGCGCAGGGAAAAACCACGGAGATGAAGATTACATATGCTACATTGAAGAAATAAGAAAGGAAAACCTTGAGTTGAAAACTCAAATTGAAGATCTTCAACTATTAAAAGAGCTTTCTGATGAGATTGAACGAGATCAATTTGACAAGATAGTTTCTTTGGAAAAAGAGAACCAGCAAAAAGGCGATCTCCTTACATTTCTTGAGAATGCCTTTTCTTTTAACGTGGAAACTACGCAAACAGAGACACTGCAAAAAGAGCAAGCAAAACATCAAAGGTAAGTCAAAGCACGTTTGTATACAAGATTTTCTTACATATTAGCTGTGATTCAAAGGTGTCAGAGATAGGTACAACTACGGAACTTACACTGAGGAGTCTTCATAATCTAATACAGGCGACACAAGAATGTTACGAGCTCAAATTCAAAACTTTAGAGAAAATGTATTTAGACGAAGAATCTAGCAACGCTTTAAAAGTGTCGTTTATGCTTTTTTATATCCAGAATGTTTCTTTGTCTTTAAATGAAAGCATCTACAATAAAATTGACTGTGCAAAAAGTGATAGTCGACAACTTCTTCTGGATTTTATTGAGCCATGGTACTATACTATTTCAATCGCCCAATGGAGCAAATGGTTAGTTGGATTTACTTGTAAAAATGGAGTTGAAGCTTTATCTTCCGATGCACTACTAAAAAATACAATCGTTAACGTTTTCTGTTTACTTGATGTTTATGTTAAGTATCCGGGCGAGTCTAAATTAGAAAATCTTCAAAACAGTTGGAGCAAAATTGAAAACTGGGTAAAAGAACGGGTCATTGCAGGTGAGTTTGACCCATACAATGAGTACCGCCTCTGCAAAGAGCTTTTAAATTCCGTGTTTCTTATAAATTTGGTTATCACAAACACCGATCAGTCTCAGAATCATGATGTGATCCGTGTACCAAGTGAAATGACTGAGATAGGAGCTATAACGGAAGACATACATTTATTTTTACGCCAAAAAAGTAAGATTGGGAAGGTGTTTTTCCCAAATGAGAAGGTAATATCAATGGATCATTCATTATTGGCAGGAGAATTGTTTTTTAAGTCTCGAAGTCAGAAGCCGCACACTCAAATCACTTATTTGCGAATAGTAGATGATTGGAAGAAGAGTTTCCAAAAAATTAAGGGAAGCTTACAGGAGTTTCAATCTTATATCTCTGAAAATGATGATACAGTTTTTCTTGATACTGACCCTTATTATTTTTGGGACGTTGTACTTAAGGCTTTACCTTCTCCTTCAGAAAATACAAAAGGGAATAGCTCACTCAAGCTAGTACTTTCAGAAAAAAATGAGCTGATTAATCATTTAAAGGTTCAGGTTGAAAGGCTGAATAAACAGGTAATGCAGAAAGAAGTATTAAAAGAAAAGATCAATAGTTATGAACTTCTGGAGAAGGACCTTCGGGAAGAATTATTCAAAGCAAAAGCTGGTCAGAAAAGCTTCTGTGATGCTGATCACCTTAAGAAAATCGAGCTCGAGAAGAAGCAACTAGAAGAAATGTTCAAACAAAATGAATTGACCATTCGCATGAAATTTCAGGAAATTATCAATAAATTTAAACAGGACTTAAACAAAGCTAGGAAAGAGGTTTTAAATGCTAACCAGAATCAAAATGAAGACTATGGATGGTTATTTAAGTCTCTAAAACATGAGGATCATGTTGCCAAAGATGACTATATTAGGATTCCTCAACAATTACATACTCTCGCATCTAAGATAAAACCTGTTTCGGTGGATGGTTACTTTCATCCCAAACAGAATAAAAATAGAAATGACTAGAAGACGCTAATGATACGCCGACTGTCAATTATTATAAGCTCGTAGTGTCGTTACCTAAAACATGATTTAATGTAAATGATATGAATGAGATAGCAAGTGAAGTAAGGAAGAAAGAACAATACGAAGTCTGATTTACTAAAACAGAAGCTACCTTAATAATGTTCTCAATAATCGTAAAACCATAGTTAATTGCAATGAATGTGCTTCTGCAAGCTTTCGATGAAAGACTGGAAACATTCAACAATTCGATTGTATTCTATTTTTATACTCATGTGTAAAAAGTATCATGAATGCTGCATGAATCTGTAAAGGAAATGGACTGTTGAACCATCAATTGAAAAGTTCCAGAAAGAAAAGGTCGAATGTGGATCTCTTATTATTCCTTTTGTATTTATGTTTTACTTTTTATTCGAGTTTTTTCGACTTTTCATCGCAAGTTGCGTGCTTTGTTTACTTATTACACTACGAAGTCTTTAAGTATATAAATCCTGGATAATACTTTCATATGCGAATATAATTGTTACGTATTTAATGGTAACGAGGGCGCTGACATATACTGATGTAATATTACTGCTTTATGAGAGACATGCAGAAAAAACGCTACCCAGAGTTTTCAAGCAGGCATCTTTGGTTTTAACTGTCAGTTCCTTTTGAAAACTTTTTGATTCAATTAAGCACACATTCTTTTTTGGCTGCTTCTTGCAAAGTGGAACCAGCTTCTGCAAACTTTCTTTGGTGAATTTATTTGTTTTCGTTCAACTTGTCACTATTGATACTTTTCTGTTTTTTGAATTGCCATTGTAAAGATGAAGAATGAATACACTCCTATTTCAAATTCGGAAGACTCTTCCAAAACGCTCAATGATGAAAAGTCAGAGAGTCGACCTCCTTCAAATGGGATAGCACCTCCGTACCCAGGTAAGAAACATTAAAATAGAAAGTAATGTCAGTTGCCTCGTATTACTTGAGGATGACAACGTATCTAGGTTGATGAGGCCATCAACTATACCCTTTTCACAAAACAAAAAAATCATTTCTAATACGTCTATTAGATCCATACAAACATGTTGATTTGGAAATGGGCCAAAAAATAGCTAAGAATCCTCCAAATACAGCAGGAAACAATCAAAAAACAAATATGAATCCCCGAAAGACACGCTTGGTTCACTTGAGTGAAGATATGTGCTGTTCCCATTTCTGGCTGTGTCTTATCGTTGCACTATTTATTGGGTATAGTACAGTTTTTTTTATTTTTTTGGTTGCAGCTTTCGTTTACAAGGCTCCTGTGGATACGAAAATTCTCTGGATTCTTTTTTGTACTTGGGATGGATCCTTGACATTCTTTGTATTTGGTAAGGCAAGGATATTTATATTTTGTAAGACTCACTAACGGTTAGCGATGTTATTTAAATTTTCCAATTGTTTCACATAAGCTAAAAGAGGAATTCAAAAGCTGGTGTAGAAGAAGTGGATTGCAGGATTCTATTTGACTACTTTTGATGACGCGTATGTTGTATATACCTTTAAACCATTCTAATTGTTTCAGGAAACCCAGACTTGCCTCGTAGAAGATAAGGTATTTTCGGATCTGTATACGCGATTTTGGTGGTACGCACATTTTTAGAGGTTTTCTCCTGTATCATCTTTTACTTGACCTGTTAAGCGTACATAGCTCAAAACGACGAAATTGAACTTTGTGCTCTTGCTCTTGCTCTTGCTCGGGTAAGAAGTGAAGTTTGATTTCCATTTTTGCGTGCCATTTTGGAAACACCAATACTTATTGCAGCCTACCATGTTCCTATATCGCATAAGAATTGTATTAGCATGGTTTCTCCAAGTCGGCGAAATAAGTAAATCTTTGTTCTTTATTATATGTTGTACGTTTCTTTTCTTATTTGTGATTTCTTATACAAATGTCACATCTAGGATTTCACGCTGTGTAATTATAATACTGAGTGTATGATTTAAGGGTTGTAGAAAGTTGTATTTGTATACATTGGGATCTACTTGGTTTATACTATAAGTATTTTCAGAGTCCACTGACTAGATTAGCTAAATAAACGACACTAGATTTATTAGGCCAGATCCCTCGAATCTTCCTATCTGAAGATTCGTACTTCTCAAGTTGGTTGTTTATATCTTCGGAAGTAGGTAACATTGTTCCTTTTCTGATTATACGAACTCTCTTGTATTATAATTATACATATCTCGGCCTTGACAGGCTGTGACTGTCACAGCTGAAATTTTACGCTGTATAATTATAGTGCTGAGTGTATGATTTAAGGGTTGTAAAAGTTGTATTTGTATAAATTGGGCTCTACTTAGTTAACTATAAGTATTTTCAGAGTCCACTGACTAGATTAGCTTAATAAACGACACTAATTTTATTAGGCCAGATCCGTCGAATCTTCCTATCTGAAGATTCGTACTTTTCAAGTTTGGTATATTTATATCCTCTACGAGGTAACGTTGTTCCTTTTCTAATAAGATTATACGAACTCTCTTGTATTATTATAATACAATATCTCGGCCTTGACAGTGACATTGACAACAAAACCTTTTGTAATATTATACCAGAATATTGCTGATTGACACAAATGACAAGTTTGGCGTTTGTAAGCTGCTTAATACAACAAACAATCCTTCAAGTACTGATTTCTGCTAGAAAATATTTCTAATAGAATGGAATAGAATAATTTGAAAAGAAGATGCCACATTCCATGGTAGCATGAAAGCAAACGAATTTGCTTTTCTTTTCGGTGAACTCTGCAGCATCAAAGGAATAAAGTATCGCTTACCAATATTTTTTGGGAAAGAGAAATGACGTATGTGTAAACAAATCGACATGGTTTTACCAAAGCAGCATGCTATTCTTTTTATGGAGAATTCCTGCAAGGAGAACAGACTTATCAGCCAAGCCGTCAAACTTGCATACTACAAATTGAAAGGAGATCACGGAGAAGGGGTGACTGCAAGGCATTCAGCGTGTACGAGAAAAAAGAAAGGTAACGTTTTTGCGATGCGTCAAGTCGATTCAGATTTGTCGCTTCTTTTTGCAAAATCGAACAATTATTATGGATACAGGAACAAAGTCTCTGAGCATTTTTTTTGTCATATTTAGCTAGGATTCGCTTGATATAACCGTGGGGTATTTTGAGGGTACTAGAAAAAGCATTGATTCATAGACAGAACTTCTTTTTCCTCTTCAATAACAACAAAATCAATCGTTTTCGATAGATAATTCGTCAATGGCTGGAAAAGTTTCATCTTTTAGGAGTTGCATGAATGGCTGTCAAAAACAATAGTTGGAATGGACGCTAGCAGATATGAACCATTCGTATAAACGATGCAATTTTTTCGTCAAATTCTAAAATTGTTTTATCTTTTCTTTTCTTTCCTTTGCTTTATTTTTTTGTTTTCGAAGAAAAAGCTCTATTGGAAGTTTTTAAATTTGCATCCTTCTTTCCTTCCAAGTAGAACCCATTTCGTTTTCTTCTATCCCCCACTCTAGTCTACCCCACTTCCTCCTTAAAAAGCTCCGTACTGAAACATTCCTCGTGCCCCCATTTAGAATCAGTTTCTATCCATACTGCAAACACCGATCCACCCCCACCAAGGAATGTTTGTTTATCTTTGCTATGGGTATCTGTGTCTATGTCCGGACATTCGGAAACATCGGTGACTTCTTGCATCCGGTTTTCATAGAAATTTTCACCGAAATTGAAATAACACGGAAGTTTTAATTCCGAAAAAAGAGGAGAACTGATATCAATATGACCGAAACGTCCGTGACTTTACCGGGTTGGAACTCCGATGAAGAATAACAATAGCAATAGCAAAAGAAAAGGCAATTGCAATTCCACTATGGATGTAGGAGAGAGAAAAAGATGTTTCTCAAGGTAGATGAAGGAGAAGAATGGCCTTTTGTCTTTAAAAACAGCATAGGAAAATAAACACAAACGAGATGGGAATCTTTCCTATGAATATAATCGCTTCTTGCGTTTGTTTTCTCCGAGATTTGCCAGCGTTATCCCCTCGACGTTGTAACGAATTGTTGGCAAATTCATCTGGCAACGTAATGAACAGATGTGGTGCTGTTTTTTTGTTGACATAAGCAATGCAATTGAAGTTTCCCAGAAAGCCGAGAACAAACGATGAAACGAAACGGTAAAAACAAAAATTGCTTTTGAAATGAAAAAAGATAGAAAAAGTAAACCCTCTTTCTTTTCCCTTCTTTTCCTCATGTTTGTTTATATTTGTCTATATTAGTTCACTTCGTCATCCATGAGAAAAGTTAATTGTTCGGCTATAACAAGTGACATAGAGGACAGCATCCACCCGGCAGAATTGCGCATACAGTTTGTTTACTTCTCTAGCAACCTGTAGCAACTTGAGAAAATGATGGATCACGAGGTGAAGACGTTTCAAAGAGGGGAAAGCTTACGACAATTGTTAGAGTTTGTCATTCGATGATTCCGGAAAAGACTCCGATAGACACGGGCTTGGCCTATTTTTTGGGGTATAAATAGGACTCAATTTCCCTCTATGGAAACCATCCAATTCATCCTTCTCTTTAGTTGTTTGAAAACGCATTCAAGTCTTTCTTGATCATTCCTTGATTCAGATCTTGTTATTATTTTATTTTCTCATTTTCTCATTTGCATTATTTTCCCTTCCTTGGTAAAATTTCCTTTTCTATTTCATCTGTTATAAGCATACCCGTTGTTTACGATTGAACTGTTATCTTGTTGATCCCTATTTTCAATCCTTTATTTATCCAATTCTTCAAAAGTTTTTGATTCGCATATTTTCATTTTTCTTTTTGCATCTCTAATAATCATCCTCCCTCTATTCACGAATTATCTTTTTTCATCATGAAATTGTTTTCTTCCAATTTTTCAATTTATACCTTGCTCTCCCTTTTGGCATATGCTCCAACTTCCTCCTTTGCAGCTCCTTTTTTTAGGCGTTCGGGCATTCAGGATAATCAACCGTTTTCTGTAATGACCCTCCGCTCAGGAAATCTTTATGTTCATTTCCACTCCTTGTATGTTGGCGAGTCCGGTAGCGTTTACCTAGATCCCTATGATCATGTAAACAAATCTTCTGTGTTCACTGTGTCCAATGGTCATCTCATCCATGAAAACGATTTTGCTCACCTTGGCGATAGTGGTGCTTTGGTCTTTACATCTAAAGATGAGGGCTCTGCCGAAGGATTCAGTTTTGGAGAAGAAATTGCCGGTGGCTATCTGCTAAACTATAAGGGACAAGGTTTCGTTGCCTGCCCCGTGAAAGAGGATTCACCTGTTTACTCGGTCTATTATGGGCAAGGGAATGGTGATAGCAACTGTGTTGGCTTTGGATCACTTGCAGGTCCTTTTTCTTCTTCTTCTTCTTCTGCTAGCACCGCTCCCACTTCTGCAGCCTCTTCCAACGCCAAAGTACAAGACGTTGTTCCCACTGGAAGCAGCTATGAGAAAAATTCTGGTAACGGACCTGCTCCAATCTTCCCCAACGGCATTCGTCTCACCAACACTTCTTCTCCAGACTCTAATTCTGGCAATGTCTACTCGCCCGTTGCTTATCAAAAGGAAAATGACCACGTCAATACCATCTTCACTTTTGACGTTCCTCAGGTTTCCGATCAAAAATGCCAACTTCATTTCCATATTGATAAGAATGGCTTCCCTATTCAAGTTGATGGCTCAAATGGCGTCGGTGAATTCGTGTTCTATAACCTGTCTTCTGCTGCCAATGACGGTACTACTTGGGCCAATACCCCTAACCGCATTGCTGAAGTTGGCCGCTTCAATTGCTCTTCCAACGGTTGCGATTACACCACCAACATCACTTGCCCCGGCTCTTACAAGACTGTCTCTTATGAGCTGTCCGCCATTACTGACAAGTCTTACCTTGAGTACTTTGAAGAGATCAATCCTCTTGAAGGTCTCCAATTGACTGTTTAAGCGAACTTTATTCCTAGCTTTAGCGATTGTTGAAATCATTAACCCAAGCATTTAAATTTTGTATGGTTTATCTATATTCTTTCCTCTTTGCTGTATCATTTTTTCGTTTTTGTACCTTGTAAACTTTTTCATTCGTTTTGTCTTGTATTTGTCACGATAGGTGTCTTGTTAATATTTATATATATTATACTATGGCACTCTAAGAGCATATTGCTTAATATTGGCAAAAACCATAAGACTAAAGAGTGAAATATTACGAATGGTAAACAAAACACAGAAATTACGATATTAACAAATCGGACAGTCCTTTGGAACAGAAGTCTTTCAAAAAATGACTTTGTTTAACAAAGAGATAGATTACGTTAGCTATCTTAGAAAAGATATATAACCTATGAACCAACAGTCGAATTCTTCAGAATGGAAGATTCGACTGGTTTGGCTAAATAAAGATCGTCTTTTTACTTTCAATTTAGTCGATCAGATCCCTGGACATTACTAGCGTCTATACTGGTAGCACAACATAGTCCAATTCACGAAAACAATCCTACTTTTGTAGTTATTATTTACACCGGATATTTATTCTCATAACCCGTGAGAATTACTAACGTGACATCATTACATTCATGAATCCTTGTTGTTATACGATAATAATATCAATATACTAGTAATATCGTATACCAGTTATGACACCTCCCTTCTTAAGACGCTTTCACTTCCTTGAATTGAAAGATCTTGTTTTCCTTGCGGTTCTATTGAGATGAAGCGCTTTGGTTATATTCAACGAGTTTTGGATCTGCTTTCTGTTGAACAATATGAGTGGGGATCCAAGTGACTGAACGAAGGTAGTCGTTTAACAGTTTCGTATGGTATGAACAGTAATAAAGCGAAGGCTTTTTGTTGTTGTCGACATCTAATATACGGTCGATGGTTATATTTGCCAGAAAGTTGTTTGCATGTGAGTCTGCGTTGTATTATTCGAGTTCAGACACATGAAATGATGCAGGGTATCGTCTTCGTATTTCACGAGGAAAATTTAAAGTATAGTTGTGTTCTGCAACTTTCTTTTTTATTTCGAATGGTCCGACAAACGTTGGTTCCAGTTTGTTGTTTTGATGAAAGAATCCCACTTTACCATTCTTAATGAGTACTTGGTCACCGGATTTGAATATTGGCGGTATCTCTGTCTTGCGATTGTAGTTTCATTCACTTTTCGTATGTGATTTCTGATGTCGTGAACAGGTTCTGTCTATGAGGATAAAAATAATGTACCGAGATCGTTTTTTAATTGCATATCCGATTTTGTTAGTATAGGTTGTATACCACATGCAGCCTTTATTGGGCTTACTTTGGTAGCGCTATGTTCAGCAGAGTTGTAACATAACTGTGCTTTCTTCAAATATGTAGCCCAATTTTCCAAATTGTCATGCATATAGCAACGTAAATATTTTTCGACTATTTGGTTAACACGTTCAGTTTGTCCATTCGTTTGTGGATGAGATCCAGAAGATAATCTGAGTGTTACATTATGATCTTTGAGGTATTGTTTCCATTTATCAGAAATGAATATAGGTCCTCGATCGGAAACTATGTCTCTTGGTTTACCGTATACCGCTACGATATGAGATTCGAACATTGCGATCAGTTGTTCTGCGGTCGTGGTTGTATTACAAGGAAGAAACCAAGCCATTTTGGTGAAACGATCAACAATTGTTAAGATGGCATCTTTACCTTGAGATACTGGTAATCCAACGATAAAATCCATAGAATAATGTTGAAACGGTTTTTCTGCAATGGGCAGTGGTTGTAATTGACCATAGCGTTGATGATTTCGAGTTTTACTGTGCTGACATATATCACAATTTTTAACATACTTTTGGATATCGCTTGTCATTCCTTGCCAATAAAACTTTTCGCGAATGCGATTTGTTGTGGACAGTTTTCCTCGATGTCCTCCTGAAATAGGATGATCATGGAATTGATAACATATCAACTGAACTAGTTGTGGAACTGTTGGGATGATAATTTGTCTTTTATCATTAATGATGAGGCCGTTTATAATTGTATATTGCGGATTGTCGTTGTCTCCATTTAGGATTCTTTGAAACTTTTTATGATTGGAGTACTCTTTGCGAACGTAGTCGAAAACATTTGTTAGATAATTTGTTTCGCTAAGTTGATTGATGGCAGTGATTTTATAATCTGGGCGACGTGAGATTGCGTCTGCTGGTTCATTCTTTCGGCCAGGTCGATATTGAATTTCGAAATTGTATAGTTCCAATTCTGTTGCCCATCTATTGATTTTGGAACGAGTATCTGTGTGAATTTTTGTAAACATAGATGTTAGATTCTTGTGATCTGTTAATATTTGAAATGGTGTTTCTGTGTGAGCTAAGAAATGATACCATTTTCGGAGAGCAGCAATAATTGCATAGGCTTCTTTTTCCCATGTTGGCCAAATGCATTGACGATCTGTGAATGTTTCTGAATAGAAAGCTATTGGATGATAAACGTTGTCATCTTGTTTTTGCGATAGGATGGCTCCTATGGCAAAGTCGGAAGCGTCAGTTTCTAATCGAGTTTCTTTTGTTGGATCATAGTGTTTTAACATAGGAACGTTTTCTAGTTCTTCCTTGATGTTGACAAAGGCTTCTTTATGACGGTCGGTCCATTTGTATTTGACATTCTTCTTTGTTAGGTCATATAACGGTCGTGCCAATTTTGAAAGATTCGGCATAAATCGTCTGGAATAATTAACAAAACCTAAGAAAGATTGTAGGCGTCGCAACGTATTGGGTTCAGGCCAATTTGTAACAGCTTGAATTCTTTCTGGGTCAATCTCAAGTCCTTGGTTGGAGAAGATATGACCTAAGAATTTGACTTTCTTTTGGAAAAAGGTACATTTCTCTCGATTTGCGTATAAATTTGCGTCTTGTAGCTTTTGCAATACTTTTTGTAAATGTTCCTCGTGTTCTTTTTCTGAAGAGGAAAATATCAGAATATCGTCCAAATAAACGATAATGAAAACTCCAAGGTATGGAAAAAGTGCTTGGTTAATATATCTTTGAAAATTTGCTGGCGCATTGGTTAATCCAAAGGGCATTACTTTGTATTCAAATGCTCCAAAGGGTGTCTTGAAGGCTGTCTTTTGTTCATCGCCTTTTCGAATTCTAAGTAAATGATATGCTTCTTTCAGACCAATTCTACTGAAGACTTTGGCTCCGCTTAGCCAATTTATAATTTCTTCGAAATTAGGTAATGGATAATTATCCCTCTTTGTAATGGCGTTAAGTGGTTTGTAATTTATAACCATAAGATATTTATCTGTTCCCTTTTTCGGTACAACTATAGGAGCACACATAAATTTTGATGAGCTCTTGCGGATTCGGCCTTGACTTAATAATTCGCGCACCTTTTCGTATATTGTTGCGTATTCCTTTTGTGTATAAGGCCTTAGTTTTGGTGTATGATCTGGCAATTCGTTTGTAAGTTCGATCTTTAAATCACTATTTGAGTGTTCGGGTAACGGATTATTTGTAGGATCTGTGAATACTTTGTCGAACGGCACTAATATTTCATGAAGTTTATCTTTGTTTTCGTCGGGGTTATTATTCTGGTCCTTGAGTTTGTCACAGTCAAATAAGCTTTTCCAGCTTCCTAATATCCTTTTTATAAGCGTCCATCCGATAAGGACTGGATTCTGTGCCTTTGTTGTAATTATAAACTTTTCGTAATACGTTCGATCGTTATGTTTTACTGGTAATGTTAAACTTCCTTTAACTTCGAGTTTGTCTTCCGTTATACTCTCGAATATTCGATATTCTTTATTGAATTTAATTGCAAACTGTTTGGCTAAATCCTCTCTCATTACTGACACATTTGCGCCTGTGTCTATGAACGCATTGACCTTGCGGTTTTTGATTTCCACATCAGAATATTGAGAAAATTCATCATCTTGATACTTGGTTCTTCGCTCTCTCGAATATAATTTATTTATATGGATGGTTGTATTTCTCTTAGAGTCGATATTAGGTTCTAGTATTTCATTTAACTTTGGTTTCGCTTCATTTTTGGAGTCGTCAAAATGTTTGGTTTGTTCGCGCTTATTAGGTTTCCAAGTTTTCAGTTTCGGTGTTGAAAACTGTTGGCGTGTATATTTCGTTGGTTTTGGAAGTGGTGTATACCATAACTTTCTCTTTGTCTGTTTCCTTGCTTGATGTATATCCCCTTTTTCATACCCATGATCTAGAAGAAGGCTTCGGTGATTCATTTTGAGACTTAAAAAGATAGTAACCCTAATATGTGTATCTTGGTCTAAGCTGTTAAGCCATTTCTCATAATCATGAAAATCAAGATCCAAATTTGGTGTTTGTTCTAAATATTCATGCAATGTTTCTAACCAAGAATCGCTTTTTCCATTTTCAAGGGTTTGTTCAAAGACGTACTCAAAGGTTCTATTCTTTCCGGGCTTTTTTACAATCTCCTTAATTTGGTTTTGATAATGTTCTCCAGTTCTATGATAAAGATAGTTGATTTTTTCGCGATCAGTTGGAAATACTAGAGGAACTGTTTTGAAGATCATTACCAGTGCATCTTTGAAGTCACTTAAGGTTTGGTTGTTTTTTCCCGTAAATGGTTTTGGTATGTATCTTCTGACTTCGTCTAGGTATAAATTGTATTTTGTGCCATAATTCTGTGATACCAAGTCGATCATGTCTAACGGGTTCTCATAGATATAATTTTCGTCAATTTCCATTTTACTCAAATTTTCGGCCATTCTTTCTTGATTCATGATCATCATTTGATCAGACATCATTTTCATTTGTTTAGTATAGTCTTTTTGCAGCGCACGCACTTGTGTTTGCATTTGCTGAAAAGCAATTTCAAACCCAGCGCTTTCAGAGTCCACTTCCATTTTTGTTTTTATTCGAATGAATCGTACTTAAAACGAAAAAGATTTCCACTTTCAGGTTGGAAGATAAATTTGTCACAGGTTGAATCTCACTTGTTATGAGAATAAGTATTCAGTGGAAAAGATGTAAGTGATAACAATTCATTAAATTGTATGTTTGACTTATAGATTGGATGCTTTTGTACTATAGAAAAATAGTAATAGCTTCCAGGGATCTGATTCACTAAGTAAGTTGTAAGGACAATTTATTTGGCTAGATCAGTCAAATCTTCCAATCTGAAGATTTGATCTCTCAGCAGAGGTATATATATATTTCTAAGATTAGTCAGCTTCTAGATAACTTTTAGTTCTAGCTTTATAAAATTTTTAATGGCAAAAATGAAAATTTAGTTTTTGTAATAACGTATTTGATAATACAATACATTTATTGTATCAAAATATTAGTAATATCGTATACCAGTTATGACAATTGTAATATCCACTTTTCTTCAACGACGGGCCGAGGATGACACTTTTATTTTAGGATTGGCAAGCTTCATTAGGGACAGACTCAAACTCTAGGTAAGTGGAATGGTTTTATGATTTGCATTTTATTGAAACATTGCATTAGAATGTCCACTGCTTTGACAGCAGCGAGTAAGCTGGATTCCATACTTCACTTGGACTTTCAAAAATTATCACAGGAGTACCCTCCTTTACAGCATTTGTACGTTTTTTACGTCTCATTTTTTCCTTTTTAAAATTTTTGAACTGACTTGATGTATCCAGCTTACAAGAAGGACATATTGATTTTTGGGATCAAGGTGCTGTTTTGTACGTTACATTCACATCAACTGAGACCTTCAGATTCTAATATCCATAGAACACTGGCTAAAGCCATTTTGAAAGTATATTTTTCGTTGGAATTGTCTTTGCCAAAGAACCGATTATGTCCTATGGTATATTAGCTTGATTCTGAAAACATCAAAAACTAACGTGTTAGGTCCCTAATCGGTATGGTTACCTAGAAGTTTTCTTTTATTTGTTTATCTAACAATTTGCAGTGTTTTGTATCTAGACTACATTGAAAGTCTCTTGCAGAGTACGATAGTTGACTTTGACAATGAAAAAGTGATAGGGCTGGACATTGGAACAGGTGCATCTTGTATCTATCCTTTGCTAGGTTGTAAACTGTACTCATTCAACTTCTTAGCAACAGGTATGTTTTTCATTCTGATAGTTACAAACTCGGGAAAGAAACTAACCATTAGAAATCGATTCGTCTTCCTATGATGCAGCTTGTTCAAACGTTATGAATAACCGGTTGGAAGACAAGATTAAGCTTGAACATCGTTGTGAAGCCGCTTCTTTTCTCTCGAGATACCCAAGTGGCCAAGAATTTACCTTTGTTATATGCAATCCGCCGTTTTATGGTAGCAACGAAGAAATTTTCAACAATAAAGATCGGCTACCAAATTCCATCTGCAGTGGAAGTAAAAATGAGATGATTACGCAAGGAGGTGAGGTTGAATTTGCAAGGAGAATTCTTCAAGAAAGTAAATGTAGACGTGAAATTTTATGGTTTACCTGTTTGCTTGGAAAAAAATCAAGCTTAGCCGATTTAATTCACGATTTGCGAGATGAAAAGGTTGAATTGATAATTTGGAAAAACAAAAAAAATTGACTAACCTTGCTATACTAGATTGATAATTATGGAATATATGAAATTCATGTGGGGAAAACAAAACGGTGGATTCTAAGCTGGTCTTTTTCGCGTCGGCGACCATTGAACGTAAGAATCGATCCCGTCAGATTTAAATTTTCAACTGACAGACTTAGCATTTGATACGCCCTGCCTTTTTCTCACTTCCTAAACTGCTGCCTAGAAAAACTTTGTATGAGTGGGATGTGAGCATTAATAATCAAACTTTTTTTGAGGTACTAGATGGATTCTTGGATAGTATGAACGTTGAACACAGTCGTTATCATGAAAAGGTAGCTATTTTTTCGAATGGTATTTCTTGGTCCCGCAAAGCTAGACGAACGGGTAAGCATCAAAACCCTTCCCAAATAAGCATGGAGGACAGTTTTAGGTGCACAATCAGTTACGACAATTTCAAAGGCCAATGCTGTTGGAAAGAAGGAAAAGACTACTTGGTGTATGAGAGCTTTTGTTCTACGCTTCATCGAAAATATAAAGAGAGCAGCTCGTCTTAAGAAGCGTCACCCTTCCTTCGTTCGTTTGCTTCAACAACTTATGCCTTTGTTTTCAATCAGATATGCTATTTATGAATACTAAAATGAACATGAATATAAAAATAAATATGAATACCCTTGCAACTGCTACTGAGATACTTATAAAATATAAATTTGAAAACAAAAAGTCGAAGGTAGATGAAAAAAAAAAAAAAAAAAAAAAAAGGATGTATATTAAACTAAAGTTTCGTAGCTTTCTTATATTTCTAAACTGAGTGATATATGGGCATACCATGATTGACATTTGTGTAGACTCCTGTATAGGTAACTTTTCTAGATACGAACCTACAACACCTGTACATAATTTCAAGATGAAATTGGTTCGGTATGTGAAAAAAACAAGTTTTATAACTAATGAATTAGGTTTTTAATGAAATTAACAAATGAGACGGTCTCCATTGAGCTGAAAAATGGTATGTACGGTCGCTTTTCCCAAGAAGTGAGAATACGGGCTAATGCTAATGGAAACAGGAACCATCCTTCATGGAACAATCACCGCTGTAGACATGCAAATGAACACTCATTTAAAAACCGTTAAAATGACGGTGAAAGGACGCGAACCAGTCCCTTTGGAAACTCTGTCCATTCGTGGTAATAACATTCGTTACTACATCCTCCCAGATTCTTTACCCTTGGATACCCTTTTAATTGATGATAGCACGAAACCGAAACAAAAGAAAAAGGAAGTCGACCGTGGCCGTGGTCGTGGACGGGGCCGTGGTCGTGGTCGTGGACGAGGCCGGGGTGCTGCTCGCGGATTCTAAGATTATCGTAAAATAAGCGTTTGATCTTAGTATTACTTTTTGTTTATTTAATTTCATTTGGCTGTGCTTACTACGGTACAGTACTTTGTGCAATGTTCATGACAAAGTTCTTTTACCTCGATAATACAAAGTTACAAGTTTTCCATCATTTGGTTTTTTGATTAGAGATAAACAAAAAAGGAATAAGAAAAAAAGAGGGTGCAATTCCAAGGGTTTCAATGTGGGCATCGGACCCTCCATAGTGCTTTATGCAATTTTTATATAGAATTTCCAAATGTGTCTCATAGGAAAGTATACGAAAATATCTCTCTCATTATATTTCAGACTCGGTTTATTATTTTAATTAAAAAGGGAACAGGACATAAAAACAAAAAGGATAACAAACGTTGACATAGAACCAAAAAAAAAGGTAAAATAATCCTAGTATGATTTGTTTGCACACGGACACATATCATTTACATGAATTGAGCTTAAAGCTTCTCAACAAGTTCGGGAACAGCTTCATACAAATCAGTAACCAAACCTACATCAGAATGCTGGAAGATAGGAGAGTTTTCATCCCGGTTAATAGAGGCGATGACTTTGCTGTCTTTAATGCCTGCAGTATGTTGAATGGCACCGTCGACTCCTACAGCAATATACAATTTAGGAGCGATAATTTTTCCGGTCTGTCCAATTTGCAAAGAGTTGTCGGCGTAGCCAGAATCAACTGCAACACGAGTAGCACCAATAGCAGCGCCCAATTTGTCAGCAAGAGGAGTTAGCGTCTTTTCAAAAGTAGCTTTGTCTTTTAGGGGACGGCCACCAGCTACGACGCGTTCAGCAGAGCCAAGGTCAGGACGTTCACTTTTAATAATGTTTTCGCTTACCCATGACTGTAGAGCAGCAGGTTGAGGGTCCACGCCTGCAGTAACACTAGCGGAGCCATTGTCAATGGCGGGAGTGGGATCAAAAGCAGACGCACGTACTGTGACGAGCTTGACGGGTTCCTCGGTTTTAACGTGTACATTTACATTACCAGCATAAGTAGGGCGAACGAATGTTTTTTCATCCACCACGCGAATCACATCGCTGACTTGCATTACATCCAACATTGCAGCTAACCTAGGCATGACTCCTTTTCCAAGGGTACTGTGTGCACTAAAGACATGAGAGGCATCAAATTTTTTTGCATTTTCATACAAAACCTTGGCAATCTGATCCGGTAAAAAACGCTCGTAGGCATTGTTTTCCACATGAATCACCTGCTTTAAGCCATCCACCGACTTGGATGCTTGTTGAGCGACTTGAGATGCATTTGGGCCAACTACGAAAGCAAAAACGTCTCCTCCAGTACGTTTCGCGGCTTCGATTGCAGAGAGAGAAGCTGGTTTAGACTTTCCTTCTTGATGTTCCAAAAGAGCAAGAACGTTGAAGAATCGTCCATTAATTTTCGTGAAAACAGAACGAGATGCAAAAAGCGATCTTGAAATTGGCCGATATGCGATTCCAATCATGATACCTGCTTTTGGTGGTGTGTGTAAGAAAGCACAGTTGCATATTCCATAGGAGAGTAGAACCCTGAACCGGCAGCCAAGGAACACTCAGTGAAACAGATTTATTCTAATTATTATAATAACTACTGGAAAAAAAATAAGAAACAGCAAGAGAGAAACAATTCCAACTTCAGATTTTGTTTGCGAATGTGACCATTGGGATTCAGGACCTCTTAAAGTTCTTTCAATACCGTGAGTTTCAAGGGACTTCTGGAAGATCTTTTCATTTTTTAGCTAAGAATCTCTAAACGCAATACCGGAATTTTTGAAACCATGACTAGCTCTATCTAGCAATATTAACCTCATGAATCCAGATTAGACTACCAGGTTCTTTGTTTATCCAATTTTTTCGGATTGCAAAAAAAAAAAAAAAAAAAAAAAGAGAATGATCCAATGCTTCACGAAATACAACCCGTAACCGAATAATTTGAGAGAATTTTTTTTTGGTTTGTTTGTTTACATTTTAAAGAGATTCTTTCCCTGCGTTAAAGGGGCAAGGGTAACAATCTTGGAAGAACGACAAATTTTGCTTTTTCTTCATAAACTCATTTTGCTTTTTGTTTGTACACTGTCGAAAAAGAAAAAAAAAAAAAAAAAGGTCTCTTGTGAATCGCGTTTAGCGGAAACCCACCGTTCAACTCATGATTGTTTCGTAAATACTTGTTTTTGTTTGTTTACCTTGCGTCTTCCTAGCTGTATTTTTCTTTTTTTTTTGATTCTCATCCAAAACTCAACGACAGTTTACGTTTCATTTTGTCCTTATCTGTTCAAATGGACCCATTTTCCAATCAAGGTCCTTCAAAAAGTTATTGTTCCTTTGGGAACGTTTTTCAACGGCTTTCCACGGCCCATGCCACGAAACCCATCACCCGAAAGGCATTCGTTCTACCACATTCATCTGAAGCCATTGATTTTTGGAATTATCGTGACATTATCGCTGGCGATGAAGCCGAGCAAGAACGGCAAGAACGAGCCAATCGTATTGCTATGACAAGGATTGCAGCTAGCAAAAGCTCTGCGCCAGAGTACCACCAAGCTATTCTTCGGAATCTTACCAGCCATGTGCAAAAACTCGATCAATTGTCAGAATGGTGAGCCTCACCGTCCTCCCATCTGGTTGGGTTGAAAAATCTTAACAAACAAGCAAGCGGAAATCAGTGATTCATTTTTTGTTGTATTAGCAATAGTACATATCCTTGAAAAATTCAATCCTCACCACCTTTTGCCTGTTCCAAAGGTTTAGGTACAAATGTCGACACTTGTATGGAGCCTAATCTATCCATGATCCAACCTATGCTTTTTATGATGTCTCTTTATTTTATGAATAACATTTCATTCCTTTCATTGAGAGGTTATGAACAATCAACTCACACGTTTCTATATACTTTATGAAATAAATCTGTCAGATTTGCGATAACAGCAAGCCCGTATGGTATGGAGAAGAAAGCTAAGATTTTTCACAAATCGTGTCAATAAACTCTGCCAACTTGACATCTTTTTCCGTCAAGGACTTGGTCATGTGCGTGGTCAACGTAATATCTACCTTATTGTAAACATTATTCCATTCCGGATGATGGTTCATCTGCTGAGCCCGCAGTGCCACGCAGGTCATGAATCCGAAGGCTTCAATGAAATTTTTAAATTGAAACGTCCTTTGAAGCTTTGTGCTGTCTCCCAGTAAACTCCAAGAGTTTTTAGGCCTCGAGACGAGAGCAGTAATGCGGGTAGACAAATTCATAATAAAGCTTTACTCAAGAACTCAAAAGATGCTTTTGATGTATGGACTGCCAAAATTTTGCAAACGACAAAACAACTCAAGCAATGTATGTCGTGTTTGGACATTCACGACCTCTATGACGACAACCCGCTGGTCGAAGCCTACCTGGAGAATAACTCCACAAGCAAATTTCTGGGTTACTTAGTCGCCTGGCATTGTTTATTTGTTGTTTGTAAGGTTTCATTTTTTTTTTTTTTCATTTCAATTGGATTTTTCAACGAAGCTTCCATGCAACAAACGCTGCAGTGGCTTGGCACATTGATACAATTTCACTTTTTTCATTACGTGTCCAAGAGAAAACACCAAAACTCTACTGTTACGCGGCAATTCATCTCCCAGCATTTGATTTCCCAAAAAACCAAACCAAAAACAAGTACGAAAACAATAACCAAAATGAACAGGGAATGCACTCTTCCATTCCGCCTTTGAAAACAATCAACACCCCCCTTTACACCTAGTAATTTCCCAAATTACCATTGCCCAGCCTTTCTCTATGCATTCGGCCATTGCTTGCACAGTTGATGGACTATGCAAAGAATTGTCTATGAAGCTGATTTTAAACTGGTGGTACATGGGGAAAAAACGCTCACAAACTACAAGCCAAAACGAAAGCTACAATCGCACTTTTTTTAAATAGTTAACTAGTTGGCTTTCTCTCATGAGAATGCTAACCATACGGCGACTACCTCTCTCTCTATATATATATATATATATATATATATTTATATATTTACATGGAATGGAACTGCGCATGACTTGAATATCACGCCTATACAAAAAACCCCGCACGGTATAGCTTTGAAGGTGAGGAGAAATGTCGAGATTATTCTTCGGTCGTTTAAAACCAACCGTCCATGGAAACACTTAAAGTTGCAGGGAGTATGTTCCATTAAGGTTACAACCCCCACATGGAATAGGCAAGTAGAGACAAATCAGGGAGCCAGCATTCTCTTTTCGGTGGGATGTAAATACATCATGGGTGAGGGGAAACAACAACAAGCCAAAGAGCGAGTCAGAAATGGGCTAAAGGTTTCTGAATGAAGCAAAGAGAGTGAGCAGCAAAGCGTTGATCTCTTCAATGTTCGGGTATAGGAAATGTACAAAGAAAAAAGACTCTTTTGAGTATGAAAACACCTGCAATTTGGGTTTCTCCCTTTTCCTTTACGGATCTAAAGATTGTGTTATCGCTTTCGAGTTGTCTAATTATGTTTTTTCTGATAAGCAACTATCTAATGTAAGGTTTGCAAAGGTGAAATATGAGGAGATACGAATGATACTTTCAGTAAAGTTCAATGAGTCTATGCTTGCTTGTCCAACGAAACCGAGCTTGTCACCCTAATGAAATGCAGTATCCTTACTATTGGCTCGCTTTTTTACAATGATGGAAAGCCTAAGCTTGTTTTTTCTTTGTTCTCGTTTCGTTTCCCATCTATGAGCTCAATTTACGACATAATCCATGTTTTCGAATGCATCTAGACACAACTCTTGCAACTGATAACGATTTTCTTTGCGTATTTAAGCTTCGTTTCCTTGCATTTTTTTGTCGTTATGCATTGCTGAGCAAAGCCTCTTATCTCTTTTGCTTTCATCACTTTGTTTACTTTGTTTGCTGGGCTTTGTTACCCTTCCCTGTTATTCACAACGTCCCCGTTCCTCCATCATTTCTTTGTTTACAGAGGAAATCTGCTTCCATCTAGTCCATTGGTTCGAAGGTTCCTTTGTTTAAGTTTCTTTGTCTTTAGGTTATTCCGTTCCCTTAAATACCATCGATAGCCGCTACCCTACCTTCACTTCAGTCTTCTTCATTCATCAAGACTCGATTCCGCTCCTTTTTGTCTTGAGGATACTGATTTTGTTATTTTGTTTTTCTTTCTCATTCATTTTATTTTATATATATATATATATTTTTTAGTTTTTTCCAACCTTGAAATAGGTTCTTTTCCATTCTCCCCTTGTATTTATGGAACGTTCTTAAAGAGACCTTTCTCTTTTCATTTCTCTTTCCTCATCTTCGCTCTTTTCTTCATCTAATTCAAAAAAAAACTATTTGTTTCTTTTTTCCTAAAGAAATTTTCTTTTTCATTTCTAAAAGAATTGATTTTTGTTTTCAATAATTCTGTTAAAACCGTTTTTCTCAATTCCTCTTTTCCCTTCCTTGTGTCTGTGCGTTATCATCTCCACTCGTCTCTGCATCTTCCCCTCTTTCTGTGATAGAATTGATCCTTTGGGTTCCCTTTTGTTTACCCTTGTTTTGGTTATTGTTCTCTAACATTGTTACCTGCTTTTGTTTGTTTACTCGGTCTTAATTAGCCCCTAACTTTTGCCATTTCTTGGGTTTTTTTCTAATCTCTTTCCGTCTTCTACATATAATTGAGCATCTCCCTCTTTGGGTGTTGTTTTACTTTCAATTTCATTCTCCTAGTTTCATTAGGTTTGTCTTTTTGACTTTTTATTTCGCTTTTTCCTTTATCTTTGCCAATTTGACTTGTTTCACCTTTGATCCTTTCTTATTTTTTTTTATAATTCAAGCAGCGTTGTGATTGCTTGCTAGTTTCCTTGGTCCTATACAATCTTTGTTTCCTGTTTACTTACCACTTTGTTTGTTTTATCATCCTGGTTTCCATACCCGTTTGGACTTTGCTTTTCTGATTCTTTTGTTATTTTTGAAAAAGTTCATTCGTTTTGAGCTATCTTCTGTTGGTATTTTCTGTCAAAGTTTCTGTTTCTTGTAAATCATCGTCTTTTTTTTTTTTTTTATCTCGCTTTTTGATTCAAGAATTGGTGCTTGATAAACTTAATCTTTTTTTATTAAAGGCTCTTTTCTTTTCTCTGTCTTTTCTTTTCCTAGGTTCTTTCCTTTCGGTCTCTATCAAATCTTTTAAATACCCTTTTTATGATGGCATCTGGATCCTCGCTTTCATTAGCATCCCATTCCTCTTCGGAATCTACTTTCCAAATTGATATGGACAAGACTCTTCACGCTCTTCCTTCCAGTCTTCTCGATTCTCCTTTATTATCAAACTGTGGTGACTCCTACAACCAAAAGTCCGGTCTGCTTTTGAATAATATCCATCACAACAAAAGTATGGGTCTTTCTAACAACAATGCTAAAGAAAACTCAACCGGTGATCGAAAAGTTGAGTCTATACCTGGACTCACTTATACCCAAAATGATGAAAATGCATTCCAATATTCTTCTGTCGGCTTAACCTCAGCCGATCCTGCCAAGTTTCCCGAGCGGAAGATTCCTTCCAAAGGAGAAACGTTTTCCGAAAGACAGCCGTTAGGCTCTTGGCAGACGAATGTAGCTCCTTCAGAATCACCTCCCCAGGCTTCTACTTACAGTGATTATGCTGTACCAAATGGAGTCAATCCGTTGCAATCTAATAACCAATACCCAACTGCTCTTCACCGCTCTGCTTCCTACCCTGGTCCTTCCGATGACTTGGATATGTTTTCTTCAGCATCGAGATATCTATTTATTTCAAATTTGCCAAGAATCGTTCCTTATGCTACTTTGCTAGAACTCTTTTCTCGGTTTGGTGATGTGAAGGGCTTGGACACATCGGCTTTGTCAACCGATGGTATTTGCATCGTTGCTTTTTTCGATGTTCGTCAAGCTATCCAGACAGCCAAGATCCTTCGCACACAGCGTTTCTTTAATGATCGTTTGCTGAGCTTTCAAATTTGCCAGCGCTCTAGCATTCAACGTATGATTAATCAGGGCGCCCCAATCCAGTTTCTTGATGATAATGAAGGTCAGTTGTTGTTTACCATGCAAGGGCAGGTAACTCTCTCCATTCAGCAATTGCAATCCATACTACAAACTTTTGGGCCATTGCTTTGCTTAAAACCTCTCAGGGGTCAAAATCCCTCTCAAATTCTTTGTGAATTTTATGATACCCGTGATGCATCTTTCGCACTTGACGAATTGGATGGTAGGATTATTCACAACTGCTGTCTTCAAGTCTCTTACTACGATGCTATGGTAGATTCTGTTAGTTCGTCTTCCGTATCCAGTCACTCTGTTAATAAAAGCATAAATTCCGCACAACCGCCGAATGATTGGATGTATCCTTTTACCAACAATGGGCAAGAAGCAACTCCTTTGTTAAAACGGACATCATCAAATTTGGGATCTCAATACTCTACTTTATCCAATTCATTGAGGTCGGTTCCTTTAGGACGCACTGAATCTTCACCAGCTTGGGGTACCGGTGGGCACTATGACCTTTTATCTACCAGTCCAACTGTCTCAGTTAACAACAGTAGAAGACCTATGAGTGCATCTCGTTACAGTATGGATGTTTCTCCAATTGCTCCTCCAACCTCAGGTCGTGGGAAACAAAGAGCCGTGGATCTCTTAAATGGATATTCTGGGCAATGGAACCCATTTACAGCTTCTTCTCTAAAAGGAGTGGATTCCCCTACGAATGCTGTTGGTATGAGACGAAGTTTAACAGTTGATGCTAACGCTTCCCGTGCTAATCCTGCAAACTTGAGCTTTGCTTCGTTGACACTTCATGATTCACGAGCTGATCCCGCTGCTTTCTGTCCTGCACCATTTTACGGAGCGGGTGAAAATACATTTCAGGGGCTTTCTGCTGTTCCCGAAAGACCCATTTCTATGGATAGAAATTCAGTCGATTATGCACGCGTTGCAGCCGGACTAGATCATCGAACGACAGTGATGATCAAAAACATTCCAAACAAATTTACACAACAGATGCTTCGTGAATACATTGACCTTACGAATCAGGGAACCTATGACTTTTTGTATCTCCGCATAGACTTTGTAAATAAGTGCAATGTTGGATATGCATTCATAAATTTCATTGACCCTGAAGCAATTGTCACGTTTGGCAAAGCAAGAGTGGGTACTCAATGGAATGTTTTCCACTCTGAAAAGATTTGTGATATTAGCTATGCCAATATCCAGGGTAAAGAAAGGCTTATAGAAAAATTCCGCAATTCATGCGTTATGGATGAAAATCCCGCCTACCGCCCAAAAATCTTTGTTAGTCATGGTCCCAATAGGGGAATGGAAGAGCCCTTCCCTGCTCCAAACAACGCTCGTCGTAAGCTGAGATCTATTGCTAGTGCTCAGCAAATAGGACTTTTCCCTCCTACAGCTAGTAAGTGCTAGTTTTTCTTTATTGTTTGGACTTACCTTTTTTGTATGTTTATGAATACGTCTATGATCCTGTATACTTTAGCATGGAAATGTGTATGATTAATGATTTATGTGTTTTGATATGATATGATTAATTGCGACAAGTGGAGTATAAGAATCCGATACACGATAATAGGAGATGAAAAAAATCAAGATTATTATTAAGTTATAATCTAACAGTTTCTGCTACAACGACATATGTCTATTGTCCAGTGAATGTGAATGTGAAGTTTAAGTAGCAGAAACGAAGGTTTAGAGAAAATATGAATAGACTTAAATACATTAATATTATTTTATATAAATTGAATACGTCTTATATTGATATTCGTCTTGGTGGTTAAGTAATGTCCATGTGTGGATTCTTTCATTATATTCAGTGTCTAAGCCGTCTTGGTTGCATTTAAATATACTTGACCTTAAACGAATGAAGTAGTTATTTAGATTAATTACGAGATGGCTGTGGAATGTAAGGGTAAAGCTTACCCTAAAAAAGCGTTTTCGTTAACGAGCAACTCTATCCCAAGAGGTAAACCTCTTATGAACAGTATACACCAAAGTAAACGAGCAAGAAAGTCATGAGTTGATCTTAGTCCATTGATGAAAACTGCATGGAATTTTTACGAAGAATTCAAAATTTAAAGCTCGTAATCGATTTAGTTAAGAAGGATGCTGGGACGATTGAAGGATCAGTTTAATATGACCTTAGTCCAAGGTCAAGAAGAAGCCAAAAATCGTCGGCGGCAACTTCAAGGGACGCATAATCAGCATTCTGGATCGACCGAAGATTTTTGTGGAAGGAATGATTCAGAGGATCTAGCTATCCTTCAAGTTGAATTAGCGGAACTTCGGGAGACCATTGAAAGGTTCCAAAAAGCTTTACAGGAAAAGACTCCTTTGTCAAGTATTTCTGATATTGATGGTTTCTTAGAATATCTAGATAATTTGGAGCAACGATACGAGATTTCAATCCGTGAAGTTAAAAGACTGTCAAATGAGCTTCAGGAAGCAGATGCCTTGTTTAAAGCATCAAAGAAAGAGTTTGAAGAGAAGTTTAAAGTATTAGAGGAAAAGTTTATTTCAGAACTAGCTCGCTTGTCGGGCGAAAATCAAAAGAAATCTGGGGACAAAGCGATATCTTTATCAAACATAGAGGAATATGTCTCTGTTTTACCTTCCACTCCTGCAACAAAGGCAGGAGTAGTTTCTCCTGAGACCACTACGACATCAAATAAAGCTTCATCGAAAAAAAAGAAACGAAAAAACAAAAAAAACCAAGTGGAAAAACACGTTAATGAGAATATTGAACCAACCCAAGAAAACTCCAATATTTTCGAGTCCGTCCCTACTAACGCTTCCGAAAATTCCAAAGAAAATGTTCACATAAATAAGTTATCTTCCTTTGAAACCTATCTTCAGTTGTCCGACATTTCAGTACTTTCTGCGCCTTTGCCGACATTGACAGAATCAGAAGAAACCTTTCTGCATTTATCGTCTGTTCCGATTGATGAAACTTTGCAAACAACGGTAGAGTCACTTCGGAAGGAGCTGGAAGCAGCCGAACAAAAACTTAAAACAGAGTCTGCTACTTTTCATGATCAAAACCAAAATCACAAGGATAAAATATCTAGGTTGATTTCTTCAGTAGAATCTTTAAAGAAAGATGTTGAAGAATCTCATCAAAACCTTCTCTGGGCCGAAACTTCTTGTGATTCTTTGCGGGAAGAAAAGCAGGGGCTTTTGGAAAGACTTGCCGTTAGTGAGAACGTAAAAAGTAGGCTTATTAAATCCAGTTCAGAGGTCCAAAAAACTTTGGATTCATGTCAAGAAAAACTCGCTCATACGTTCAAAGAACTGGAAAAGGCGAACGGGAAGCAAAAGGAAACGGAGAGAGAATTGGAGACTTTGCAAAAGGTAATGGAAGAAAAAACAAATCGAATTAGTGAACTGAATAAGAAAGTTGTCCTTGTTACAGAACAATCGAGTGAATACTCTAGACAAGTGTACGAAACGAAGGAGGCAATCCAAACTAGGCAAGAGGAGTTTGAAGAAGTTTATAAGCTTCTTATTGATCAAACCAGGGATTGCCAAAAGTTAAGAAGCCTTGTGGAGCAATTAGAAATTGATCGCATTGATTGTCAAAATACTGCCGAAGTTCGCATCCATCAGCTGACAGAACATTACACTACGGTTTTAAAAGAGAGAGATTCGGCTTTATTGGAGCTTGAAGGAAGACATCAAACTGTCATTTCCGAACTTGGACATTACAAATTAAAAGACGCAGAGCTTACACAGCAAAATCAAGAACTGTCAAACGGAATTCAAAACATAAAGATTGATAGAGATGATTCAAACTATAATCAAAGACCAGAGAAGGAAGATGCTTTAAGAGCTTTGGAAGCAGAAAAAAAGAGTTTAGCTACTGCTTTGGATGAATCCACCGCTCGGTATGAACACTTACAAAAGTCGTTTAAAGTGATGTTTGGCCAACATAGGAGGAAGCAAAGTCAAGGATCCTTGTCTGATCGTAACTCAAGTGCTTCTGTTTTGCGTACTAGCGTTGACCAACAAAACAGTAATTCAATGGTCGACAAAGAATATACCCGTAACATTCTTTTTCAGTTCCTCGAACAGCGTGAAAGGAGAGCAGATATTGTAAATTTACTTTCAATTTTGCTTGAATTGTCTACAGAGCAAAAAGAACAGCTCTTGTCGATAAAAAATTGAATTGTTTGTTATTTCATACAGCCTTCAGGAACTGTATTTTATATAACTATATGACTATATTTATAATTCCTATAATTTAATATTTGAAGAAATGAAGCCATCAAAAGTATGGAATGCCTTGAATATGTTTTGTGATTACCCTTTTAAGTCGCAAACTTGAAAGTCTTTTATACAAGTAGGATATTGAAAATAAAGACGGTTTATAGTATTTTTTATATTTACATACTAGAGCATAAGAACAACATTCTGTAATGGTATTAGCACATATAATGAATTGGAAGCACTTGGTAACGAAAACCACAACTTTCCAGGTGAAAGGCCGATAGGCAAAGTGGGTTCATTTGAATGAAACTTATGCGAAATCATTGTTCTTATTAAATATATTTTTATTAATGTACTTCTTTCATGGAATACCTCAAAAATTGACATTGGATTCACATGCAATTGAAGTTCGGCGCATTCCTAAAGTCCCTTTCTTTGCCGTATTAACTGAAGCCGAAATTTTAATTTACCAGCTTCATCCTTTAGCATTAATTTCAAAAATTACCAAATCTGAGGACCTTTATGTTCGTCATGGAAAAAACAAAAAGATTGCCATTAGTTCTGAGTATGGAATCATTGCAGTGGCAACGGAAAACAACTTTATTGCTGTTTTTAATTTTCATTTAGATGCTTCTAAACCTATCCTTGTCCCTAACCCAAATACTGAACGCTATGATGATGGTCCTGGTGAAATGATGGGTCCCATTACTTGTTCAGTTCAGTACAAGCTGGCAATTCGTTACGAGAGAGGTGTCAGTTGTCTTGAAGTACAGGGGGATTCAATCGTTTATTCTGCTTCTACGGCGCCAATTATTCAAGTATCTACTCTGGAAACAACAGATCCAAAACGTTTATGGAAAGTTTCCAGTAAGCAATACGATTTACGCGAAGTTACATGGTTTTTAGATCATGATTCTTTGATTAAAAAATTCCATTTTAATAAGAGGATTGACACATTTTTTTGGATGTCCTCGGATGGGCGTGTATACGCCAATATTGGCGTGTCTGCTAACACAAATACTAAAAGTCTATTCGGTATATGCACTCATGATTTAATAAGCGACTCTGGTGATAATTCTAAGAAAGCGGCTACCGCATTGTCGACTAACGCTCGGTTTTCTCTGCTATATGTGGGTACAAATGATGGCAGTGTTTACGCTTATGAAATTCAAGACTTTGGAAGAAAGTATGTCTGTAGCCATCACAGCAAGGTTCCATCCAATATTGGATCTGTTACGCACATCTCAACTACCGGTGATGGCTTTCAGGTGATGGTAGGTTATGAATTGGCTTGGATAAGTTACTCACCTTACTTACACCCATGCTCATCCAGCGATGATTCTGAATTCTTTAAGTACGGTTTTCATGATGGCTTTTGGGACAAAGACGGATCTGCATTTTTCGGCTTAAGAAATCTACCAATGAAACGAGAAAACTCGACTTCAGTTGAAACAAAACAGAGTCTCGAGACCGTACTAAACAAGACGTTGGATTCTGATTCTTCGTCCGCAAGGGAAGTATCCAAGGAAAGTTCTTGTTTATATATACTTCCTTTCCTTAAAAGCACTATTACGAATAGTGCACACGGCTCTACCAGCATTATTGGTGTACAATCTAGTGATAGACTATTTATTTCAAAAGCATATTCCAGTTACAACAACCTGGCAGCAAATTTTGGAAATTCTTCTTGGGTTCAGGTAGAATATCCTCAAACCTATATTTCTGCTGAGTGGCCTATTCGATATACCGCCATTAGCAAAAACGGAGAATACATCGCTATAGCTGGCTCTCATGGGGTTGCAGCATACAACGTTCTAAACAGGGTTTGGAATGTTTTTGATAATGGATCTTTGGAAAAGTCAATAACTGTCACCTGCCCGATGCTATGGTATGACAAATATCTTGTGACAGGTTTATTACACGAATCGAATTCTGAGCTCCACGTATACGACTCAGAAAAGAAATTAGACGACGCCTTGGTTGATAAGTTTGTGTTCACATCTACAATTGTTACGATATCTTTGTGCGACGACGCGCATTTACTTGTTTATACGGCTGATAACTTTTTGCATCACATTTACATAGAGCGCCTTGTAGAAAACATATCGCCTTTATTTTTGAGCCATGTGAGCAGTGTTAGTTTTGTTCCGGTTTTTACTACCCCATCAAGACTACGTACAATTACTTTACTAACATTACGGCCATTCTTACATTCGGATCCATCACAACTGCTTTCTAGTGCAATTTTGCTTGTTTTAATTAACGGCAAGTTGGTTACCTTAGACCCTATCAGAGCTGGTTCATCTTATTTAAGCTACCGATGCTGTATTATTTCTGAGGATGTTGAGTTTTTTATGATTAATGAGGATTTGGAAAGTCCAGCTCTTTATCATTCAATGTGGATTATGACTGGAAATGGGTTTAGATTGTCAATGGCTTTTGGTGAAGCACTTTCCAAATTGTTGTATGATGATACTATCACAAAAAATGATGCTCCATCGAAAGAATCAAAAGAACTAGAAAGCTTAAAGCCATATAATCCAAAACAGCTTGACTTTATGGATGATTTACAATCACCAAGTTTCATGGTAAAAACTCCTGATAACTTTTCAGCTACAAACACTCACACTGCCAAGCTGACGAAATCCGTAAATATGCTGGAGTTATTCAAGAAGCAAAGTATACCACTTAGTATTCCTGGAACACTCATATCAGTTATTGTGAAGAGTGGACTTTTCATCAGCGCTTCAACATTAGAACACAAGAATGCTGCCAATAACATGAAGTACTGTCATATCCAAATTGAAGTCATTCCTTTTCTCCCTGACTTGTTAAAGTCTCTTCTTCTATTATTTGATATTGACTATGCGGTTTTCTTAGTGCGCGCGTATGCTTCCTTACGTTTCATCGATTTTGTGCTTGAGAAACTCCTTTCAATGGCTGCAGAATGTTCTGACTCTAATGAAACATTGCTGACGAATGTCGCTATTTTGTTCGATAACATTAATGATGCGAACGTTTATAAGTATGTTCTGGGATGTCTTAGAAAAATCGAAACGCATTATTGGCCAAACGTTTTCAAACGCTTTGGTGACCCTCAAACTTTGATGGAGCTATGTTTACGAAACAACGATATAAAAAACGCTGCTAGATGTATAACCATTTGGCAAGTACATCAGGGATCTGCTAGTTGTGCTGAAGTATTCCTTGAAGTCTTGAAAACAGCTTTTGAGAAAGAAAACTGGGAGGTGTGTATGGAGTTGGGCCATTACCTTGCCAGTCTTGACCCGACAAAACAACTACTTAATTCTGCCTTAATAAGTGCACAGATTCCTTATGGGCAAACACCAAAGGATAAACCAGATAAAAACTTTCATGAATTGATGATGGAAATTGATGACTTTTAAAATCAGTGACAAGGTGCCCTTTAATGTATTAAAAAAAAAAAAAAAAAAAGAAGCTGAAGTAATATTTATAGAACCTATCAAATAGTCTTTATCAAAATCAATAGTGTGCAAAGAAGTTTATTAAACATCAAACGATACAATAAATTTTCTCTTTTTATTTCTTCCGTACGTACCACGCTCGACGCACAGTCAAGTATAGCAAATTAAAAACACCATGCGTGAGATGTTTCTAGTTCAACATTTTCAATAATTAGAAACAATAAAGGAGAGTATATTAAAGATATTGCTATAGCTTAAGTTACAACGTTTTCTTCCTTAGAATCGGCACTATCCCCTTGAAGACGTTTTTTCTGCTTTTCCTTATAGTTGTCTTGTTTTCGATAAATTCCAGAGTAAGAATGTACTTTAAATCCAAAGATGCGAGGGATATATCTTTCATGTGACTTCGGGACTGCCAATTCAGGATAAACCTGGAACAGCATATGAGGGAAAGAAGTACCAAAGTAGGCACCATCGATTGAAGCGTGTCGTTGTGATTTTGGAGTATATACGTCTTCACATCGAGCACAATAAAGCTTCACAGATTTCGTATGAGGTATGTCAGAGAGACCTACTGGTAGCATAGGCTGACCGTTGCATAAAACACGAGGACAATGACCAAAATCACATTTTTTGTATTTTTCAAGCTATTGATTTGTTAGCTACTGAGATAGTAATAATGAAGACAAGTATCAGTCTGCAATTACAAAACGTGTTGACTCCCCTCCATTCAAAATGAAGAGGAAGCTGTAACTGCTTTGAAAGTATTTTTTCACATGGTCAACTTACCATTTTGTACAGCCCTTGAGCTGTTAAAATATAACGGGCATGAATCAGACCATATAGATGGCGGGCACTAGCTTCCACTTCATCCTGGATTTCTTCAGACAAATCAGGATCCAAAACGTCCAAAATTAAGTCTATAGCATGAGAGTATTGAGGAACTTCCTGGCTTAAACCAGTCAAATTAAATCGATCTTGTATATAATCTTCATCTACTTCGCAAAAAAACTCATTGCCCTTAAGCCCCAAAAACCAGTCAACCCAATATTGTGATTCGTCTGACTCACTAAACACTAGGTTAGTACAATTTCTTTCCTTGAATATTTTGATTTCTTCTTGCATCTTCTCTTCTTTTGTACGCTAACTTACCTTTCAGAGGAATATAGTTGCATAATGTCCGCAATTAGATATTACTCATTCAAATTTTCAGCAACTCCACCTTAAAATCTTGCAAGAGTTCTCTTTAAATAGTAAGAGAATCTGGTTCTTAAAAAAAAAAACGAAATATTAAAGGATTATTAGAAAGTGATTCAGTAGCTGTTCAACTCAAGTTTTCTAACCAGTCGAGACAAATATTATGCGGTAAATCTCGTTAATGTATACGCATATATTTGGGTAAGATTGGTAGCATATGCTAAAAGGAAATATTATAAAGATACAAAATATGCTTATAGTCAAAACATATGCTACAGTGGATTAAGAACAATGTGGAGTACGGAATGTACAATTTGTTTTCATTTTAAATGCAATGAAATAAAGGAAGGAATAAAAATTCGATCCAGTAGAGATTTATTTACTTAAACAAAAAAATATCAAATAAACGAAGTATTCAAAGACTGCACTTCACCTTACACACCACCTTTCTTTACTTGGTTTTTGTATCTTCTTTTCCAAAACCATCAATTTCAATCATAGCAGCTTCCATTTTTTCTTGTGTTTCACGCAACAAAGAATTCACATCTGCAGCTGTTTTGCCAACTGTAGATATGGGATCTAAAACCTTCGCAAGTGCTTCACCTCTACTAAACACCTTAGTGGGAGGATGGAATATGTGGGAGTAGTTCTGAACAGCTATAGGAATAATCGGAGCTTGAGCTTGAACAGCCAGATGGAAAGCACCCTTTTTAAGCGGTAAGAGTAATGGCTTTTCTGCATAAGTACGAGTTCCTTCAGCAAAAACCCAAATGTCAAGATTCTCTTTTTTCATACGTTGAGCAGCTTTTGCGAAAAGAGCAATGGCATCTTCACGTCTAGCTCGGTCGACAAAGACGGCATCTGAAAGTAGCATGAACCATCCTAGTAAAGGAATGTACTTTAAGGACTTTTTTGAAATAATTGAGAAATTGGGATGGAAAACGCTTCCTGCAAGCAAAATGTCTAGTTCACTTAATCCTGTTAGTTCTTTTGTTGCAATCGCTTGCTATCATTTTATGCTTACGATTGATGATTGACCACTAGGACAGCCGGCCTGTTTTTTTTTAAGATTTCATCGTTTTCAACTCGGAAACGGACGTCTAATACTGGGCTCGTCATGCGATAGTAGGCTTTCGCAGTGAGATATTGTCCTAAAACTGGATGTCCACATAAACGGCATATGGCAGAAGCAACAACACCATAAGCAGCACTAATTGCTAGAAAAGTGAAACATGCAAAGTAGCGGAAATAGTATCGGAAAGGCTCTGGCAGACAAAAAACCTTGTTAATGCCACATAACCCAGCAAAAATCGAAACCGTAGCTAATACTGCACTTTTTAAGAATCCCATGATTCCTTTACCCTTCTTCTCTTTATTTATTTAGTCAAGACTAAAATGAATGTGTTCTGGTAAAGAAGTTGTTAATCACAAAATCGGTAGGTTGGGAACGGAGAAACGAATGATTTCATAAGTACCTAATTTATCCTACGGTGAGTACTGTATGCGGTTGCAATGAAAAAGCTCAACGGTTGTTTCAGAAGACTATATCTGTTACATATTGTCATTTTGTAAATAAAAATAAATTATAATTCTTTTTTCTATCCTATTAATAGCTTATACCTGAGAATCATTATAAACCATAATTATATAGTTGAGAGTTGTCATAAAAGGATTTCCCCTAATTGTCATAATTCTTGTAAATTTCACCCGTTTCAGTGAGTAAGTTTTCTTCTAAGATGTCCAGATTTTCAATGGATTCTTTTATTATGTGATTGGCTTTTCCATCCAAATTCCATGCAATTGTCAAATGCCGCATCGCCATATTCTTTTGTCCTCTTTGTTTGTATATTTTTCCCAGCATAAAATGAACGTTAGCTTCGTCTGGTGCAATGGATTTTAATCGTTCCAGCTCGGTTAATGCTCTATCATAATTGTGCAATAAAATCAAAACTTTTGCCTTTTTGAAACGTGCGAGCGAGGATTTTTCATCTAACTCACAGGCCTTGCAGTAAAATTCTAAAGCTTTTTCAAAATCTTTACATCTCTCGAAGATCATACCAATGCAACTTATTAAAACGGAATTGTTGGGATTAATCTCGGCTGCACGTTGAAAGTGAAAGTCGGCCTGATCATTTCTTCCTGTTTTCAAATAGACCATTCCTAAACCATACCAAGCATTATAATGTCGGGCATTGATACGTATCGCTTTTCTAAACGAAGTTTTCGACTTTTCATACTCCTCATTAGCGGAATGTTCGTGACCCTGAAGCGTGTATGCATATTCAAAGGTAGGATCTAACTGTAATCCTCTATTTATACATTTAAGTGCCTGTGAGTGCTCCCTTTGCAAAGAGAAGCAATTGGCTAATATACACCACGCCTCTGGTGAGTATGGATTGGTCTCCAACATTTCATGAGCTAAATAAGACAAAGGAACGGATTTTTGTAAGTGCCAAAGAGCTGTAGAATATATTTCCATATCTATTACTTGTGATGGGCGTAAATCACGAAGCTTCTGAAATACTTCTTCAGCTTTTTCGTAATTGACCATTTCAAAGTATGTGACTCCTATTTTCGAAAGTACAAACGGTGTCATCCTATGCTCCCGTGATAAACTTAAAAAGTAAGACAATGCTTCCTTTAACTGATAACAAGCTAGAAAATAGCAACCTTTTGCAAAGATTTTTAGTAGCTCTAACAAATTGAAATCTTCATCCTTATAATTTAAAGGTAGCTCTCCCTCATTTCGTTTGTTGCTAGCTTCGCGTAACTTGGCTGCAAAGCGCGCACCGGTTTTGTATGTTGATAGCTTTGCACTTGCAACCTCATTTTTAGAGAGAATGTCTTTTCGCACAGAAGACGAACTCGTAGACGGTTTTAAGGAATCGGTATAGGAAGCTGAACTTGGGTTTAATTTTGCTTCCTCTTTTATTCCTTCCTCTTCCGCGTCATTAGTGTTAGGATCAACTCGGTCAAACCAATTCGTAAAAGCCGACATGGAAGAACTGGAGGAAGGGTTGACTGGGAACTCGGAAGTTGTTTGCTTCGTTAGTGATGGGAAAGGTTTTTTTCCACGTTTTAGAGAATAGGTATCAGGACCAGCCAAAGGAGGATTAAATTGGAATTTTTCTGAAAGTTTTGGGGCATTCAAATATGGGGGTAGAATAAAAATGTTATCCACATCAAGAGGGACTCCTAGTTCATAGTTAGCAACATCATTTATAATGATTTTGTCGCAAGGCCGTTTTCGTCAGGGCAGCAAGAAGAAATTATTATAACATACCAATTGCGATTAAATTTTGAAAACAAGTAAAATTGTATGGATTTATGGAAATGGATTCTACAAAGCATTCTGTTGCTTTTTTTATATAACCCGCCTTTTTGTACATTAAGCCCAAGACATCAAGCATGCTCGAGGCGTCCGGGCGACCTCGATTAGCATTGGTATCATTTACTAAAGAATTAGTTTCAAAACGCATCCTTGCATCGAGAACTTACAGTTTGGCAATATAGATTTCCACTGCGGGCGACAGGTTTCTATAGAAGTGATGCCTTGTTTGTAACGACCTAAAATTAAACACACTTTTGCAAAGACAAATACACAGGGAATGTGCTTAACATTACGATTTAATAAATCAAAAGCAATGTTGTAATCAAGGTTAAGAAGATGCGAATATGCCAAAAGGTGTAAACTTTCGCCTGAATCTTCAACGGCATACAACCTTTCTGCGTAAAAGATGGCATTTTTATACTGCTGATTATCAATAGAATACCAGATAAGGCATTTTAGTCGGTCTACCATGTCAATTCAATAATTCAATTGTTTGTTGAAGTAGAACCGTGTCAACATCAACAAGCTGTATTATAGCGAGGCTCAACGAGTATGAACAACAAAAGTTTGGAAGGACAAGATGGGATGATGAGTGAAACATTAAAACAAGCAAAAAAAATGCTTATTTACTTTTGTAGAAGTAGAAGAGGATGAAAAAGATGATCTCGAAATGTACTTCAGATAACGAGTAAGGTAGCGAGATGGCATACCAAAAAGAACGATTTATCCTCTGTAGCGTATGAACGGAATGCAAAACTAAAATTTCATAGTATTGTAATTAAATTTTTCGATGATTTTTTGTTGAAGATGATCTGTAGAAAGACTTGACACCTCTAGCCAATCGGACTCTAAAACTTCAAGGTCGGCAGGATAAGCAATCGCAATGAAAAATACAGATCCATTAATATTTAATTTCTGCAATTCTAATTGAAATCTGCTCTTAGCATAGGAAGCGGTTCCAGCACGCAACGCATGTATGTTGCTGCCGCATACGAAATCTTGAAACACCGGAATTTGTAATTCAACGAGAGCAGGGTCACCATGAAGTCCCAATCCAAGTGACTTTAACACGGCTTCTTTAGAAGCCCAAAAGAGAAAAAAAGCTGCCAAACGATCGCCGGAGGAGAAAACCTGTGTCCACTGTTCCCGATTGAATACGAATTCAAAATCGTCCATCCAGTTGGGTTCGTCACTTAGGCTTTTGCACTCAACTATGTCTACACCAATGCTGCGTGGACTTTGCGTCGAAATTGGACTATTCTTGGAAATCCAAATACCCACGAATACTACCATACCGCCATAATGAGACACATTAAAATCGAAATCGGTGTTTTCGGAAACTTTTTTGGAGTAATATGGACGTCCATTTTCGGCTATACTTATCCGCACAGAGTCTGGTTTTGTACAGAAAAGTGTAGCAAGTACCTGCCGCTTCACGAGCATGGAAGCCATCGCCATATTCGCATCTTTGGCGAAATAGTATCGTTTTACTTGCGATTTTTCTTCCGGAAGTAACAACTGGAGTTCTGGGGACGACTAAGACACAGGTACATGTTAGCATCTGCAGCAAAACTATGGAATTATTGCATACATTCACCTGATCGGACCAAGACTGCGTGTTAACTAAGATTTTAACAACACTTGAAGCCATTTTTTAATAACACCGGTGTCTTTAGTATATTTTGAATTTCTCTTCTTCGTTTACAGGCAGACGTCCCATGAAAAGGAGAACGCAATTAAATAAACGGCTTCTAAGAAAAGTCAACAAGATATAGAAAAAGTACGATGTACTAGAGATTAGCAACTTCATCATTATTTCATGTCTATGAATAGAGGGCAAGGTATCTGTACGCTCAACGCCAATACATGATAGACCTAAATATGCAGTTCATTCGGCGAACCAACTTCAACCGTTAATCAAGTTCCCCAAAACAACTACTTTTTTTACTCCAAACATTCAATATATAAGGACTAACTTACCAAATACTACAGCATAAAAGATACTGGTATTTCTTTGGTGGTGTCGTATACAATGATGTACAGCGATGTCGTTAAATTGTTCTCTTTGCCATCAGGACCGGCTGCCTTAGTGCCGCCATCTTGAATTTTCCTGTTAACCACCACCAACCCACCCAACTACTTCAGTTGAAAATTTGTTATCCAGTCTTCTGGAGGGTAGTTTTATTTTTTTAACGGAATTTGGAATATAGGTTTATTTATTGTATTCCGTTCCCTTAGAATCTCTAATTAGTAATTTTTCTTTCGGGGTAATATAGAACGAAAGAAAGATTCGGTTGTTCTTAAAAAAACAAACGAAGTACTAATTGAAAGATTTCGATTTCTGGTGGTCTCTTTCAGTTTATTTATTTTCTTTGACGTAAAAACTAAGAGAGAATGTCTTCGAAGCCGCCATCGAATACTCAAAAGTTTAGTTATGCACGTGCGTTGGCTGCTAGCCAGTCTATGAAAAATGCAAACGTAAAACCACAAAACGCAACTTCTGAGAAGCCTGCTGCTCCATCCACTGATATTGCTAAACCTTCGACTGCTGGCTCGGCTACTGCTGATGCCCAAGATACTACTCCTTCAACAAATGCATCGGTTAATCCTGAAAAGCCCGTTGCCACTTCTGAAAAAAAAACAGATGTAAAGGATGCGAAGGAACAAGAAAAAAAGGCTTCAAGTAGACTTGCTAACAAGGAGAAACCCTTGGAAGCCCCTTCAAATGCTGGAAAGCCAGCTTCCACGAGTGCTTCTTCAGAGAGCAAGCAGAACCATAGCGCTGGGTCAAAACCAAAGCAGTCTGAGGAGGCTACTCAAACGCATGACGTCGAAAAGACAGCACCGGCTAACTCGGAAGAACAAAAAGTTAATCAAGAGGAACCAAAGGATGCTGTTGAAAGCACCCCATCTGATCAAAATCAATCAACAAACACTCTTCCTACCGTTCCAATTCAATTTGGATCAATCACAAGAAATGCTCCTATTTCTACTAAACAGCACATAAAGGCAAGTGTTCCTTCCAACCAACCAAAAAACAATGTTCCTCGTAGAAATAGCTCCTCTAATCCGACTGGACAGCCCGGATCCAGTCCCGTCTCCAAAGGTTCCCGTGCTGCTGCCCCATCCTCTAATAATTCCAGTTCTAATGATTCTGCTGCTTCAGCCAAATCTAATAACACAAACTTAGTTTCTGAGCCTGCTGACCCTTCGGGTCAAACACCTGCATCTAGCACACCCTCATTTAACAGTTCTGGTAAACCCCACCGCCAAAACCGTCAGTATGAACGCTACGGAAATTCTTATCCTTCCTACAATAAATATTCCCCACACTATCAGCATGGCTATTCTTATAAAAATAATGGTCGTAATGATACTCAGCGCTACAACAGAGGAAATGGAAGAAGACAGTACAACAATGGTCATTCCGGTTACCCTCCTTTCGCTTCCAATGGCCGGAACTCTGCTCAAAATCCTCGGAATACTCCTCAAGGTATGGGTTCACCTGCTAATCCTGTTCAGATGCCTGTATCAATGCAACCTCCCTATGGCCAAATTTACGGACAAGCACCATATATTGTTGATCCCAACATGATGCAATATGGCGCAATGTTACAGCCAGGCTATGTTCCTCAATACTATCCCGTATATCCACAAACGCCATTTACACCACCAACTTTCCCCAATATGTCCCGTAGCACTTCCCAAGTATCGGAACCAGTTGTTGACTCGCCAAACTCTTCTACACCCGTAAGTTCCAGATCTGGCTCATTTACTCCTATTGTGAAGCAACAGAAGAAGAGCAGTGCGCTGAAAATTGTCAACCCTGCTACCAATACTGAGGTAGTTGTTCCTCAAAAGAGTAAATCTGAGCCTAAGTCTGAAGAATCTAGCCCACGGTTAGACAGTGCTGTTACTCCTCATTTAACAGAAGAAGAGGTTTCCAAGCGGAAGGACGCCGTTAAACAAGCTGTTCAACAACGTATTCAAGAAAAAGCGGAAGAAGAGGCTAGAAGACACGCTGAAGAAAAGGCCAAGCGAGAGGCTGAAGAAAAGGTGAAACGTGAAGTCGAAGAGAAGGCCCAGAAGGAAGTCGAAGAAAAGGCCCAGAAGGAAGCCGAACAGAAGGCCAAGCTGGAAGCCGAACAAAAGGCCAAGCAGGAGGCTGAAGAAAAGGCCAAACAGGAAGCTGAAGAAAAGGCCAAACAGGAAGCTGAAGAAAAGACTAAGCGTGAAGCTGAAGAAAAGACTAAGCGTGAAGCTGAAGAAAAGTCTAAACGTGAAGCTGAAGAAAAGACTAAACGTGAGGCTGAAGAAAAGACTAAACGTGAAGCTGAAGAAAAGACTAAACATGAGGCTGAAGAGAAGGCCAGTCGTGAGGTTGAAGAAAAGGCTAAACGCGAAGTCGAAGAGAAGGCTAAGCTTGAGGTCGAAGGAAGCTCGAAATCTGACGAGCTGCCAAAGAGCGATGATCAAAAGGAAGATAAGACCAAGCCTGAGGACATCAAGATTTCTCCCGAATCTTCTGTTGTGGAGTCTCGCAATTTAACTCCCAAAAGGGAAAATCTGTCTGGCATCGAAAGTTTAAAATCTCCTTCGAAACCTTCTGCTGCTCTCAACTCTTTACTTCAAGCTAGTGTTATTTCAGATATTTCCAGCATTGTCTACCCTTCTCCCTTAAAGCGACCTGCCACCGAGGGTGAAATTAAGGATGGTAAACTTATTTACGATATCCCTTTCCTTATGCAGTTCCAAACATATTACACAGATAAGCCTGCTTATGGCTGGGATGAGAAAATGAAGGGAACTGTTACCCCTGCTTTCAGCGACAAGAGTTCTCGTGGTGGTTATGGTTCCAGTCGTCAAAGCTCTCGCTCTGGTTCTACTAGGGACTCACACGCTGGCCCAGGCTTTGGCGGTCATTCTGAAAGAAAGTCAATGTCACGCCTTGGTGTTGATCGCGGCTTTGGTGATTCAGGTACAGGATTCCGTTCTGGTAGTAATTACAAGAGTGCTCCTAGTCGTGGCATGAGTCATCATGGTCATGGTGGGTCACACAGAGGTTCCCAGCGTGGGTCCCGTCGTGGTGGCGGCGGTGAACGCGAAAAGGCTGACCCTTCTACTTTAACTATTCCTGCCGAACAAGTGCAACCATTGCAATTATCGGCTAACCGTTGGCAACCTAAGAAACTTGCTGAAAAGCCTGAAGCCAAGGCTGAACAGGAAGAAGATCTTCTTCCTCCTGAGGTTATTCATCGTAAGGTTAAGGGTTCTTTGAACAAGATGACCTTGGAGAAATTCGAAAAGATTTCGGACCAAATCTTAGAGTTGGCCATGCAATCCCGTAGAGAGACTGATGGTCACACTCTTAGATTAGTTATCCAATTGACATTCGAAAAGGCTACTGACGAACCAAATTTCTCTAACATGTATGCCCGATTTGCTCGTAAGATGATGGACAGTATAGATGACTCTATAAGAGATGAAAACGTATTAGACAAGAACGGTCAACCTGTTAGGGGTGGCTTGTTATTTAGAAAATATTTGTTAAGCCGTTGTCAAGAGGACTTTGAGCGTGGTTGGAAAGCTAGTCTTCCAGCTGGAGGTGCTGGAGAGACTGAGATTATGTCTGATGAGTATTATATTGCTGCTGCTATCAAGCGTCGTGGTCTTGGTCTCGTTAGATTCATTGGTGAGTTGTTTAAGCTCAGTATGCTTTCCGAAAAGATTATGCACGAATGTATAAAACGCCTTTTGGGTAATGTTACAGATCCCGAGGAAGAAGAAATTGAGAGTCTGTGTAGATTATTAATGACAGTCGGTGTAAATCTTGATGCTACTGAAAAGGGTCATGCTGCGATGGATGTATACATTCTTCGTATGGAAACTATCACCAAAATCCCTGACTTGGCTTCTCGTATTAAATTTATGCTTTTGGATGTTATTGATTCTAGAAGAGCTGGTTGGAATGTTAAGAAGGAAATTGAAAAGGGACCAAAAACTATTCAAGAGATTCACGCGGAGGCTGAGCGTAAAAAGGCGCTGTCTGAAGCTCAAAGACCTGCCCGTATGCATCGCGACATGAACCGTGGCGACTCTAGAATGGGTGGCAGAGGTAGTAACCCTCCCTTTGGATCCAATGATTGGTCTAATAATAAAGATGGGTATGCCAGATTAGGTCAAGGTATTCGTGGTTTGAAATCTGGCACTCAAGGATCACATGGTCCTACCAGTTTGAGCTCCATGTTGCGTGGTGGAAATGTTAGCCGAAGCCCCTCAAGACAAAGTAGCACACCACGAAGAGAGCCTGCTAGACAAGCTCCTGCGAATCAACCAGTAACATCGGCAAACTCCTTTGAACTTTTGGAAGAACAAGATCATGACAACGATGGATCATCAAGCCATAAAAATCCTAATTCTAGTTCGAAAGTTAACCCTTAATTGACAGGTTGAAGATATGTCTGCACAGTTGATTCAAGTTATCACTATTTTGGGTTGTTTTTGAAATTTTGGGCTTATATGAGGCTCCATCATTGTCAGGGTTTATGGAAAAATGGATTTACATCTAAGGTTAATATATATGCTAAATCATCTTAATAGATACAAAGCTTAATGACCTTTAGTTACTGTAATTACCATAGTAAGTAAAAAGGGATTTGTAGAATTGTAAACATGCTTTTTGACTGTCGTACATAATTTTTCTAAAAAGGGCATATGTGCAAAACAAAGAAACCAGTTTATAATATTAAGAAATTATTGAATATGCACCAGCTTTGTTTAATGATACTTGATATTATAGCAATAAATCTCTCCTAAAGATACTTGCGATAAATTCAAGGCATTAGCTGAAGGAAAACATAATCCGTTTTACCTTATTTTGAGAGTGCACATTCATAATGAAAAGTGAGAAGAGCATGTTTGCTGTTCTCGGAATCGTACTTCCTTACAAAAGGAAGTTCTAAATTGATAGGAGAAATTATTTTTTTGCAAAATTGACAAGGTTTCAAGTAGAGGTTGGAATAATCAAGAAGAAGAGGCTAGCATTCATTAGTAAGGGTCAAAAAGCTTTTGTGAAGAGTTCATACAAGAAGAAGAAACAAGGGCATTTCAAAGTGGTTATAGCGATTAATAGAGAACATTATCGGTTCGAATTTACCAAATATACATGACGCTTTATAATCAGCATTGGATTGTAAACTAACGTGAAATTTAAGTCCAGTGGAAACTTCCAACGAAAAAGAATCGGGCTTCAGGTCAGAGACAGATGAATGCGAGGAAGATATGCTGTTTTCGAAACTATTGAGTACAACTTCCAACTTTTCCGGAACTTTAGGATTTTGATAAGGTTCTTCTTGTTTGTCAACTTTTTTATTTTCCAATTCTCCTTTGGATGTTTGAACTGCGTTAATGTCTTTCTCTTGCGGGGGATAAGTAGGCAATAGTTGCGCTTGATTGTTTGCAAAAGATTCGGTCACATATCGAAATAACGCTAATAGATGGATTAGCGAGCTTGCAATAAAAAAATGACTTTCATACGCTGATTGTAGGCCAAATCACTCTTAAATCCTTCAACACTAGCAATCGCTTCTTGAGCTTTATGCTGAAATTTTTGACCTGCATACCAGTTAATAGATCAACAATTTAGAGAAAATAAAGAATTGTACAGATGTTAAGAACACCCGTCTAAATTTTTTGTTTCCGGTCGAAACTTACTAGTGCCTATTTCCGGATGTAGTAATTTCAGCAGCGTTGGACAAGTGGTCCGTAACTCTGCTAACTTTTAAAAGTGTTAGCAATTCCATGATAATTTCATAAAGACTTCTTTACCTTTCGATAAAGCTGGTTGACTGTATCCAACTTGTCTGTTAAGGCCTGCTTTTGTTTTTCGTGTTCCATGGAAAACGCTACCTTATTTTAAATTGAATTCTGAACTAACAAGGCATATGGAAATTTCAGTTTATTGAGAATCAATAACAAAAGCTTTTGGAGTTTCTAAAGTGGATTTTTATTCTTAGTGGACACGACACGTACAGTAGTGAAGGTGTTTTCATCTCTCTTCAACAGTCAAGGTCGTACACAGAGACAGAACTTGCAAAGCTACGAATTTTACTGCCTTTTTGTGATCTTTATATCTTTCTAGTATATTTTTTTTCGAAGAAAGTTGAATAATAAGGCTATATAGTCATGAGTGCTGAGTCAAGCCAGGAATCAGTACCACCTAGAAATGTTCCTCCTATTGACAGGGAGAGTATTCAGTCAGCGAGAGAGACATTGAGAAGCCTTTCTGAAATTGTACGTTGCCAAATTAGATAGAAAGATACGATTATGGCAAAGCGAAGCTAACACTTCTTAGTTGACGGAAAACAGCACTCTGCCGGTGGGAATTTCGAGTATACGAGTGGCAGGAGCGTACAATACTCGAGCAGGATTTCTTCAAAAAGCGTTACAATCATGTGTTGATCCATCCGCGAAAACTATAAAGAGTATGCCCCTTCTGGATACTCTCAACAATATTCAAGAAACAACGGGGAAGTTAATGGCCTTTGGCATTTATGACAGTGCCAACATTAAAATCGATCGCGCCTCATCCGCTATTTCTGGAGAAAATGATCTGGACGTTATTATTCAAGTGAAAGAAAAGCCCCGATTATTCTTTGAAACAGGAACCGATGTAGGCAATGTAGAAGGAAATGTTCACGCCAACGTTTTGGCAAGAAATGTTTTCGGTGGTGCAGAGTTCCTATCTGGAAACGTCTCGTATGGTACTCGAAACCGTGCTACGATGTCAGCTAAGTTTGAAACTCCCGTAAATGCAAGCCCGGCAACTCACTTTCGTGTTCTCGGTTATAGCAATGTTCGTGATAATAAGGCCATCTCAAGTCACGAATTGATTACCAGAGGTTTGTCGCTAAGCTTGCAGCATCAAGATCGTTTTCGTGGTTTGCATGAGCTTTCGCAAAACTTTTTTTGGAGACGAGTTACTCATTTGAGTGAATATGCTTCTCCTAGTATTCGGTTACAAGCGGGTGATACTATAAAACAATCCCTTGCTTATTCTTACATGGTGGATACACGGGACCACCCAACCCTTCCCTCAAGAGGTAACTATGTCCGCGCTTTGATGGAACTTGCCGGACTAGGGCCAGTTTCTGGGGATGCCAGATTTTTAAAATCTGAACTTTGGCATCAGTATGCCTTTTCCTTGAACCGTACACGATCTGTTACCCTTGCCGTTTCCAGTCGCCTTGGCGCCATGAAGCCTTTAGACGAGTCACCTACTCTTTTATGTGATCGTTTCACGCTGGGCGGATCTACAAGTATGAGAGGGTTCTCTGAGGACCGCCTCGGACCAAAAGACGGAAAGGATTCCCTCGGCGGTACAGCTTATTTGGCACTCTCTACGAGTTTGTTGTTCCCCTTACCTAAACTGGATGCTTCAAAGCCCTTCCGATTACAGGTTTTCGCTAATGCTGGTGGTTTAACCAACTTGGATGCTAAAAATCCCTTGAACACTTACAAATCAATTCTCATGCATCCTTGCGTATCAACGGGTTTGGGACTTGTTTACGCATCACCCGCTGCTCGTTTTGAATTGAATTTTACACTCCCCATCGCGGTTACTGGTGGCGATGTAGGCCGTAAAGGTCTTCAATTAGGAGCAGGCATTGAGTTTATGTGATGGGTATGTTTGGTAACCGAGTAGAAGCAAATGTTGTCATACAACATATTCAGAATCCGGAAAAGAAATGGTCTTTCGGCTATTTTCTTTTTTGAAGAACGCGAACGCATACGAGAAATTGATGAAGAATGTTTGTGTCACTTTTGTATTTTAAAACATCCGTATACTTATAAACGTACTCGGTTTCTTTTTCTTTGATGCTTATACCTTTTGCGAGTCTTATATAAGTTATGAGAGCATAAGTATAAAGCATTTGCAATTGTGCGCAGCAATTCCTTTTTATGTCATTGACTTTCAAATATAATTATTCTTTGAACGCTATTCTAAATTTATTGATCTTTTCCCCCTTCTTAATAATTTCTCCCTTCTCTTAAACTCGCAGATATTGACACCAATGACTTTGTCCTATTATTCTGAATCTACCATCTTCAAACATAGAAGACTGTTTTTCATGAACCAATTCGTTCCATGGGTTTGTTTGATGCGTCCTATATTTTTCTCCTTCACTTCACATTTTTACTTGCAAACAAAGAATTCATAAACTTCAACATAGTGGAAATGGACGACGTAAAAGTTGGTAATGAAGGAAGATGACGGCGAATTTACTTACGATTATTACTATTGCGAATTACAAGCAAAGAATTCACACATGTGAAAAAACAAAAAAAAAAGTCATCAGCATATCTCATTGCATTGATAGTTGTACATGAAAAAAATAGAAACAAGCGTAAACCACATTAATCCAATACGCGAGAGATGTTGCGCTCTTTGTACGTAGCGGTCTTTTGTGTATGATCATTTTGAATTTCATAGCGGGTTTCATCACTGCCGGTGTCATCCTTGACTTGTAGAATGGTACCGGTAGAAGTACTAGTTCCGGTAGAACCACCAATCTAATTGAAAGTACTGTTAGCTTTGTTTGTTCTTTTAATATTTCACCGGCTATAACAAAATGACAGCTTCTTTTTCCACCAGTTTGAAACAGGCATAGTATCATCTTAGATGCTTAATATAATCATAGTTACTTACAGGATGGTATTCAACTTTGCTTCCCTTTTGATATTTGGTCATTTTCGATTACTTCTTTTAGTATAAGTTACTAGAAAGATATACATCCAGCCAGTCTATATATACCAATTTATTAGTGGCATTTACATCACTTGTACGACTCATTGCATATACATACTATTATTATTCTGTGACGAAAGTGTCATCCAACGTAATTTAAATATTCGTAAAGATGGAAGTGCAATTATGAGGTTACTTACGACAAAAAGTCAATTAATGGAAGACACTCGTATTTTCATGCATGTCAATTTGACCGTTGGTAGCAGTTATGGTTATTCCTTTTGGGTTACTTGTAGATACCTATTGCCTCAAAAAGAAATCGTAAAGAATGTAATAGAAGATCCAAGATATAATTATTTAATACCAAATAGAAAGAATGAAAAGATAATTGAAATCGGAGAGTTGAGAAAACTATTGCAAGATGGATTTGTAGACTTTGAAATGAGAACAAAATGCTTACTTAAAACAACAATTGTTTGTGCTCGCATATCATTTTATAAAGGCAATTCTTTTACACAGAGAACCTCTTGATGATTCTGTTAAGCAAAGTTTTTAGTTTCAGTTAGGGCTTTTTTTTTTTTTTTTTTTCTTTGTTTTTGGTAAGTGAATTGTAAATAAATATTACATGCCTGAAGTGACTTGAAATAATTTAGACAAGTTCGAATTTGCTTACGAATGGCCCTGGTTTTGAGTTGATCTTGCCAAAAAGTTCATCAGTGTCGAACGTATATAATCATGAAGCCCAAGTGCCAGAATACCAGTATTTGAACGTTAGAAAATTGTAAATAATGGAAACAAAGAGCTGATGAAAACATCATCATCGTACTTGGGGCATGACTTGAAACGCTTTTGCGTCAGTAGAATTTTTTTCTTCCTGATGGTCTTTAACATAATAATCTGCACATAGTTGGATCCATCCTTAGTTGATTTCCTCTTTTAATATTACAATCAATAATTATCGTTTCAATTCCTTTTTATTTATTTCTTTTGCTTTTTTTTTTCCACTTTGTGTTCTTTATTATTAGTTTTCCATTCTTCTCACTGGTATTCTGTTTACTAAGGTTAACCAAGGAGAGTTTGGGGTGGCCTCTTGAAACGAACCTGCCAAGAGCCAAATTTTCAAGAACGCATTATGCTTCGTCGTGCAGCAAGAGAAAGGCGTCAGTTTATTTATAAAAGAAATAAAGATCTTCAAGAAGCCAAGTTGAATGAAAAAAGACGCTCATTGAGACATGCTATAGATAACAACAAGGAACTCAATAAGGATCTTCAACAAGACACTCAATTGCAGAAAGATTACCAATACGATGAAAGCAAAGCAGCTCAGGATGAAGAATTAGGAATTGACGATGAATATTACAGTCTGGGTGAACGGGAACCAAGAGTCTTGGTCACCACAAGTCGTGACCCGTCGTCGCGTCTGGCCCAATTCGCCAAGGAAATGCGTCTGTTGATTCCCAATTCATTCCGTTTAAATCGTGGTAATATTGTTGTAGGGAGTTTGGTGGAGGCTGCTCGTGCCAACGACATCACTGACATTGTCCTTTTGCATGAACATCGAGGTATCCCAGACAGCATGGTCATCTCACATCTTCCTTATGGTCCTACCGTTTCTTTCTCTCTTCATAATGTCGTTCTTCGCCACGACATCCCCAATACGGGTACAATGTCTGAAGCTTATCCTCATTTAATCCTTGAAAACTTAACCTCAAAGCTGGGCGAACGTGTCAAAAAGGTTTTGTCCTCTCTATTTCCCCCGGATCCTAAAGAAACTTCGCCAAGAGTCGTTACTTTTTCCAATTCCGACGACTATATTAGTTTCCGCCATCACTTGTACGCGAAGACCGGCCCGAAACAAGTAATTCTTTCAGAGGCAGGTCCCCGTTTTGAGATGCGCTTGTACGAAATTCGATTGGGTACTTTGGACATGCTCGAGGCCGATGTTGAATGGAGACTCAAGCCTTATCAACGCCATAAGCGTCAAGTTTTAGCCGAGTAAAAGGTTATGTGTACCTTTGGCATGAGACGCTTAGAGTAAAATTTTTGGTTTTATTGGGTATTCGGGTTTTATTGATATCAAAGTCATTGAATTTAATTATAATTTTACATATACCATGCACGTAGAAAAGCATCCATTCATGTTTACCATACATTCTTAAATAGACACCATAAATATCTTTTCCTTACCTTACATTCTCTTCTCTCTGTATGTATATTGATGTTTCTATTTTATATATTATGCATAAACATCACCATGTCCCTTGCTATACAGCAAAATTTCTGTTGCCATATTTTTCTTGCTCCCGAGACGTACAAGTTTTTGAATGTATCTCTCTAGTTTATGAGCAACGGACTCTAAAATTTATGATTGAATAAACAAAAAAATGGCAGCAGTGAGTTTCGTCAGCGGCACAGAAGCGACTAACGATTACTTTTTGCTTGTTTTTGAAGCTCCTTTCTTCTTGTATTGCTTTTCAATTTCATCAATTTGGGCATCAGCAGCTTTGATTAATTTCTCTGCATATTCTGGATCTTGAATTTCCTTTCGTGAAGGTTCTATCATTGTGCATTCATTAACGAGCAAGTACTCAGTAGTGGCACCGAATTCCGGACTACAGATTGCATGAAAAAAAGATTGTGCACCCTTCAGAGCGCCCTTTATAATCAGCCACCAAAATGGCCAAAGAAGCAAGTATAGGAGTAATCCCCAGACACGACCTAAAGAGATGAATCGCCGAAATCCGGGAGTACGTACTACGCCTGGATTCACCATTACAGTATGAATATTACAAGGCATGTTGTCAGGTCGTTCGTGGTTTTGTGCCTTCTTTTGAAAGTCGTAAAGATAAGTCATAAGGGCAAGCTTAGCATTTCCCACAACCTTCCAGGGACTCGATCGAGGGTATGGGTGATTATCTAAAGCAAGATCATCAAACTTTATGTCACCCAAAACGTAGGATGAGCACGTTGCAGCGATAATACGTACGTCCCTGTGGCCGGGTTGACCATATAAGACAGGACGCATAATGCGCATTAGTTGGTAAGGGCCTAGAAAGTTGGTTGCCCACTGTAACTCAACACCTTCCGCAGTAACTTGGCGATCGACGTACGGAGGCAGAGACAAGCCTGAGCACAAGATGATCATGTCGAGTCTTCGAATGGGAGAAGCGTCAATCCATTTCGTAGCGAATTTTCTGACGGAAAGCATGGAGCTCAAGTCACATACTTCCGAATAAATAAATTGATTGTTTGAACGATTTCGGAGATCCATAATCAAATCTACTGTAAATTGATCGGGCTCTGAGCGAAGCAAAATTACAACATGCGCTCCTAGTAAAGCAAGCTTTTCTACCACTCGTTTTCCTATTCCAGAAGTTCCTCCTGTAACAATCACAACCATTCCATTCATCTTTCTCTCCCAGGTCGTAGAGCGACCCATAGTCCAAAATTTGAAGCCGCCTATTGCAGCCAAAGTAAAGAAGACCTTTAGATACGTCTTCCAGTACAAAACTACATGATCGTAATTAAATTGCACGGCATGTGCTACAAAAGGAATAGGCATTTCTGCAAAATGAGAAATGGGAGGTTTGTAGAAGGAAGATTGGTCAGCTCCCTGTATTCGTCTAAACACTTACAGTAGGGAAAGACAATGTTTGTTTAGTAAGTACCCTTATAATAGATATTGTTTGATATTATAAATACTTGTCTACGTATCTTCCCAGATGGAAGGAATGATTCAGAAGACGCATACAGACTGAAGGCAAAGGATTGAAGGCTCTTTTTCTCCTCCTTGTTATTCGAGATTATGTTTTATTTAATCTTTCTTATTATAGTCTCTACTTTCTCTTATTAGCTTAATCTTTCATGTACTATTGTTTCTATCATGCTATAAAAACGACCAAAAAGCGCCTAGGTTTCTCATCACTAGCATTTAAATCTTTTTTTTTTTTTTGTTTGCAATGAATTTTAATAGTCCTTTTTGTGGAATATTCCATTTACTCTGAAACACACCTTCTGCCTTTTGCTTTGCACAAAACGTATTCCATTTAGTAAGTGTTCTTACCAAACTGTTGCAACCGTTGACATCTATAATATATATTTAAAATCAGTTTTTGTTTTAGTAATTTCAAATACATCTCTCTGAAAGCAGAAAAATTACAATTTCAAAAAGCTTCGTTTGTTTACTAACGTATTTCGAGACATGTCTCAGTATTTATATTCCATATATTTAATGCAAGTTTCAAGTATCCGTTAATGATTGTTTTTGAAGCCGACGGAATCACCCTATTCCCCAGGAAAGCAACTATTTACTCAACCTAAGGGCTTTGCTGAGAACCATCAACATTTATTGAAACTCGCCCTCAATTAGCTGTTTATAGGTTTTGGTTTAGTTATTTTGAAACGTTTTATTGGTAATTCTTATATTTCAATTGTCATTTTCCTGCTTGAACAACATTAAACGAAACCTTTGTTATTCTAATATCTTGGGATTATACGGACTTCCACTCATTCTGACTTTTTTGAATCTTTTAGTAATACTTTTATCCAATTGTTCTTTACACTATGTCAAGGTGGTGGAACTCGAATTCGGAATTTGCGGTAGACGTAGAGAAGGCTACTTCAGAAACGCTTCCGGCTGGAGCTGAAGAAATTGCTTTAAATTTGGATATTTCTGACAAAATTCGAAGCAAGTCAATTGACGCTAAAGCAGCCATGCGTATTCTAAAATCACGAATTGATCATTCCAATCCAAACGTTCAGCTGTTGGCACTAAAGCTTTGTGATACATGCTTAAAAAACGGCGGCTCCTCTTTTGTAAATGAAGTCGCTTCCAGAGAATTTATGGATAATTTGGTCTCCATCCTTCGCTCCCCATCCGGAGTCGATGAAGAAGTCGAACGGGCTATTCTTTTCTACATACAGTCTTGGGCACTTGCAGTCCCTGAGAAAAATTTTAGCATGCGGTACATCGTGGACGTATACGAGCAACTACAAGAAGATAAGTATTCGTTTCCCGAGCCGCCGCAAGCTATTTCCAGTAGCTTTCTCGATACGTCTACCCCTCCGGAATGGACCGATAGTCAAGTGTGTTTGCGGTGCCGTACTACTTTTACCTTCACAAATAGAAAACATCATTGCAGAAACTGTGGTGGTATCTTCTGCAATGAATGTTCTTCAAAGACAGTGGTCTTACCCCAGCTTGGTATAAATGTTCCTGTCCGGGTTTGCGAATCTTGTTTTTCTTTGAAGAATAGGCCTACTGAACAAGCAAAGCCTTCAAGGGAAAGAGGTTCAAACGTTGATCGCGAAGGTGTATCTCGCAAGTCAAAGAAATCCCAGCCCAAGACGCAGTCTTCTGCGCCGAACAAAGAAGATGAAGATTTAAAGAGAGCTATTCAGCTATCTCTAAAAGAATCAGAAACAAATCCAGGAAGATCTTCCGCTTTCGAAACGAAACCTCCAAAAACAGACTCCTATGTCCGTGGCCCTCCAGAAGATGAAGATGAAGAATTAAAACGAGCCATAGAAATTAGCCTTCAGGAAGCAAAAGCTACAAACGTTCCAAAACAACAAAAAGAGGTTAATATTCCTTCACAAACAAACAGTCTACCATACAGTTATCCTACTATACCTTCCCACACCGTTTCTACCACTTTACGTGGCTCCCCATTCACTTCCCCAAGTAAGCCTCAAGGATCTACCACGATGATCTCCAATGCCGACGCTGACAATATTACACTATATGCTACACTCGTGGAAAAATTGAAGAAGTCTCCTCCCGGTTCAATTTTTACGGAATATCAATTACAAGAGTTACATGAGAATATGGGTTATATGAGAACAACGATGATGAGGTCTTTAGGCGAAACTATAAGCAAATACAACAAACTGCTGCAGGCTTTTCAAAAGCTTCAAACGTGCATGCGCTTAAACGACGCTCTGCTCGACCAAAGGCTTTCATCCGCTTATCGCCTTCATCCTTCTGGTCCTTCCTTTGACCTACCTCAAAGTATACTGAGTTCTTCTAGGAATGAGGTACCTTTCAAGGCTGATCAGTCAATACCCTGTCCTCTTCCTCAAAATCCTTCAGTACCAAAGACAGTTGTGGATGAAGATGCGCCAAAGGATATATCAAATGAAACAAGAACGTCTGTACCATCTCCTGAACCAATTTCTAATTACTACGAGTTAGATACTGATGTTCCGACGGAGAAGATGGAGAACATAAAATTACATGAACCAAAGCAAGAGGAAAACAATGGACATGAAAACATTGATGATGCTATCAACTATTATAATGTTGAACCAGTTGATTCTTTTGAGGATGACATTACTTCCCATGATCAAAAACGGAATGATAGCAAAGTTTCTGACGAAAAAAACGATGATGATAATGGAATACATGTTCAAGAAGCAAGCCTGATTGAACTGTAAATTATCTAGTATGATACAGCTGCTTGCCAAACGTTATGCTCCATTACGAAACTTTAATGAATTATGAATTTAATACAACAATATGAGATTTTAATATTCAGTAACTATTATTTCCAAAGATTCCAGCCGATTAATTACTAGCATTATTAAGCCATTTGCAAAACAAAGGCCAAGATAGCCGTAGAGCTAAATTCATAAACACGCTTTTGTCTATAACCCATTATATGAGGCTAGCGTTATAGTAAAGATATTTTAGTAAAGAGACCTATGAACCATTATAAGGATTCTTAGTCGCTAGTTGGAATTGTAGTAGCAGTAGAAGCTTGCGACTTGACGTCTTGCTCAACGTGAGACTTTAAAGTAGCGAGATCGAAAGGAGTAACTTTAAGCAAGCACATATCTTGAGGGAAAGTAGTAGCAAAAATCATTTGAGTGTCAGAGTCAACGGTGCGCTTGTGTGACCAATCGAGCATTAAACTAGCTTTACCGACACAAGCAATTAGATGATTAACCGCATAACGTTGACCCAAACAAACATGTGGACCGTTACCAAAGACCATCCAGTTTTTGGGGTTTTGTTGGGCAAGTCCATTGGGTTCCCAGCGTTCGGGTTTGAAAGATTCGGGATCAGGGTAGACTTTGGGATCGTGCAAAGCACCATAAAGAGTAGGAATAACCATAGAATCTTTGGGAACCGTGTATTCTGGAGTGATGGGGAAAGATTTCTTAACACGATAAGGAACCATCAGAACAGGGGGACGAAGGCGTAAACATTCAGTGACCACCATTCGGGTGTAGGTCATTTTTTCTAGCAATTGCAAACTGATGGGTACATTGGGATCGCCGCCACGGATACGGAATTGTTCTTCGCGAACCTTCTGCAAGACATCAGGGCAATCGGCCAGGTACTGAAAAAGCCACGTCATACTACTAGAAGTAGCATCTTGAGAAGCAAATAAAAAGGATAAGAAAGTGAGCGAGATTTCTTCATCGGAAAAGTCACGAATCAAAACACTCGGCTTTTCAGAACCATCTAAGCCCTTATTGCTGTTGTACTTGCGAGTTTCAATCATTTCGCGAATCCATTCTTCCATCATGCAGGTGGGAGAATTACCGGCTTCCATACTTTTACGAGAGGCAGCGGCAGCCTTCATGAAGTATTGCATAACGACCTTACGAGAACGGATACCATACCAGACCTTTGTGAAGGGTAAAACAAGAGGGAAATTGACGAGTTCCATAGCAGCGGTGATATTCCAGTATTCATCAGCAATGTGTTTGATGGCATCGTCAGAGATGTAATGGCCACAGAAAGTACGACAAGAGGTAGCAACATTGATATCACGGAAAGGAATCATGAATTCCGTATACTTTCCTTGGCTATGGTTTACAAACTCCTTAAAGTACTTGTTGTATACTTCCTCTTGAGCGGGCAAGTAAACACCAAGTGCCCGAGTAGTAAATAAGCCATTCAGACCTTTACGGTATTCAACATGATCACGGCCATCCAAAAAGACCCAATTAGTATGCTTCAAGATCTTCTTTCCGGCATCAACGACGCAAGGTTGAACGTAGCTAGGAGAGTTCAAGATTTTTCTGGCCAGGTCGCGTTCCGAGGCAATGACGACAAACTTGTGAAAAACAGAAACGCACGAAAGTGGACCGGAATCCCATTTGGTCTTGTACTTTTCAAAGGTTGGCTTCATGCTGTCCAAAAAGGATCCCATAAAGGGAACCTTAAGGAGAGGACCGGGAAGATGCCTCTTTTGAAACTGATAAGAAACTAGACAGAGTTAATACATGGTAACTGAAGTCAGTAGAGACAAAAAAAGACAGATAGAAACCCGGTTCTTTAGAAGCCGTATGGATCCATGCAAAGCCCCCTGCAAGAATAGAGACAGGAACAACTTTTTCTTGTCGAAGAGAAGGAGCATGAACCTACGCTAAAGAGAAAAGCACTGACTATGGTAGGCCATAAAATCGTAAAATCCCAACCCATCGTTGGTAGAGAAGGAGCATGAACCTACGCTAAAAAGAAAAGCACTGACTATCGTAGAGGCCATAGGATTGTAAAATCCCACCCATCGTTGGTAGAGAAAATCAACTTTAAAATAGAGCCTCTTCTTCTTGAAAATTACTTCGTGCAGGCTGTCCAACAGAATCTCGACCACATTTCTAGAATCTCTTCTTCTCTACCTTACATTTTACAGGAGATGACGAGTTCACCTAAAGCACAGCATTTTCTTCTAATCTTCTTTTCTAGCCTTTTTATTGAAGTGTGTGCACTTACTTTGGTCATATGTTATGCATGCAAGTAAAAGAGCAAAACAAACAGTCCATTTCGTATATACCACTTCATAACCCATTAAACGGACAAAAGTTTGTGAACCCGAAAGAAAGCTTTCGGTTTGATTCATTTTTGAACCACCAGAAATGCAAAAAACTTGATTTCGACTGGATGGGTGTTGCTGGTTAAATCCAAGTAGGAAAACAGTCGCGTCGCGTCGGTTATATAAAGTACCGATATCCTTGCTGACAGAAAATAATCTTACGCGATGGAGTAAACAAAGACACAAACTCGTATGATCTCGATTTTTGTTTCATGATCTGTGAATTCATCCCATTTATATAAAGAAAAATTAAAGAAAACCGAATACAAAAAAAATTGAATAATTCGAACTCCCGATAACTCTTTGGCATTCCTACTTTTGTAAACAGATAAATTTTATGCTTCTTCCATTTCACTTCCCAGCCAATGGGAGGCCTCAAAAACTAAAGTATTTTAAAGCTTCGCTAGAATACCAACCACCTCCATCACATTTTCAAAGAAGAAATGACAAATCTTTTGTACAAAATGATTTCATCCACATGTAATTAATTAATAGAATCGTATTACTATGAAAAAAAGTTTGAGGACACTGACCACCAGCTCGAAAGGTACAGGAAGGAAATGGGCAACTACTCAAGCCGGTGGTTGGTTCGTACGAGGGTGAAGGAACTTACGATGGGCTCATGCTACGAAAAGTAGAGAGATCGCACTAGACGATCAAAAAGGAAGGATACTTCATTACATAAAACATAAGCAAAGGTTAGAAGGTTTTCATAATTCGTAACAACTAGCTGGGGAAAATGGGTCAGGTTAAGAAAAATAAAGCCTTGGTAGAATCCATAAAGACCCAAGCATAGAGAAATAAGAATTTCAAAGTAAAGATGGAAGGTTTATCATAAACAGGATTTTTACATGGCGAAGAAATCTGGAGACGGAATCATTGGCAAAGCACATACATCCTCTTCTTCTTCACTCGGCGAACACAAAAAATGAAGGATGACAGCGAAACAGAAAAAAGAATTGTTTGTTCAAAAAATCGAGTCCCTTCTTTAGCCAGCCAGTTCGATGAGAAGATATATGTCGTATTTGTTCTTGGGGCTCTCAAAAAAACTGTTCTGTGAGTGAGTTTACACTGGAACAGAAGCAGATGCAGATGCAGAAGCAGATTGACATGAGGATGACGAAACAAGAGGTGAACCAGTAGAAGAGGCTTCGGATAAGCCAACGTTCATGTTTTCATCTGGCTGACCAAAAGAGGACGCCCACCATTTAAGATCCGTTGCATTAGGAAGTAAAACATCATCATAATATTCATAATCTAAATTTGTAAATTCTTTTTTCCGAGACATAAAGTAGTCCCAGATAGAACGAGTTTGCTGATACACAGCAGATTGTTTACGTTCGCGTTGAGAGTTGTACAAAAACGACCCATACTGACACGAATACAAGTGATACAAAAGCCGGCGCAAAAATCGTTCGTTGAACTCAAAATACTTGGGAAATTGTCTCATAATTTGCCACACACAGTCCAAGAATTGATGAAAAACAGGAGAGCTCATCTTCTCCGAGTGATCAATGGCAAATCCACTAAGAGCAGACCGAAATGTACAAAATGTATACTGAAGTGTAGAAGTGGCTACCGAAGTAGTCGTGTGTTGTTCTTCTGGTGAAGAATTATCAGTAGAAAAGATCCTCTTTCCAGGCAAATGACAACACCGTTCGGCAAATCTATGTCCAAATGCTAACCAGTCTTTTTCTATTAGGCTCATAAATCCTTGGATGGTTCGATAATATGGGTCAAGACAAAGTTGTGGAAGAGCACATAATTGAGACGTTCGATCCCAGCCATCCGAGCAGTGGACTAGTACGTGAGCATGCTGAAAGTGAACTGTTTGGATAATCAAAACAGCCCCTTGTAGTATATTTGTCAAGTGCTTCAGCCAATTCGATTTGTTTAATTGCTCAACCGAAGGGGATGCTGCACTTATATCTGTATTCCGAAGAGCGTTCACTATTTTACTTAAAGACTCGCGCATAACGTGGATATTGTCAATCCCTAAATATATTTTTTTTGCAAATCGATAATGATCCATATTTTCGCTTCCTGCCCCAACTGCTATATTTGCCATGGCATTCGTAGACGGTCTAGCATCCACAATTAGGTTCTCTTTTCCTGGTATAATAGACGTAGCAAATATAGCTTCAACAACTTTTTCATCTTGTGCGCTCCGGTTCTGCCGAAGCCCTACCAAAGGTTGCGATGCTCGAGTAATAGAGAACTAAAAGTAACATGTCAGCATAATGTCTTTGATCTATACGTATAAAAAAAGCAAGCATACAGAATTTTTATGAAGGTAAGTTAATGTAGGAAACCTATTTTTCGATCGGTATTTGCAACCGTAATGAATAACGCTGTCGGATACATTGGTTGGAACAGCCAATATTTGAGGATATGATTGGCATTCCAAGTAATTTTCATTTATTTTCGTAAGTCTCCAGTTTGTACCAGCACCTTCAGCACGGTTTGAGTCACCAACACCCATACGGCGATACTCATTTTCGAGGTGAAACAAGTCCCATCCAGATTGAACCTTTCCTTCTCCTCCTGTGGGCATGTAATGATACGCATATAAACGATTGACAGAAGTTACTGATGTCAATTCTCGCAGAGTATCGTAAACATCCATGGCGTCTGTCGAGCTCTGAAATTTCAAACAGTAAAACATAAAGTCCCTGCATTGTATTCGAATGCAGTATGTTTTTTCATTAAGGCACAGACGAACGAAATTAATCATGGAGTAAGCTGTCCATATTTCTCTTTTCCCTTCCACATCAGAGAAAATAGAATGATAAGCAGTTAAATGTAGCGTTCCATTAATCTCATTGCCTTTATTCAAAAACTTCACATTTTCAACCTGAAACTCATTAGCTTTACATACAATTGATTTTAAATCATTATTAAGGCATATATTACCTTTGCAACTTTTATGTTTTCCATTACACACAGCAACCTATGTTTTCCTTCAATTCGCTGAATTGAAGCGTAAACAAGATAAATTGGGCGCCGTTCTTATATAGGTAATGGATGAAGATCGATTTATGAAATGATGCTTGCAAGGATGGCTTTCAAAGGTACTAATTGCTCAAGTGGTAAACGGCTGAAGTCAAGCAATGTCGGCAAGCATAGTGAGAAGCAAACATAAAAGCCTAAGCCTAAAACTATTTACTTTATAAATTATATTTATTCTAATTATATTATAGAAAGAAAATATATACATATTTATATTCTAAATTCTAAAATGTTAAACGTCTTTAGCTTTCTTTTGTAACCATATTAGCACGGTGTAGAAACAGTAGACTATAAATAAAAAATGTAAAGTAACCTTTTTCTGTGAATCGTTAGTCACCCATATTTATTCCCCTTTTTTTACTCTTCGGGTGGTTTTTTTGAAGATACTTGAGTATCTAAGCTGAGAAGTCTTGTAGCAAGATTATCTTCACCAAAAAACAAAGTGCGATTTTGCCATTCTGATTCGCAAGATGAACAATACTTTTCAATCTGTGACGGATATAACCCTAGGACTTTAGCTTTTTGGCATGTCATAAGTTCGTGTTGGACGTGTTCATATATTGCATCCTGGTGTACAAGGTAATCAAAATAATTCAAGGATGCTAGCTTCATCATAACATATTTTCTTTTTTCTGCAATATAGTTTCTTTTTTCCGTCCAACGGCTTTTAGCTCGTGAGGGATAGCTTATAAACGATCGTATACTACATTTGTTAGCGATGAGATTTTAAGTAAGAACTTACCATTCCCCATTCTCAGTTAGATTTGGATGCCTAAAAGTAGGAAGACCAACCAATAAATCATCTACATCTTTCATATGAACATATTGAACAGACGTTTTTATTTGTTTTAAATCATCGAATACCCGGTTAAGAAATTGTTGATCTTGTCTTTCTTTCCAAAAGTTTTCCCCAAAATTGTATGCAAATAAAAGGTTAGAAATTAGTGATAGAGTCAACAAAACCATTACGAAAGAGTGTGAAAAAGTATAACGCAAGAAAATGCTCAATATAGCCCATGGTAAAACAGCAAGATCCATAGCAAGTCCACCCAAGAACAACCATATATGACTACGTATTAAGTTTAACATAGAAGGGCTGCTCAGCTGCGAAACATATGGAAGTTTTCTTTGAAAAACAACAGATTCAGAGTAATCACCAACCTTACCATATTCATTGACGATGCTCAAGATAGGAAGCTTTTTGGCAGTCAATACAGCCTTATCGAGGTAAACAGCTTCTAGGTCCACATATTTAAGGGCAACATCTCGAGCTACTGCTTCTAAAACTTTAGAGACACCGAAAGGTTTGTTTATCCATTCAATGCCAATCGAAAGAAGAAGGCGGCTTTTATTTTTCTTTAAGTGAGATATTGACGTTTTGAGTACCAATCTGAAAGAGTCCTTGTAGGGAATAGCCCAAGGGTGATGGTACCATGATAATATATATAAATTGTACTCATTACGCTTATCTTGAGATTGACGATCCTGGTAATGCTGAGAATGAAACACTCCCTTTGAATCACGATAATGAAGTTTATAATTGATGTAGCGATAATTTTTCCCCGTATCTTCATCCTCTATCCATGGAAGAAGTTCAATGTCTTCAATACCATGAAGCTTATAAAGCCTGAGTAAGAAATTGCTTTTATCACCGAATACAATATGAAACAGAGCTTTAGAAGAAACATCGTATACGTTGTCAAGAATTATATCATCCATATGATCAGATCGGGCTACTTGAACAGTTTCCTTCGGAAGCCTGGCAATATTGAGTCTTCTCATTTGCTCAGTTACATGGTCATCTTCTTTATAAACGGTTTCTGATGGTGCTGAAAGCGTTTTACTTCTTCCACGAACGTGGGTTTGGGGGCGAGAAATTGCGTCGAAGTCTGGTATGACAGATTGATCAACGTTCGGTTTCACCAATGCATACTCTTTCTGGACTTCACGAATTCGAGACAGTAGCTGAACGCTATTCATGGGATCATCAGCAACGTAATTATAAATTAGAATATTTAAACGATCATGCAATATTTTCGAAGAATCAAGGTATAATCGAAATCTGAGAGTTCCATATTTCGCTACGCTCATATAAAAGTAATCGCATTTGCTGCTTGTAAAATACTTCACGTTTGAAATCTTTGAGATTGGAAAATGTTCAATAAGCACTAGCCCACTTATTTTATAGTAAATGAACACGCCTCGCATAGTGCAGTACATTCTTCCAGGCATCCTAATCTGGCCTTCACGCTTACTTACAACGCGACTAACAAACAGAACTGCGGAAGTTGCCAACTCGCCAAAAATCCCCTTAAACTCTGCATTTCTTAATTTCAGCTCAGCCGGGAAGGATTCCAAGTTTACCTCCCTTGAAATTTTTTCGTAAGTACGACCAAACTCTGAATTCAAAAGCCAGTTATGTTGTTCTAAAACGTGGCCATAGTTCACTGATCCCCAAAAGTTAGCCATAAGAGCAGATGGCGAGTTACCCGAAAAATATCCTTCATGATCCAAGAAACTAGTGATTGTGTCAGAAGTAAGATTTGTTATTATGGGAGCTGCTACTATACTCCAAGGTGCAAGGAGGTCTGACTGATTATGGGAGGCTGTATTGCGAAGTATTTTTTGTGGGGAAGGCACACGATGCAAACTTTTTGAATGCATAATGGTGGAAACCTCGTAATTACTATGTCCACAAAGAAGCCTTTCAGAATGGGCCCTTGAGGATTTAGCGTTTTTTAGGTTAGACTGGTTACGACGACGGTCGACGACATGAGCGAGGGATTTTGCTGAGAAGGAAGGGAGTGTGGGAGATAAAACTAAATCCGCAGAAATTTTGCCATTTAGGCAGTGTGTACGTGCATTATGAAAAACGTTTCCCCACTCTACCACATCCAACTGAGTCTCTGCTTGCAAAATATACAAGGAAGATTTTGTTTTTATTTGAAAGCAAAATCTTCGATGGCTGTTGGGCAACGGGCTAAACTTACAAAGCAAGACACCAATTCGCTCACTTTCAAATACACCACCATTGGCATCATCGGTGAGATATCCAAAGTAGCCATTGTCAATAAAAAACCAAAATTTCTTCCAAACTGCTTTATTGTCTGGCTTATTAGAACTAACATTTCGAAGGAGCCATCCTTGTCGCCTCTTAGCCGTTGTATTGAGCGTTCTGTGAGTGTCGCTACGATAACTGTCAAGATTTGAAGGCGGTTGAATACGTTTTAATATTTCTCTTTCCACCCGATTATATACATTCGATATAATTTTCTTGAATGCGGGGTAGGATTCATTGATCTTGGTTCCATAAGCCAAGAGACGTACGATCTGATCGTGGGTACTTGCGTTGGATTCGTGAAGTCGACTGCTAAGTCGAAAAGTTTCGATGGAGAATCGGCTAATACTTTCTAAAGCTACATTATCCAAATAAAAATGGAAAGAGCCAACTTGTACAACGTATTGTAAAGCAATAGTAAAATAGGTACTGCGAGCATCACAGAGAGCTTTCGCTTCTTCACGCATTTGAGCGAGATCCTTCACTTGACCCGAAGAAGAGTACCTCAAAATCTCAGAATCATAATGCTCTTGTTCAGTGCGATAACGCTCATCTAGTTGAAGCAAAGGACGCAATTTCGAATCATGAAACAATTCCATAGGGTTGATAACGTACTTGTGTATATTCCTTGCTTGTTCCATCTGGATTAGAAAGGTAGAGCGAAACATTTCTTGACCATTTAAGAGGGCTGTGGTTGCATAATCAGGGTCTAGAGGTCAATATTTGAACAGAAAATGATTTATATTCTTACGGGTTTAAAAACACGTACCAAAAAATCCGCAAGAAATGACGGAAGGCATTGACTGAAACGAAATGGTCGCAACGATGGGCTCAATCGCTAAATTTTGTTAATAAGTACACATTGATGGAAAAGAACCTTTACCATCGTCCCAAGCAGCATAAAGACGTCTGCTCGTAAACTGGACGGTTGGTTTTGAAAAGGCAAAGGCAAAGTAAGCCCATATTCCTACACCTTTACCTGATAGGATGATGGAAAAGATTCTCCATTAAAACTTACACTCAATTGCCTGTGTATATTTGTGACACAAGGACAAAAACTCCTCAGACCATTGGCTATAAGCTCGAAGTTGGTTGCCCAAGAAATGAATGCTTGCTCGGAAGGATGGAGAATCAATACTACATTCATTCAGGAGAACTGGAATAAAATGGTCCTTCTTTTGAGACAATAAACCTGAAGACATGATTAAGGCATTTCTTAGTTTTCAAAAGAAGTGCTATTGGAGGATCCACTATCTTCGGTTTATTCAATAATTCATAAAGAGTATTTATTTTAATTTTCAGAAATGAAGAGCAATATAATATTTGACTGTTCGCAAACGATGCTTTTCTAGAGTAGACGCGTTTGTAGAGGTCTTGCTGTATGCTTACAGAACCATGACGTTGAGGTACGCCGACAATATTCTTTAATGATGTGCACCCAGCGGTTCGTAAGTAAACAAAAGAAACAAACATAAATAAAGAAATTTCTGCTGGGTTTCCTGCTTTACATGGAAAAATAAGTAATGAAATACATTCATCCGAATGAATTAAAAAAAAAACTTAAAGGGTTTTAAAAAGGAGTAATTTGCAGGCCCGTTTTCTTTCGAACCTTTATCATATGTGAAAGAAATTATCGCAAGTTGAAAAGCAATCCTTTGGTTTGTGAACAACGAAAAAATAATCTCATTCCTGCTTCATATTAAAGAATCCAACTGTTGAAATTCATTTGATGCTCGGTTTGTTCCTTATTTACCATCATCATTTTGGGGAATGCGAAACCTGTTTCTATTGAATGCTCTTCTGCATAAATCAACTATCGAAAACCATGAAAGAAAAGATATATTTAGTTATTTAGATGCTGCAATTTAAGCTGCAATTGTTTCTTCCCTTAAACATGAAATTAATCTGGTTTTCGCGCCTATTTTACAAATAGTACTACTCTGCTAGTAGAGACAATTTTTGCTTTTACATCCCTTACCGTAAACACCACACCGTGTAAAACTGCGAAATTGCTGTGCTTAAAATGCAGGTTTGTTCCTTCAAACAAGAACAAATGGAAATTTCCATACTTGCTTGACAGGTCTATCGATCGGCTACAAAAAAATGGAACTCTTATGGAAATTGCTTTCCCTAAACCATAACTCTTTTGGAAAGCGTTTTTGTTTTCATGAGTATTTTATTATTGAGTTATTGCATTCTACCCCACATCTCTTTAGGGATACTCGCGAACATCACAAGCGAGAACCAAGTAACGATGAAAGGGAACAATCCATTGAATATGCACTCCACGAATCTTGGCTTCTAGATAGAGCCACTTTTTTTAGGGAAGACGATTTTGTGAATCTTCGGGAAAGGAAAATTATTTTGTTGATAGATATCTTTTGCATTATTTTGAGCCATCGTATAAGATCGCTTTACGTTTTTTGAGCTGTTTCTGAAAATATCTCAAACATTGTGTTTATAGGAACAGAATTGAGGATATGAATTTAGAACGTGAACTCTATTGATTCATATCTCTCTTGTTATTTCTTTAATTCGTCTATGCCTATGGAAAACCTCTGGTCCTTATTTTTCACTCTTTGAATTATTCTAAAGGAATTGAATTTCAGCCCTTTTTGTTGCTCATCCAATAGCAGAATATACTGTTGATAATATCTTTCTTGACGGTTACCATTTTTTCTTCTTTTATTTGACATTTTTTATTTCGTTTAGGCGACGATAACCTTGGTACCTTAAAAGTTTCATTTTTCGTCTTTCCTTTTCTTGTTTACTTCCTTCTTCGCTGCCACATTCTTTGCGAATATTCTTACATTTTTATTCTATTCAGTCCCTTTTCTTCACTGTCTCAGATAACTTTCCTATCTCAGTCACTTTTTTTTTAGATCTCTTTGACCGTTATTACGACCTTTTGTCTTCACTTTATCTAGAGTTTCTTTTGTTTATTCGTCTTTCTATTTAAGTCGTTCCTTCCTTTTTGTATACTAGCCTGTTTTTATTCCCTCTGTTTCGTTTTCTCGTTGTATATTATCTCTTTTAACCAGTTCTCTGTCCTGGATCGAGACTTTGTCATTGTTTCCATTTTTTTTATTTCATTTTCCGTCATCACTCTCATTGATCTTTCTATGTCCTCTCAATATTCGTGATGCCTGTCCGATTTTCACTAGGTAGGAACTCTTTGGATTCAACCGTTAAGGATAAAGAACGAAAAGCCGACAATAAAACTAAAAATGCTGGTTTATCTGGCACTTCCTCCATTCCAACATCTGTATCAGACCATCGTACAAAATCGCGAAAAAAAAGTTCATCAGATCGTTCGAAAAAGTCAAAAAAGAATAAACCTGAAATTACCGCCTCTTCTCCTTCCGATACCCCTACCCCTTTCTTCAAAAAAAAGGGAATTTTTTATACTAAATCCCGTGCTAAGCATTCTTCCTACATTAATCAAGATTCTTCCTCAGAAAATACTGAAGGAAGTTTGTCTCAAGAGTTCCCTGTGGATCATCAAGAACATCAGATTACATCCCCTACGAAGAGCAGAGACCCTTCTGTTCCAAAAATCGCGACTGATGTCCCTTCAGAGTCTCAGGTTACCAAGTCTCCTCTGAACACACATTTTCGTCCCCGTACGTCCCGTAGCTTCTTTCGACTTCCAATATTTTCAAGAAGATCTTGGAATTACGACCAACCAACTGAGAATGGTAGCCATTCACTTGGTGATACATCATACTTGCAAAAAGAGGAGGAGCCGAAAGTTAGCAATAGTAAGGATACTTCAGTGAACGATACAGATCGTTTAGCAGGTTCTTTGAATGACTCTATATCTTCAGCAGAAGAGATTAACCATGAAAACCCCCCATTCTTGTCACAGGTTGGTGGACGACCGGGCACCGAACGATCTTTGTCATCCAATTGTCTTGAACGTAATATAACAAATAGTCTCGTTGACTTTGATCCTAAGCAAATTCGAGATGATTCATCTTCATCTACTCAATCAGTTTCTTTACCTAAAACACCTTCAGAAGGAGGAAGCCCTGTTAGTTCTCCCGATAACCCACAGAGAGCCTCCAGAGCAAGACCTAGAAGCTCCACCATACCTTCTCAACGTACCATTGAAAATTATCGAGAAAGCCGTTCTAGCCTTTTCAGTTTTCGAACTCTCAGGAGAGATGGCGACGAAAGCCTTGCTCATGTGCTTGAGCATTCCACCCTTTTCTCCGATTTAAAACCAAATCCTAATAAATTTTTGTCTTCCGTACCTAGTCTAGAAGACTGTGATACCGCTCAGAGTTATCTTAGCAAGCTCCGAGCAACTGTGCCGTACAGTTTCATGATACCTGTATTGGCTGAAAGAGAAAACGAAGTTCTGTCTGAAGCTCTTCATTTGTGTTTGTGCGGTATGGATTTTTCTTGCAGACCACTCGACTTCTGCTTGCGTTTATTCTTACTCAAATCTCATTTGCCCAAAGAGTCGCAACAGATCGACAGAGTGATCACTGCGTTCTCAAAGCGTTATTACGAATGCAATACCGATATGTTTAGCTCTGAAGATCAATGTTACATTTTGGTATTTTCGTTAATAATGCTTCATACAGATGTCTTTAATGTTAATAATAAACACAAAATGACAAAACAGGAGTTTATCAATATTTGTAAAATTGATGATTTAACACCTGAAATTTTTGAATACTACTATGATAACATTACTTACACCCCATTCGTCAACTTGGATGATGAACTCTTTCTTCTCGAGAAGGAAAAAGCTGAAAAGTTTTACACTCCTTCTCGTAAACGACTGGGCTTATCTCCCTACACGTTTACTTTGGAAAGTCAGTTGAGTACCCTGCGAAATGAAGCTCCTATTTCATTTAACGATAAATATATAACACCAGGCATAGAGGATTCAAAGTCTTTGGCAGGGATTCAGAAAAGAATTTCGAAATCTTCTATATTACAATTGGTGTCTCACCGATCACACCCAATGGCGTTTTCCAATCACTTTATAGGATTGCCGGACAATTCAGACCCCGGATTGGTTGACTTCAGTATCAGTATGCTTGGTATTTTACCGCGGTCTGAAAAAAAAAGGAGAGTATCAGGCCATTCTTCTTTCAAAGAGCATCTGATTCTCTTGACTGCATCGAGAATGCTCTTCTTCCGTAATTCGGCTTGGGCTCGCGACTTGGTTTCTCAGCAAGAAAATTACGAACGTGCAATATCAAAAACGAAAAGCTCTAGTAATATGACATTAGCGAGCAATGCAACGACTCCAACCATGAATGACTTTAGTGGGACGGACTCTTCCCCTGATTCCCCCGACGAACCCGCACTTGTGTTTTCTCCACCCATCGAACAGCTGTCACCGGAAACTACTCACTCACTTGACAATGCTTTTGCTTATTGCGACCGAGAATGTATTGGTAATCCACCTCATATGTTTTACGTTCTTTTGCGAGATGGTTCCATAGAAACTTTAATAGCGGCTACCGAGGAATGCATGATAGAATGGATTTCTAGGATTAACTACATAGCGACAATTCGTACAGCTGGTTTGCGCATGCCTTTCTCTGATTCGTACCTTCCTCGAAGAGATTTCTCATGTTACCCAAAAGATATGGAGCAGGAATTGGCAGCTATTGAAGTCCAACTGGAGCAAGATATGGAACTTGCTCGTAAACGCACCATTAAAACACGCACTGATCAACTAAAGGAAGAATATAATCAACATTTAACAAAGCTTTCGATTTTGCAGAAAAACGCCAAAAATCTATCTGTGTGTGCACCGATGCAACCAAAAACACGAGCTGTTATTTTGCAAGCATACAAAAAATTTGAAACGAAGATCCAGTCAGTATACTTGAACATGCAGAAGGCTACGACGCAGCTAAAAATTTTGGAATTTGAATTTCAAGTTGATCAATCTCGTTCTCATGTCGAGTCTATGAAAAAGACCTGTTCTCCTCGAAAGGATTACCATAGTACGAAATCAAGAGCAAGAGGTAGCATTACCGAGGAAGAGGGTTCTTTTGTTTCGGTGTTTTCTAGCAGTCCTACACCATCTGATCTTAAGGAATTGGAGTGGAAAGACAAACATGAAAACAAGGATTTAAATAACGAAGTCGAAAACGCTAACGAGAAAGATATGTCAAATGATCGAAAGCTACACTCAAATACGAACAGTCCCAGGAAAATGAATGCTTTGAAGTTACAAATTAGCAACCAGCGAAATGATTTGGATGATACCGCTAGTCTAGGCTCTGTTACTACATGTCTCGATTACTGGCAACCTTTTGAAGAAGAACGTGAATATTTCTCGCCTTCACCGAGTCCAGGAGGACAAGATGCGGTTCACCACGATATGGAAGAGAGTTTCTATGACCCAATGACCGACTTATCGAGACGAAACTCAAGAGCATCTCACGAAAGATGATTTTGAAATTTTTAAAATTCCTTTACTTTTGTTTAATCAGTTGTTTTATGATAGTACTAATGAGCAAAATTTATGAAAAAGCATAGAAAATCTGATACTCGTTTATTTGATGTAGTTGCCCATTGAAACAAACATTTATTCAATCAAAGGTATCACTAATAAATATAAACCAAAACGTAAGTAAAAAAAACCCTTTCATGGAAATTATGCAACAGTCTAGAATTGTGAAAGCGTGAAAAAGAAAGCAATAAGTAAATGGTGTATCAGTACATCGGCCCTGGCATTTCTTTCCCTGCCATTTTGTATCTATACTGTGTTAATAAAATGCATAAAAGCAACCTTTAAATCATACTTTTTTCTTTCATAGAACCAATCCGTACGACTTGTACCAAGATTAATTACTCTTGGACACCCATCACGGTCGTATTCCATACGCGTACATTCAGCGCAATAATAGCAGTCAGAGACACCAGGTGCACCACATATAATGCAGCGATCTTGAGCACTACCAAAGGCGCATTCGTCGCAAATGCGAACTAGTGTGGTTGGACGAACATGAGAGTCGCAAATTGGGCACTTATCATCACAACGTTCACAAACTAAACAAATGTTAGAATCGTATACGTTACATTCTTCATGCTGCGATTTAGACGCGCTTTTTCACTTACGCTTTCCTACAGTAATTCCAGGTTGCCGGCGGCATAAAATCAAATCCGAATGGTCTAAAGAATTGTTAATTGAATGAAACAACCCAGTTTTTCTTACGTTTTGACATAGTTTTTAGTGTTTTTAAATATGGTATTTTCTAAGTCATTACACAAGGCGAATATAAGACCTGTTTGGCAAAATAACGTATTGTAGTGAAGCGCACTGTGGATGGGAAATATTTGTTAAGTGACCGAACAAATTATAAGGATGCATTCCAAGGTGGACCATGGTAAACCCATCAAAGACGAGATAATTGCTTTTAGCTATGTATATATTGTACCTCTTTCAATTTATAAAAACTTTATTAAAGGAGAAACAAAAAGGGACCGTCAATCACTTTTCAAAGTTCCTTGAGTTGCATAACTCGTGTACAAAATAGGCTTAATGAACCGACTTTAGGCGTACAGTAATAAACAAACACCATGTATGCTTTTCAAATAGATACTTTTCTCATGTGAATAAATGCTAATTGCAAGTATATAATCTTACTTATAAATTTATTTTATTAATAGTAATAGATTTAAGCAAACATCTTATTTGCCCGTGAGAGCAGCTTGTTTGTATTCATTTTACAGAAATATCTGTGTAATTTCTTGAACTCCTAATTTATCAGATGCCACATACTCATCTGGTAATAAAAACGAGTTACTACCTCATCTTTTTAGTCAAGAAAACGGACTTTGATTGAGCTATTTTGTTCAAAGGATCTTTCAAACATGCAGCAAGATGACCGTCCTTGCTCTATGACCGTATGAAACTTGTTCATCAGAAAATTTACACTTGGTTACTCATAGCTTTAAAAATAAATGAAAAGAATATATATCCTTATTTGTTCGTTTATTCAGCGCTAACTTTTGTTTTACTGACAGCTTCGATATTATCTTTGGATTTTCGTTAAAATAATATTCTATTATAGACTTTAATAGTAGGAAGTCAGTGGATGTTTGCCTTTACTACAATATCACCACAGACTTCGTACTAAAAATTATGTCAAGGGAAGCAAAGGCAATTCGAAGACAGGGTCTTACGCAGGACGAAAAGAAGGCATTTCGCGATTATTATTTTAGCCTTACAGAGAAGCCGACGCAAAAAGATCTTATCGACTGGTTTCAAGAACATTTTGGTCGAACACTTGCTCAGTCAACAGTGTCAACAATTTTATCTTCTAAACATGCATATTTAGACAGTCAAGATTTTATTCGAGGAGACCTGAAGCGGAATCGTACACCAAAATATCCGGCGTTGGAGTCAGCGTTGTTCGAATGGCAACAACAAGAGGAAAAGCGATCTGGCACCGTTAGTTGCGACCAGTTACGGTTGGCCGCTTTGGATATTTGGAAAACTATTCCAGAGTATCAAAATATCCCAACTCCGTCTTTCAGTAATGGCTGGCTAGAGAAGTTTAAGAGGAGACACCCATTGTCAGAGTTTTATAAGGAACCTGATCCATTAATGGCCGACGTAATCAACACCAGCAAAATTCCCATTCAAGAAGTTACCAAGCATTATACTCCGAGTGATATTTTTGTAATGGACGAGGGCAGTCTCTTTTGGAAGCTCACTCCTCAAAAGTCTATTTCTATCGAAAACGTCCTAGGCATCCAGCGTTACCGAGCTAGATTCACAATAACTTTATGTTGCAATGCCGATGCTTCAGAACGTTTACCGCTTTGGGTTGTTGGCTATTCGAAACGTCCAAAAGCCTTTCGATTGACAAACGTTTATCCAGAGGCTATGAACGTGCAATGGCGGTCCAATGGTACTGCATGGGTTACTAATTCTCTTATGGAGGAATGGCTACGCTGGTTTGATGAAAAAATGAAAGGTCGTAAGGTCTTACTTTTGCTTGACAACCTTTCCCCTCATGAATGCGCTTTAGAAGCTATCAGAAATGCCAACAATAGCTTAAAGCATGTAAAAGTTGCATTTCTATCATCAGAATCTAGAAATATTACGCATCCATTTGATTGTGGTATAATGGAGACCTTTAAAACACACTATCGGCTGCGATGGGCAAGATACATGTACACTGAAATGCAAGCCAAAAAAGACCCTCTTAAAACTGTTACTGTTTATAAAGCTCTTCAGTGGATTATAGAATCTTGGCACGTCGATATTTCAAACGAAGATATTATCACCTGTTTCCAGCGTTCAGGCATTTTTGTAACTAACGGAAAACCAAAACGAGTTATTCCTTACAGTCTAATTGCTGAAATTGAAAATATTTTACCGAGAATTTGCCCTCCACCAATGTGCTCAATCGAGGAATATTTAATGCCGGCTGAGGAAGAGGTCGTCGACAGTAAAGAGGATGTTGTCAACCAGGTAGCCTCGCAATTTTTACCGGAGAGAGACCAAGAAACAGACGAAGAGGATGAAAGAGGTGTTTATGTGCCTCCAAGTGAGGCTTTGTCTGCTTTGAATACCTTTTTACAATATTATTATCAACAGCCAATTGAGGATGGAAATGTCATTCCTACACTCCTTCGTTTTAGAAGACAATTGCGAGGTTTAGCTAATCATATCCAAACCTCTTAGATGCAGTATAGGTTCAAAATTTCATCTTATGGTCGCTTCTGTTCGCTTCCATTTATGATTCATGTGTGATAGTTATAGTTTAACGAATATATAAAGGTTCTATGGTTTATAAAGAGTCTCTTTCATTAGCTATGCGTGTTTCCAGTAAATTCTTTTGGTCGATTTCTGACAAAAAGCATTTGCAATACACTTACTTTGTATTAATACTGATTGCTCCAGATTCCATACAAGTATTGAAGGAATAATAAATATCTAAATTATACTGAATTTTAAACCAAACAGTTTTCATTTGAATAGTGCCAGGTAGGATTTTAGTTACTTACGCTTCTCCTTTATTATGAAAAGTACTGCAAGTGATCCTCCTTAATGAAATTTGTCAAACAAGCATAGGAGAAGTATGTATCTTTACTTTCTTGACAACATTAATCAATTAGAAATATCTGTGCTCATTTTGCGAGAACACATCACCGATAGATAAATAAAGCGTCCCCCAACTTTGAAATCATTTCGTTTATGAGTTTAGGAGACTTTTTTAAGTTGACGCACAGCTCATCAAAATGATGTGTTCCATCAAGCATCTTAAGTAACCTTTCTTCTTCAAACGTTAGTTTTTTTTTAGTATTCTTACGTTCAATATAAGGATACTTGTGGACACGATATATAAGCCCCTTTATTGTGCCAAAAGAGATTAATCTTCGAACATCCAATCCTCGAAAAACTTCGCGATTCTCGTTCATCCAGTCTTTGACACGAAGACCTTGTCGAAGGGAACAGTATAGTCTAAAAATTTTTGCAAAGGTCACATATTTTGAGGAGGTGCCTTGAAATGAAACGTAAGAAACACATTCCTCTTGAAAAACGGGATCTTGCAATAAGTCAGCCGCATTCGTAGTCATGGCATATATATTATGAAATTGAAAAATGTCAGCAATGATAAGGCACCCGTAGTAGAGAAAGTGCTCCATGCATTTTAGACAACTACTATAATCCACATTTGCTATTTCCGCAATCCTTTGTACTGAGTTTATCCCGTTAATATACGGGTATACCTTTTGTACAGTCATATCCCAATTTTTATCCATAAGCAAATCTAGTTGAGCAGTCAATATTGGAACATGAAACCCCTTCACAGCTGGAGGTGAAGGAAAGCTTGGAAATAGCTTGATATTGATTGAATTTTGATCATCCAACTGAATCATGCATTCACAAAAGTTGTTCATGTCTTCGAGAATTTCCTCAATGACACTAAATATGACTGAACGCTTTTTTGTATCAGAAATATAACGGCTTTGCTTTTCTAGAACCTCCAGGTTACGTGCAAGTCGCTTCACTAGCGGTATGTAGCATGCTGAATCCTCTTCTTCGTGAAACACCATACACATGTTGAATATAAGAGTGTTTCTTTCATAATTGCTCCCAAAAATCGAAATAGGATGCCCAACGACTTGGTAATGGTTTGTACAGACAGTAATCGTCTTGTTGCAGAGTTCGCGTTTGGGAATGGCATAGTCAGATATATTCTCAAACGGAATCAACAGACCTTTTCCACCATCTTGGTAAGAGACAGAACCAGCAGGAGCTTCACAAGCGACGACGGGCCCTTGAAGGGGGTCAAAGATTGCAAAAAAAATTGCTAGTAATCGTGGAGGAAAGCGATCAGCCTGATCAAACCAACCTTCCTCTGAATACTCCATGAAAGATTAGGTTTGCGTAATAAATAGCCAATTTTAGTCAAAGTTGTTAATTATACTCTTTTTATTGCATGAGTGCGTATTTGAAAGAAATCGTATTTGGTATGGGATAAGTTTAGGTTGTGAAGAAACAGAAAGACGCTGTTCTTGGCTTTAATCCCAAAGCGTTATTGAAATATCCGGGTATGTTTTTATTTTTAAAAATATGAAGGTATGTATACCAAATCAGGACGCTTTACGGCTCCTAGTAGATTTTCACCGACAGAAAGCTTAGAATAAGAGGATTATCGTACACCAAGAGAGAGGAAACAGATTTAAGTAAACATTAATATACTATGAGTTTCATTTTACAAAGAAAATACTAATTCATTTTTTGTGATTCAAAAGGGTACAAAAGCGAAAACAGCACTCAAGAAAGCAACCTGCAGTCACTAATGCTTCTATGGAGAACAACACTCTTGGAGTAAATGCATAAAAGAAAAAAGTTTTTAATCGTGAAGCTTGTCAAACCAAACAGAGGAAAACTGCACAAGCTTCTTATAAATTCCTCGTACTTCGTACAATTCAGCATCTATTTTTCCACATGTTTATTCACACTGAAATTTCTCCATTTTCTATACGACGAGAAAAGCCTTTAAACCATTCATTCAATTCACATATTGGTATATGATTGCCATTTTCTTGCCTAATAATGTTTATTACTGTAGTTCAGTCGGTAACGCTATCTATGAAACTATGAAACTTTAGATATGCACGAATGACGATGTGCGAAATTTCTTCGGAGAGGACTTGAAATTTCCAAACCACATTAAAAGAAAACTCTCATTTCATTGAGATGCTAAACAACAAAAGTTTCCATTGCTAAGGATGTGTGATGAAAGTATCATCCTTCTTCACAAGTCCAAGGACTTTTTTTAAGTCACTCTCGAGAGTATCATTTTCATTTCTCTTGATTGCCATATTCGAGGCCATCATCATTATATCCTTTGAATCCTATGTTTTTGGTCACTTTTATGATTGCCCTGATTTAAAATCCATATATTCTAATTCGCTGTCTGTAAGCCTGACATTGCTACTGCTTTCCACGATATTCTTGGTTTACATGACACTAGAAGCCCTCCAGACAAAAAATACTGTACAGGTAAGATATAAAACACCAATTGTCGAAATTAGGCTGTTCCTTTGAACGTTTCCTTAAGACAATTGATGGATTTAGTTCACGAGCAGTTAATTAACGAATATAGGTTGTGGCTTTATGTTGTTTCCATATCGACCTTTTTATAATTTCAATTATTCAAATTAGCCAGATATACCACATTTACAGTTTCGCATTGAGTAAAAATCATGATGGAAAAGCGGATCCGATGAAATTTTACATGAGCGCGTTTGTTCATCATTACTCGAAACTACATTACCTTTTAAACCTCCCTTCTGAAGTAAAACCTTTTTTCTGCTCTTTGCCTGCTATAATTTCCGTCTGCGGTATTATCTTGAGTTACCTTGCCTACATAATAAATCGAGAAAATGGTTGGATTATATACCAAAAGATTGGACCCGACTTTTGTATGCGGCGATGCTATTTAATGCATCGGGTTTTTATAACATTGATTAAGTTTGACTTATATTATTGTGAGTAGTCTTCAACCCATACCATAAACTAACAACTTGTGATAGTGCTGGGAACCTCTATTCAGTATGCCATGATTATTTCAGAGATTAATACGTGCGAACTTATTTTAACCATCCTTGTTATACCTCCTATGATTGCTGTGATAATTGTGGCCCTATATGGTGTTACCTATGAATCGCGAGCTGCTATGTACTTCTCTGAATTTATGTTTTTATTGAATATTGCATATACTCTCTTTAAGATAATCCGAATGTATTTGCCTGGTCAAATACAAAGATACACAATTTCTAGCAGGGAAATTGTTACTACATTTTCTATATTAAGCTTAATCTTGTTGGTTTTAACCATGATTGCTGGATTCTCTTGTTGTAGTAACTTTAATAAAGGCCTGAGAAACTATTGTACGGTTTATTTATTCTTTGGCTTTGAACATCTATTAACTGTCTGTATAGTGATATATTTGGAGAACAAGAGAAAGCAAGACGCAGGTTCCGCGTATTCCCCAAATTCTCGAATGACGCTTGATGATTAACACATATTTTTCTTGGTTATTTCTTTTTGTTTAACTGTCATCATTATTTCTTTTAAACACTCATTCTAAGCATTCGTTACTGTTTCTTTTTGTGATTTTTATTTATTCATTGCTCTTTTTCCATTCGTTACATTCATGATTGTCTCTGTCTTCACGGAACGCTATTACTTTGATTGATTTTTATCTTATTTCATTATTTATTCAATATTTAATTGTTCTCCTTTTCCAAAATTATACATCAAATGAGTTAAGGTTTAAGGGAATAGTAAATGGCGCGTTTGTAGATGAACAACCGTAAAACAATTTGACAGGTACTGTCAATTCCATCTCTTCCTTGTTCTCGTTTTTCTCGTCGTGAATGTCAAATTCATCTTCGGGCTCATCATATTCTATGTTTTCTTCAAGTTCCTGAAAATCCGGAGCAAATGCACTCCAGCTTTCTTTTTGTTCAACTGACCACATGTAGATAGCTCCTGTATCCAAACCAACCGCCACTATACAAGGCAATACCGGGTGCCAATCTACATCCACAAGCTCTTCTTTTGGACCCTCCAATATTTTGACGAGCGACCCCATACCTCGTTCCCATACATAAATGGCATGTGCCATTTGATACGTAGTAGCCAATACATATTCTCCGCTAGGACTAAATCCGCAAGAGTTCCACTGTAATCGATTTACCACATCTTGAAACTTATGTTCCACTTCAAAATTTTCCAAATCTTGTATGCTTATCGTACGTATCACTCGATCTGTTGAGTTCATAATTAGATACCTTTTACAAAAGCTCAGTCGCAGTTGCTTGATATTTTGAGACGTTACTCGATTAGAGCTTCTTATACGGATGGGGTTGATTTCAATAACATGTAACCATCCCTTTGAAGTCCCGGATATAATATACTTTCCTGAAGGGTGGAATATGCAAACGAGAGTTACGTGTTTTGAGTTTCCTCTTCTATCCGTCAGAGAATGAGGTCCTTCAGTAATGGAAGGAAGAGAAGTAAAATGAGGAATTCCGTCTCCAACCTCAACAAGACAGGGAGAATCTTCTAGGATAGAAGCCACGAACATATTCAAATTAGAAGGATGCAATTCAGCTGCCCAAACTGGCGCCGACATTCTCAGTACGTACCTGACAGACCCATCAAGCAAATCCCAAAGTATACACTTCCAATCCCTAGCTGCAGACAACAGAAATCTTCCACATTCTGACCAACAAACAGACTGTACTGCTCTGGTATGGCCTGTAAGGATCCGGGCTACTGAAGACGTTGATACATCCCAGACCACGACCAGTCCATTTACAAGCCCTGCAGCCAACACATTTCCAATTTTGTTAAATCTGATACTCGTAGCATGTCCGTAGCGTAGGCTCCCTGTCAGCGTCTCTGGGTAATCAGGAATAGAGAAAGGATCAACTAATTCTAGATTCATAGGTTCCAAAAAATGCAAAGACGTGAACGATATTTAATTTGCTATTCTTGTAATGCAAAATAGAACTTTTCCTATATTATCGTGTAAAGACCCTTGCTATTGCAACAAATATGAAATAAAATTCACAAAAACAGAAATTGCTCTAAAAATGGGCGTGTTCCTTTTTTCTACATTTAGTTAATTTCAATGATGAAAACTCATTAAAAAGAACCAAACGGAATGAAAAGTTTCGAAAACAAGGACCCGTTTCCTATAATAAAAAAAGGAAGCGTCGTGTGCGAACAGAAGCTAAACTCGAAACTATTTTGGTCGTCGATTTAATGAGGTCTCTTTTCAGATTCAAATAAAATAACAGACAGTATAAATATACGTGGTTTATCCCAAAGATGCCCTTTCCATCTGTATGCCCGGCCTGGAGGTTCGTGATGAATGGTGAATAATAAGTTCGTGCGGAACATCTTTTTATTGCCAATTAATATTCTAAAATAGTAAAAGATAATTTATAAAATCAGAGAGCTACACTATTTACATTTGGTGTGCTACCTGTTTCTACTTGTCGACGAATCTTACTTCAACTATTAAGTTAGGAAATGAATAGATCTCAAAAAGCCTTCAGTTATTCGTGAAAGTTTGTTTGATAATATCTATAAGAAGAATAATTAATTGCATATAGCAGGCAATTAATTACTGGAAAGACTGTTTTAAAGATTTCGATTCTTCACAGAGTGAACAAATTTCTCACAATGACAAGTCTCTCCTTTTTATCTACCCTGTCTGGAATTGCAGAAAATGCTAAACAAATTGCTAAAAACTCCAACATAAATTTTGAAGACCATGAACTTTCTCACACAGAGTTGGTACACCTATTGGAATCAAATTCAGAGACGGGAAAATTAGAAGCTCTGCATCACCTCATTGTGCAAATGATGCATGGAGAAGATGTTTCAGTTTATTTTCCTGACGTTGTTAAACTAGTAGTTTCTGAAAACCCAGAAATACGAAGACTTGTGCATATATACCTCACACACTATGCGGAATTTAACCCTGATTTGGCCTTGCTTTGTGTAAATACCATCCAAAAAACACTTTACGACAAGAATCCCCTGGTTCGTGCTGCTGCTATACGCGCTATGAGCAGCATCCGAGTGCCTGCCATAAACGGAATTGTCCTATTAGGAATCCAGCAATCTATTAATGATTCTTCTCCATTGGTTCGCCAAAGGGCTGCTCTTGCAATTTTGAAATGCTACTCTCTTGATCCTTCCTATTATGACCAATTAGTAGAATGCATTCGTCTCTTATTATTAGATAGTCATCCTCTCGTTGTTCCTGCTGCATTAGCCGCATTTGAGGAAGTATGCCCAGAAAACTTTATCATATTTCATCCCGCCTTTCGGAGAATTTGCACTCTCTTTAGTAAATTTACTGACTGGGATAAAACAGTGGCATTAAAAAGCATGATTCGTTATGCTAGGCTAAATTTACCGAAACCCGAGTTAACAAATACAGTTCATAAGGACTTGAAGCTTCTTCTGGAATCTGTTGATTATTGCTTTTATTCCTTGTTACCTAGTACAGTTTTGGCTGGCTGTTGTGCATATTATTATTTGGCTCCAACGAATAAACTGGATACAATTGTCAAACCTCTACTCCAGCTTCTCACTGACAAATCAACTATCCGACTCAACACACTATTATACATCAGACATATAACTTTTTCAAGACCGGTACGCTTTTGAGCATTTGTGAACTTGTTGACTAACTGACACATATAGGAACTTTTTAAAAATCATATCAAATCATTTTTTTTGTTTGGATCCGACGACGTGAAGACATCTGTTGTGAAACTAGAAGTCATTTCGCATTTATTGGATCCTGAAAATGCAAATTATGTTCTTCCTGAACTTTTTTATTACGTATTTAAACACCCTATCTCGAAGGTAGCATCTACTGCTGTTCGAACTATAGGACATTTCGCAAAAAATGCTCGTTCTATGGCTTCATTATGTTTGAATTCTTTATTGCGAATGCTGGAATCGGATAACGACTTGATTGTAACCGAAGCAGCCTCTTCACTACGAATCCTCATTCATAACGACCCCCAGGAAATGTATCTACAGTATTTAGCTTCGATTTATGAAAAGTTTCATGTGCCCGTAGCAAAAGCTGTAACCTTATGGCTTATTTCCGAACATTTACAGCAAATGATTTATGTTGCTCCTGATTTACTTCGCATTGCTGTAAGAACGTTTGCTGACGAGGAATTAGAAGTAAAATATCAAATTTTGGATCTGGCAGTCAAGTTATACGTTGCAACCTTAACATTCGAGCAAAACGAATCAAACGATGAGAAATCAAATCCTGTTGTTTTATTATACAAATACGTTTTATCTATAGTCCATTTTGACATGAGCTATGATCTACGAGACCGTGCTCGATATTACAAGTCGCTTACTAGTGCGCCCTTTACAGACTTTACTCGGAGGATTCTTCTATCAAACAAACAATTGCTTAATTCGACTAAAAATATTAGCCAAGATTATTGCTTGGGTACAACTAGTGTTTGCTTGGATGATTATGTACAGGGTTATGTACCTGTTCCGGAATGGGCCGATGTATCTGTTATACCGGAGGATGATGTTCGTGAGACTGATCTGAACATAGAAACGACTACTAGTGCTGGACCATTCTCTTTTCAAAATACAGATATTATTAAACCTCTTTCTTCTGATGCGTCTACAGGAGGAAACCCCAATTTGACGTCTACTGTTAAACCAAGATTCGTTGGTCAGCAATCCTTGGAAGAATTCTACCAAAGCGATGATAGCAGCGATTCCGAAGAGTATGAAGAGTATGAAGAAGATGGATCGACTGCTGAGGAAGTTACGGAAGAAGAAATTGAAGAGGAAGAAAACGACGATGTCAATAATGGTTCTGGTGATGATGATAATGATGACCAGGTTGATGATTATGAGAATGAGCATGGAGAATCACCAAGGGAAGAAGAGATACATAATAGTACTGAAGGGTATTATACTAAAGAGAATGCGAACACAGGAAGTAGTTTTCTATCTACTGAAAGTGTCATGAACAAACCAATTATCCCTGCTGAGCAGAATCTTTGGCGTTCCGAATGATTATATGTGATAGTTTCAAAAAAAATTTAAAGCGGATGTTTTAATATTATATAGTTAAGCATAGACAGACGTTTATGAGCTAGATAGAAAAAGAGATGGGAAGCATCATGTTCCTTGACTGTTTGCAGAATGATAAAATTGACTACCAAGAAGCCTTTCTAAATAATTGTTAGAATTTATCGATAAGTTGTGTAAAATACTAAGCAAGAGACATACCGTACGCCGGGTAATACATTGGCTCTAGCTTTCAAACGGAAGGCAAACTAAAGAATTTTACGTTAGCACATCAAGCAAAGCCATGTCATTAATTTCGACATCAACATACTCTTGCAAGTTGGAATGCGCGAAATACACCACGACCTCTACCAGTAGCAACGCAACGATTTTTTATTTTTGTAGGATGCGAGTTTTCTGGAAGAGAATCAATTCTGTTCTTAGCCTCTAATCGAACTCGTAGAGGCAACTCAGGATTTCTGTAGATATAGAGATTGCTTTGGCGCTCAACTTCATGTTTTGCGAAAAGGTTTCTGCAAAGAAAGTCTCGATACGCCTTGTGTTTTAAACGGCCAACGAATTGCATTTTCTCAAAGAGATGCAACAGAAATAAGTTTAGAAAGTACAGACAGACCGTAACTAAAACAGGAAAAAGGAAGGTGAATTGTACCTTCGGAGGTTCGTTAATGCCCAAAACAATATAAGACTAGCTAGAGTAAAAGTAATATGTTCTAATAATATAAGGTTAAAGAATAATCTTACTACGCGTATCAAATTATTTTTATGGAAATAATTGGTCATGAAGAAAACAGATTAGGAAGAAAGAGAACATAGTAAATTAAATAAATTAGGATAAGTATCCGTAATAAGTAGAAACTCAAAGTAATTGTGTTGAGGTAATTTGGTAAGACTGGCTATGGTAATTACAATCAAAGGATTGGAGTAACAGATAACTTTCCCATAATTGTCACTGTATTTCGATTAAATATTGGACAGATTAAGGAAACCTGGTTAACGAGCAATTAATAAATTGTAACCCCAACTTCGCAGAACTTGCTGTGGTAGTATCCTTACAAAAAGCAAAACATGGCTTTATAAACAGTTACGTTTCAATAAAATCCTATCTCTTCTATGCCTACATCCTGCTTTCTGAGTGAAAACATCTAGTTCCACGTAATTAAACATGAGAGGGTTTTCGTAGTTTTAATTGAAAACTCGTTCTGACGGGTTAGACATCTCACATAGTTGATTCAATTTTCAAACAAAAATCAAGCACTTCTCTTGGGCATAGCAAAATCGTTCTCTAGAGCATAAATGTAAACACTACCGTTGGCTTCATCTTGGGCACAGGTAGCCACAGAAAGTAGTGATCCATCAAAATTATATGCAACGCTAGAAATACTTGTTTTTGAGGGATAAAGTACACGAAGTCGCTTACGCACTTGAATATCCCAAAAAGCCACAGATCCGTCGCCGCCTGCCGTAGCAAGAGTTTGATGAACAGGGTGAAAAGTAAGAGCATTCACAGGATATACAATGTCATGTTGCTTCTGAATTTGACGGTGGCATTTAAAGGTAAAGTTCTTCGTCTGCCACTCTGGACTCGGATTGAGATATTCTATTGATGTTCTTCCTTCAATACTTGAAGACACAAAGCCTTCACCACTGATGCAACAGACATCTCTAGTCATATACTTAAAGGTTGACGGCCTTCTTTGGAAAGGCAGCTTCAAGTTACGAATATCGTATACCAAATTTTCTCTCTCGGTGCATCCAAGGACGAGAAGATTCAGAGCTGAACTAGCAGCTAGAACTTTTTTTTCAACATGTTTCTTATCTATGGCCACTCTTTGCCGTGGATCCCATAACTGAAAAGATTGGTCCCAAGAACCTGTCATGAAGCACTCTAATATTCAATACATGATTAGCAAGAAAAGCAAGAAACCCATACACCGTATTTCATACCAGACCCTTGAATAGCAGCCGTACAAGACACTCCCTTTCCATGTTTGCCAATGACTAAATGAGTACCAGATGAAATGTCTACTAAATACACTAGTCCGTCAAGACTTCCAGCAAAAGCCGCTGTTGCATTTAAATATCCACTGGTTAAGATTGGACTAGAGAGAGTATAACTCTGTAAGCAACGCTGTTCTTCTGCAGCCTTTACCAGTTTTAGACCATTGTCCCAAGAGCCTATAAGTAAGTGATCCTTCTCTATTGGTGAAAAATTTACACTCGATATTCCATCTTTAAAATCATTTAGCCGTGTCAATATAGATGGCATGCCCAAATGCGTCACTTGTAGGTCTTGGCTACTCTGGGAGAAAATGTGGTGAATCCATATACGTTGAAATATGCTGGTAAACTATACGGATGTGTCTTTTCAATATTTTCTGTGATTGCTATTGTCCTCTTACTATCCGTGCTTTCATCAAATTTTAGCTTCCCTTCTTACTGAAGTTATGATGAACAATCTGAATAATGGATATACAAGAATTCTTATTAATATCAAAAAACAACTAAACCCTGAAAAATATGAGGATCAGTAGTAATTTAAAATAAAAAAAGTAATAAAATAAATTAACAAACGAACCTGATCCGTCTTGGATTTTTGTTGAAACTATACAAAACATAAAAGAAGGAATTCGTAAACTATGATGACGAGGACCAATTGTGTAGTCATCCGCATTTAAACGATTTAGCAGAATTTTTCACAAGACAAAAAGACAAAACAAAAAGAATCCAAAGATTTTTTAATAGGAAAGAAAAATAGAGGCCCTCAACAGTATACCCAACAATTTTTAATAACCAACCTTAAATTCACCGGGTTTAGCAACGACATCAGGCTCCAATTCTTGGCGCTCAACGGTTCGTTTCAACGCATGCTTCAACATGTCGACAGCATCGGCGGTGATTTGAATATGGAAAACGACACGAGGTCCCATTAGAACGATACCGGCCTTTTTGGCTTCGTCAACAAGAATAGCCACGTTTACATTGGTAAGGATAGCAATGCTGGTTTCAGGAGTAACTTCAAACTCAACTCCCAATGACTCGGCGTACTTGGTGAAATCTTGACAGTATTTATGAACGCGAGTGAGCAAGGGGAAATTGCGTTCAATAGAGTGCAAACCAGCAGCGGCCAACATACCAGACTGACGCATACCACCACCATAGGCTTTACGAAACCACGTAGCCTTGTTAATGACGTCCTTAGGTCCAACAATTACACTGCCGATGGGGGCACCGAGACCCTTGCTCAAGCAAAGACTGACGGTGTCGAAATAAGAACAGTATTCTTCAATGGAGACACCGGAGGCAGCGGAGGCATCCCAGAGACGAGCACCATCACAGTGAAGGGGAATGTTGTAGGATTTTGCAAGAGCAGAAATACGAGCAATTTCTTCGATTGGAATTACGGAGCCCTTAATCGTGTTTTCCAAGCAAATCAATCTAGTAGGAGCAAAGTGAATATCTTCTCCGATGATTAATTTGCTCTCGACTTCTTCGGCAGTTATGTACTTTCCGTTCTTAGGAGCTACAGGACGTACAATGGATTGAGTGAAAAGTCCAATAGCACCAGCTTCCCAGTTGTAAATATGAGCACGGTCGTCACAAACGATACTGTGAGGAGGTTGATGAAGATGAGTACGGATACATAGTTGGTTTCCTTGAGTACCAGAAGTGACAAACAAACCAGCTTCTTTTCCGCTCAGTTTAGCAACGTACTCTTCTAATTTTATAGTGTCCTCATCTTCTTCATACACGGCGTCACCATCGGTGGCTTCGTACATGACTTGGCGCATTTCGTCCGAAGGAACTGTAAATGTATCACTACGGAAATCATTCCAAGGACGATACTTCTTCTCAGAGTGTCCGTTCGTGGTAACAGAAGCAGTTTTGGGAGGAACTGTTGTATTACTGGTTGTTCCGTTCATTTTTTTTGCAATCGAAAAGTGGAGAGCTGCCTTTTATTTCAGTAATCAAAGAATCTTTTCTAAATAAAAATTCTAGAGAGCGTAAACAAGACTGTTGAAGCCAAATAAAGACGCGTATTCCCTAAAAATCGTTCAATCGAAAAGTTTGCGGTTGAAGCAACTTTTACGTTTTAGGGAAGTTGGTTGTGATTCGGTTCGGGTAAGAAGGTCGAACCAAAGGCAATTTTTCGTAGATTTGATATACGATACCGCAATCAAATTTCACACAATTTCTAAAATCAGATTAGAAATTCCAATAAACAATTGCAATCTAAATTAACAAAAAAGAATCCACAAAATTGAATTTTATGAACTTTTATTGTTGGTAGTGGTGTGCTCTGCGAGAGTTCTTTGCCTCCGATTTCTACAGATTTTTCATTACTAATAATAACAAAATTTAAAATAACATTAACAATTCTATCGAGGTTTATGTTCTTTGATTTTCCAATAGAAAAATTCAAAGTCAGCAACATTTGATAAGATTCCCGCGGGAATCTCTCAGACACGTTCATCGACGGAAAGGGTCTAGCACAATACCCGACGCGGATGTCGTGATCGAAGGAAACAGAGAGGAAGCAAAACTTCTCTGTGAAAAAGAGGTAAACAAACAATCGCGCTTGATGTGTTTTAATGTGAAAAAAAATAAATATAAAAATAAAAATAAAAATTAGATAAAATGACTAAAAGATGAAAAGAAGAGAGCACAGCGCGAGACTTCAGTTTGAAAAATTTAGTTGACTTCACTTGACTAAATCCAATATAAAAAGCGCTTACACTGTATTTGGGGTCATAGCTCAGTGGTAGAGTGAGGGATTGCAGCTCCCCAGGTCACTGGTTCAAATCCGGTTGGCCCCTAAATACTTTCCTTTTCCTTTTTTTACTTTTTACTTTTTCCTTTTGGCTTGCGGCTGTTGGCTATTGTCGGTGATAGTTTCTTTAGGAACTGAGGCCAGCAAACATTTAGCCTTGCATTGTTGCTGTTTCGTTGACTGTGTGATGGTGGATTGCAGGAATGTCATATTAGATTCTTTCTTAACCCAAATTTTCTCTCTTCTATAGCCTTTGACGAACAGTCATTTTCGTAAAAACCCATGCTTGATTGTGTTGCGTTTGTTTTATTGAAACAAGTCTTTTCAATACCTGTTGTTTGGCTTTCTTTATTTACTTTTGTTATGCTTAGCGATGCATCGTGTTATGGTATTTTATATAGCACGATTGAGAAAACTCGCTATTTGAATGCTTAGCAAAATAAACCACCAAGACCCATCCACGTCCTTTTGACACAGCAAGAGAATCGAGCAGCATTTCAGCTCACCAAAGCATTGACACGGGGTTCTTTTATGTCTTTATTTATTTTATTTTTGTAAATTTTTGATAGGGTTTCTTATAGTCTGAGCGAAAAAAGTCTGTGTGTTTACGCTGGTATCGTTGAATTTATAGAAAGCTAAACGCGTCAGAATGTCCTTAGAAACCGTCCCAGCTCCGTTTATCGTGGAGCAAATGCATCCCATTATTGTGCCTTCGTATGCAGGGTGGTTTGATATGTCTAAAATTCATGATATTGAACGAAAGTCGAACCCAGAGTTTTTTAATGGAAAATCTCCTCTAAAGTCCCCAAGTGTTTACAAAGAATATAGAGATTTTATGATCAACACTTATCGCTTGGAACCCACTGAATACCTAACTGTTACTGCTTGTCGCCGAAACTTAGTTGGTGACGTATGTGCCATTATTCGTGTGCATGCATTTTTAGAGCAATGGGGTCTCATTAATTACCAGGTGGATCCAGAGACAAGACCCCCCTTTCGACTTCCTCCAGTCTCTGGTCATGTGCAAGCGATCAACAACACTCCCATCCTGACCCAGGAAATACTTTCTCAACATGCACCGATCAAAAACGAAAACGAAACCCCTACACCCAAGTTCTTAAAAGTGGAAGAACGCGAATATGACCCAAAAGAAGAAAAACTCAAAGTAAAAGATGATACTCCGGAGAAGGATCCACCATCCTCTTTGCTTCCTCACAAGACCTGCTACTCTTGCGGTGTTGATTGCTCGCAAGCATGGTACCATAATCTCAAAAATAAAGAATATACCATCTGTCCTCATTGCTACCACCAAGGCCGTTTCGCAAGCTCTTATACTTCTTCTGACTTTTTGTTTATGGAAGGCGTTACGTTTGCTCATGATCGAGATGCCCCGTGGACTGAGCAGGAAACCCTATTATTACTAGAAGGAATTGAAGAATACGATGATGATTGGAATCAAATTTCTCTCCATGTCGGTACACGTACAAAAGAACAATGTCTAGTGCATTTCTTACAATTACCAATTGAAGACCCTTATAAGAAGGTTCAACAGGATGATTATGGCCCTTTTCAGCAAGGATTTCTACCTTTCAGAGAAACTGAGAATCCCGTGTTGAGTACCTTGACATTCTTAGCCTCTATCATCCAACAGCAAACCAATTCAAATCCCTCTGCAAAATTCCCAACTGAGAAGCATTCTGAAAGTCCTGAAAAGAAAGATAAGAAAATGGATTCACCTTCATCAAATGCTCTAGAGACTGCCGCACGTGCCGCGATAAATGCTGCAGCTGAGAAATCAAGGATAATATCCTCTTGTGAACGCAGACATTTACGTCGTCTAGTTTTTCTTCTTATTCAATCTCAGCTTGAAAAAGTTGAAATAAAAATGAAGGTTTTAGAAGAACTGGAAAAATTCTGTTCTTTGGAGCTTTCTGAATTAGACGTCCGTGCCAAGAAACTCATCCTTGAGCGCCTTTCAACCAAGAGGATGCTCTTAGAATTCGACTCACAATTAAAAGGTGCTCTTAATCTTGGCGGAGAAGAAGGTTTGAGGATTTTAGACGATATGATGAATACCGAACATACAGAAGTGTCGCTTACCTTTGAATTGCCAGAGACCGGAATGATTTCTCCACTAAGTGCTGAAAATTTTGAAAAGTATCATGCCATTTCTTTGTAGTTATATTGTTATCTTGTTTAATGTTCAAGTAAGCTTTAATGGAAACATAATCATGCTGAGCCCTTGTTTGGTTTTCTTACAATAGAAAGGTATCTAGAATTCTTAATCGTTCAAGAAGTTTTCATTAAAATTAAACACTACAACCATGCATTAAACTATTCTTTGGCCATTCGTATCCAGTCATTTCCCAGCTCGTTTTGTTCGCGTTTTTATAAGCAATAGGATGGTTTGCAATATACTCAGTTGTAGGATACCCAGGTGGATCACATCCAATGTGCATATTGTCATCTTCAGGGTCCTGATAAATACGGATGAAATCAATCGACATGGTGGCTGGCATATGCAAATCCCGGAAGTAGTAATAAGCCCAATTATTTGAGATACCCAAATTAAATACGATGGACATGGGTTCCTCGCTTATTTGTCGGGCCCCGACGTTACCGTTAGGACCAACAGCTGCTCCAAGCATTGTCCAAGTGTGATTGGGACCTACAAACCATGATACATATCCATCGGCTTCACCTGGCTTATAGTCAAAACCATAAGTTTGGAAAGCCCTCCGTTCATACCAACTATTGTTTAAAATAGTTATTCCGGATAATGCTTGCTGAAACGGACCACCCACATAAGAATTCATGTGGGTTACGCTTTGATTGTGGATTACCAAATAATCATAATTTGGAAGATAGAACAGATCAAATGGAGCAAACTGACTAGATTGGGAAGCGGACCCAACGTCAAGCTCATCATCCGGGTTAAGCTTTTCAGTAGATCCTTCAAGCGCATCGATCTCTGGTGCGCCACGGCCAACGCCAAGGCTAGGATGATCTTCACCATCGCATGTGCAGCTAGACAATTTTTGTCCGGGTAAATACGATATGCCATCCCAAGATGACTGATTTGGTGTTATTCCAGCGTCACACTGGGAATAAGAATAAGGCCATACTCCTTCTGTCGTGGCCATATAACCAGGACGAGCGAGGTTACCAATTGTCCACAGACCGGGCCATAAGCCAGCGTGCTCACCAGAGCCTCCAAGTGAAGCAGAAATCTCTATGATGCCGCCCTTCCAACAAAGCTTGTTCCATGATTGCAACATGCCGGATCGAAAATTCAAATTATGATTTGCAAAAGATTCTAGTTTAATATCCAATGTACCATTGACAGTAGTTATTGCATCTGGATCATACCACTCCAAGTCATTAGTTGCAGCATAATGTAAATCCGACGCCTCCCAGAACTGGTCATCTCCAGGATAGAAACTCCTACCTGGTTTATTGAATTCATCAGAAAACATCAGTTTGTAGTTTTTTCCATTTACACCAACCTTGGTTAGCGCAGAATCTGGAGTGTCAGGATCCACCAGGTCAGTTCGAGGAAAACGCAAAAGACCAAATAGATGATCAGTAACTTGCTCAGCCATAGCAGGGTTATGTTCCTTTTTAGGAGAAACATTTCCAGTGTAGGTCAACGCTGGGAAGATTATGAAAAGCAAAATGAAACCAAGTAATAAAAGAAGAAGCGATATAATATCCCCCCAGCGAGACCAACCCAAAGACTTCTTATATTGATCAACACTGAGGACGGAAAAATTTGGATTATGAATATCATCATCCTCCTCTTTGCACCGGTAAATCCAATTAGCATCAAAGTGCCCGAACAAGGACGGATTAATGATACTTTGAGCATAATCTGAACCTTTAAATCCTTCTCTGCTACTTGCAGAGGAGTTAATGCCATTATTAGGATTGCAAAAGAAGGAAGGATACCTGCTCAATTCCTCTTGATGAAGGAGGGAGTGTGAAAGAGCTTCGTTAGTAATAGGTGTTTCTTCGGAATGAAGAAAGCTATTTGTATTGGGAAGAGGGGAAATATTTGAAGAAGTAGAGGTACGCTCGGAAATGTTGAACGATGATGACCCAGAGTTAGAAGAATGATCAGAGTGATTTAACCAAATGGGACTAATGTATACACTGTCAGGTTCTTTAGGCAGCTTTGCTGGATCGAAGTTCATTTTAAAAGAAGGATTGAATAATAAAGAAAAAGAAACTACTGAATTTAAACGAACGAAAAAGTATGCAAGCTGGCGGGTCAACCGACTACAGGAAAAGAAAGAACAGAGCTTAAGCTATTGACGAAGAATAAATTCCTGAATTGAACAATACCATAGAATGGGGTTTTTTTTTTAATATTGAAGAACGTATGAAGTTCTTCACCCAGCTCCGTGAAGTAAACGAGGTAATGGTAAATGAAGCATTTCGATGTTCATGGGGGTTTTCATAATCCTGAGACTATTCTTTACTCATAGATGTGTCATAAGTTCAGTGGCAGTGAGAATGAAACCAAAGGCATTGCATTCGAATTAAGTCATTTTCGGTCTTTTTTCAGTCATTAACATTTCATCACAAAGAGATCGATGATCAAAGAAGCTTATTGATTTTTAGAAGACTTTAGTTCTTGCTCAATAGCTCTTTCATATCGATCACTAAATTCTTGGTGTCCAACAGCCTCGTTTAATTTGTGGTGATCACCATCTAAATAGGAACGATACGCCAATTCGATTTTTTCATTACTTTGAATTTGAAGCTCTTTATTGTCAAGTAGACGAGTAATTTGTGAAGCCCCAATCAAGGCTCTATAGTTGCAATATGCTCGGTAACATAAATAAAATCCTGGGACATTTGGAACGATGGGAACTAGGATAAATGGTATAGTTAGAGGAAGTCCTACAATGTTAGCAATTAGATTATTTCGGTGCAACCGTTTCATTTCTTGTAGTCGAATGAGTTCTTGGAATATCCTGTTAGGTTCTAAGGAATCGGGTCGCTCTATGACAGTCGAAGAATAGAATTCCTTGTCGTTGAGCTTTTTAGCCGATGATAATGATCTTAAAAAGCTTTCCTCATGGGAAGTTCGATGTAACACGCTGTTTCCTAAAGAAACTGTCTTTTGCCTAATGTAGCTTTTAGACTTGCTCCAAGCATCCCAAGTATTGTAGATACGATTTATTATTCTATCATGGATCGTAACCTTTTTCAAAAGGATTTCTGATGGATAGCAATGCAGAAAAACCCTTTGCTTGGGTAAGGGAAGTGCAATAATCTTCATCGATGCTTTTTCTCTTTTTTTCTATAAAAGTACTACTTTCAAAGAAAAGTACCTCTGTGTTTAATAGTATCGTTTTACTGTCTGAAAGGATAAAGATGAGGGTATGTTCAATGTTCTAAAATCCATGTCATCATACCGTGAATAGTACTTTAGTAGACACCATTGCAGATAAAGTCGTTGCTACATAGATACGAAAATATACCTTACAAGAAGCTTTTATTTAAAAATTGACTTTCTTTTTTCTTTTTTTTCTTTTTTTTTTTTTTTTTTCCCTTGAACACAATAGACAAGACTATAGAACGTTACTGGATCTACAGTTTTATACGAACAACCTAAAAAGAAATAGAAGCATCATAAGAATAAACATCAAGTATAAGCAAAGTAAATTTTATTCTTTTATTTCAGCACTATATTTTATAATATCAGTTGCTGGGTTTTTCATTACAATAGACTAAGGAACAGAGAACACTCGGGCGTAATCATTCATTGATACGAGGAGAATACCTTGTAAAAAGGAATGTTGAAGGCATTTTTCATATATTGTAATAATATGGAGATGCCAAACTGCTATTACGAGGAATTATGCGACATTAGAAGGCATTATTAGCAAAAGATTATCCTTTCTAGGGAAAAAAATTGACGATAAAAACAATTTATCCCTATGAGTACTCTTTATCCTGTTTGTCTCTTCTGCTTCATTATAAAGGTCCGTAAAACGTTAAGGAGAAAGCTAAGGAAAAAAGAAAAAGAATACACAAAAATATTTATGTGTATATGTATATACATATGAGTATGTACAAAAGAAGCAAATAAGCAGAAGAAACCACAAACTATTTGGATAAAGATTGGGAAAAACACAAGTTGAAGCGAATGCAATTTTGTTCAAATAATATGGACGTTCAATTTTATATATCTGATCCATAAAATCTTCACTCTCAAGTCCTTTGTAGGCTTGCTTATATCCAACGTACATACCAGACCGTTTCATGCATGGGAATGAATCCATACAACCAAACACTTGCAAAGCGATCAATGGATCCATTTAGATAAAGATGTGAAAACAAAAATGGGTTTCTTTTTTTGATTTTTTTAGGAAAAAAATGAAAAAAGGGGTCATTTGACAATGTAAACGGGGAACCATTGTGCACGTAGGTACGGAATAAGGAATAAAAAGAAAAAGAAAAAACGACTAGAACATTCCGACTTCCTTCAAGCTATGTTGTAAAATTGTTTCTGTTACAGCAGCAAAAACAACTTTAATATTGGAAGTGTCAACGGCAGTAGTTATGTGAGGGTAAATATTATGCCTAAGTCGGTTGACGCTGGGATTCACAAACATCCAAAGAATAAACTTTGTAACGCCTTTCACATTGGTTTTGCCAGAGTATTGAGGGAAATGGTCGGTAAATGAAACATATTCCAACTTTTTTCGAAACAAATCAAACTTATTTAAAAAGAGAATGATGGAAGACTCAACAAACCATTGGCTATTGATAATGGAATCAAAAAGAGCAACACTTTCAAGCAACCGGTTCCGGTCAGCGACATTTCGTTCATAGAGCTTTTTATCGAAATCATTGAGGGAAACACAAAAAATAATAGAATTGACGTTTTCAAAGCAGTAAATCCATTTCCTCCGCTCGGTCCGTTGTCCACCGACGTCGAACATACGGATTTGTAAATGGTTTAAGGAAAAAGAAATTTCAGAGATCCCCATTGTGGAATTTCGGGAATGCAAAATGTCATCGATGGACGGTACGTAGTCTGGACTACAGATGTCATTTGCACGTTGAAAGAAGTAAGGAGCAGAATCAATAAGAACAGAATCGTTTCTATACATGCACCTTCGGATATTGCTGACGGACCATAGGTCGAAAATGGCTTTTCCGAAAACCGTAGAGACAAGCTCACCGGGATTGGGAATAAATCGTTCAACGATTTCACAATTATGAATGTTTAATGGATCTAAGGGAACCTCTTCGTTCCCAACGAACCTCATGAGCATTTTTGCCGAATCCAGTAAATTCCGCCGGACAACAGGAATAAATGACATGATTTCTTCCTGGTTAAAACCATTTGCGTTTAAAATTTTAATTTGTTTGCTTACAGTACTTTTTCCGCTATCAGAAGCACCTATTCGGGTTAGTGACAAATTCATATGATCAACCCAGAAAGCGATTTTCACCCAGGTCAGCGAGTGGTATGGAGAGGGGGAAAACAAAAACAATCCTTACAAACCATTCCATCTCCGATTTCGCAATTGCAAACATTGGATGGAAGGATCGTTGATGTTGCTTGTATTCAACATTCCATACCACATCTGTAAGCGCTATGGGAAGACGACGCTGAGGCGAGTTTGCATAGACTGGCTGAAAGGGGAGATTTGTTTGTTGGACTTACCTAATAACAGAATTTTGTATGTTTTGCGATTTTTTAAATGTTGAGCCTCAATTTGTTTTTCAATCTTATGACTGACTTTTCGTGAATCTCCGTCCGTGGACAGAGTACCAATCATGACCATGTTGATCGACCTTGCAAGAGAGGAGAGGAGAGGAGAGGAGAGGAGAGAAGAGAAGAGAAAGCAAAAAAAAGGAAGGGTTTTAATCTCCTTTCTTGGAACTTGAACCTTACAGCGATCCAAATGCAAATGGAAAAGATGTACAGGTTAAAAGAGAAAGAGAGTGAGATAAATAGAGAGAGAGAGAGAGAGAGAGAGAGAGAGAGAGAGAGAGAGAGAGAGGAGAGGAGGTTTACGGGGAAAGGAAAAAGTTGTGTTTTCCGTTAAATGTATGTAGAAACGATATCACTCACAGCGAGACACACGGGCACACACACGCGTCTGGTCTCTTTTGTTCGTTCGTTCGTTCGTCTGAAAAATCCAGTAGGGAAACCAGCCCGGTATTTGACAGTAGCCCTGTATTAGAAAGTCAAGTTGATGTTGATTTAACTAAATTAAATTAAATCTAGCAAGCAACTAATGCACGCCAAAAAAGAAAAAAGAAGAAAGATGAATAAATAAAGAATTTTTTTTTTCCCTGGCCGAACCCAGTTCTGTAGAAAACCCCAAGCAACCCAAAGAAATGTATTTCCTTTTTTTTTTCGTTTCTTCTCGTTGGAAAGAAGCAGGAGAAAAGCAGAACTACTTTTCCTGGAGAGGAAATGTCAGTAAATTGGCAATTCAGCGTCTGGCTTTTTGTACATGCGAAAACGAGTAGAACCTGCAGAAAGAATCACGGTTCTATGTGAGAGCCCAAAATAAAAAAGCAAACAGGTATGAAATGGAAAGGCGAAAAAGCGGCAATGGCTACTAGTTTATTTATACTCCTTACGTCATGACTTTTTCATTGCCGGAAAATATTTAGAAGAGGGGTTCATGGAAAGAGGGGTATTTTCCAACAGAGTAAGAAACAGAGGAAGGGTAAGGCATCCAATAAAAGATAAAGGTTCGTTTGTTTAGGGTTTGATTTCGGTCCAGAACCAGGCAATTGAGGAACAAGTAGCGAAGAAGTATCGAAAAGTGGAAGCAAAAAGGCCGCGTGGGGGTCATCGATTAGGTAACAAGATCCAAGTCGAATGGTATGAATGATTGAGTGGGGGATTCTAGGGAAAGACTGGTGGGGGTAGGAGATCGAAGTGGTGGACGCAAGTTGAAAGGAAGGTTGAGGTGAGGTGGAGGGCACGGAGTAGAAAGGTCAAAGGGCAGGGCAGGGCAGGGCGTTGAGTGGAAGTATTGAGGAGAGAATTAATGAAACATAAATTGATAAAAAGAAAAAAAAAAAAAAAGAAAAAAAACGAAAACGAGAACGAGAATGGATACCAGCATTCGACGACGACTCGCCGATGCCTACCCATTGGGGTATCTGTCTACCCACTTGGGTGTCCATTAGAATCAGACTCGTCTGTGATGGAAAAAGTGTGGTGAGACGTAGAATAGAAATCAACAACAAGAAAAGAGAATTTAAGGAATATATCCAGGTGATTATAAAAAGAACGAATGGTTTCTTTTTTCGAACTATGCTCTAGATAATATGGGTAATATCTGCAAACAAAAAAAAATAGAAATAGAAAATAAAAATAAATAAATAAATAAAAATAAAAATAAAAATAAAAAAATAAAGGATAAATAAAAGAAAAATAAATAAGCAAATAAATAAAAATTCTACTCGAAACGTTTCTGCATGACACTCAACTGCTAAATTCATAAGCCTGGTTTACGAATTGAAATAGTTAAACAACAACCCTATTTCGTCAGATCTAATCAACAGTAAACTGACAGCTATCTTTGGCTAGCAGGAATGCTTCTAGCTGAAGGATGGAATGATAACCAGTGTGTTTCAAATGGTTTGTTTACAAAAGTATTATTGCGACAATTCTTTAAGTTTATGTATATGGGTAAGCTCTTCTAATATAAACGTACAGTGCTCCTTTGTAATAACTATTGTAATAACGGCGGTTTGATCATCAGTGAAATGTAAACAAAATGAAAAAAGTCAGTTGCATGTCCAGCAAACACAGAGAAACGCTAGTACAATCTTGTCAAGTGAAGTGAATAGCCAACGTCAGCAACAGAAAAGAGAAGCAAAAAAGTAAATTTAAGAATGTAGGAGCCTACAGCACCCCGGATTCCCATGTTGTCTCCAACCATAGTACTAACGAGGCCCTCAGACGCTTAACTGCAGTGATCGGACGGGAACTGGTGTTTTCGCCTAGGTGTGGCCGTAGACGTTTGTCATGGTCTGTAAAGATAATTTATTACAAAAATAATCCAGTCTTTTATTTGGCTTGATGAACTACAAGATCCAATTCAACTCAGTTCTATCTGGTATTTTTCACGGCTAAATGGTGAATGCTTTCATATTATAAGAATAAGATTTGAAAACACGCAGTTTTCTCTTTTCTATTGATTCACATTGTGGTCGCAGAAGCATGAGATTGAGTGTTTGAGTTTATGGGTTGAAAATGTTACTTAATATAAATCGGTTCTACTTATACATTTTTCATGGTCCGTTGACTTGACTCTCTAAATAAACGATAATTTAATTAATTAAACTACACCTGTCGAATCTTTCGATCTGAAGATTTGTGCTTACTATACTGAATGAAAATAATTACTGTTGAAACTCACTTTCGTCCTTGCCAATTATAAGACATGCAATTACACGACTCGGTGTTGAGCTAAACAATAATTAATTGCGATGGAGTTTTCGTCGGAATAATTAAATAATCATTAAAAAGGGTGTTCTATTCACGAAGAAGATGAACAATGCGTAAACAGCGATGCTGTGAAACGAATCAACAGATTCATGAAAGAGCGAATAAGAAAAGCAATTAAAGCTATCATATTAAGATAATGCTTACTTTGGTGGATGCGAATGCAGAAACTTGATGGACTGCAATTGACATGGATGCTTCCAAAGAAGATGCGAAATATAAAGAATGAAAGCAGGTTCGGTATAACTCAAACTCAAACTTCAGCGCTTTGCTCAGCAAGAGGCTGAAGTTCGATTTCTTCGTTCTGAGGTACTTGCTCTCCTCGATTTGTATCTTTAAAATAGGTTAATTAAAGCCCTAACGATAGCAAGCATTTACGAAGTGTACATACCTAAAATACGATCCACAGCGTTTCCTATGCCGTTTCCTATTCCGTTTCTCAGATCGACGAGAACTAATCTTAATAGTTCACGCGCATTTGCATTCACTAGAACAGTTAGAATAGTTCACAGGTTGTATGACATACTCGTCAATAAAAGAAACAAGACAACGTTAACAAAACAAACAAAATAGAAAAAATTATTGTTTATCTTTTCAAATCCTGTGAACTTCTTTGCAGCATAATACGCGGTGAAACCGAGGACATCGAGAAAACACACACATAATACTGAGATACACATAGCTGACAATACGTTTTTGGTTGCTCTTCCAGCTTGCGTGAACCATTCTTTAGGCATTTGAGTTATTACTAATAGTTAGTGAGTCATTAAAAATCCTGAAATTAGTTTCTTACCAATTGTCAATGACAGAAATAGAGCGCACCAAACGCCAAAAAGTACCCAAACGGCAAGCTGATTAAACGGAATCTCATAAACAAGAAGAATGACCCTCGCAATAATCAAGCATACATTATATACAATAAAAATAGCAAAAACAATTGCTAATTCACGAGGCGTCAGATATCTTTTCTTTTTAGAACTTTCTTCTGTTTCAGGAGCCATTTCGAGATCAATAAATTTGGTTGAAGCTAATGGATGCATTAGTAACTGTTCTTTCGTTGTTTGTGAAAAGGATAGAGGTATTCGCCCTGTTTGTTGACAGTTATCGACCAGGTGATTGAATTCAAACCCAACAATCAAATAAACAAGCATAATTCTTCCATCATGAGCCGTTCAAACAAGAACACAAAGAATAAACCTTTCCTTTCCATTTCAACTAATCTTACCTGAATACGGAGGAGGCGTACCATCAGAAGGAAACGACTGACTATCTACCTTTTCATCATTGAGCGTTTTGGAAGAGTCATCAGAATCTGAAATAGGAGTATATTTGTTTTTCATATTTACAATGGCAATTCAAACCAAAAAATAGCACCGATATTTACCCTCTAAACGAAATCAACTATTTAATCACCAAGAAAAGTCCGTAGGAACTGGCTCCAGTTTTCACAGATCTTTCAAAAAAAGGAATTGGACCTTACGTTAAAAACAAACAAATTTTTCAACACAACTTTTCCCTTAAAAACCAAAGATGCGAGTTTGAAAAAATCTTGGTAATGGCTTTTCGCATGTCTCAATCATAAAAGCAGCGAGATTATGTCACTGACTGGTCACAGTCCTCGTTACGATTATCCAACGCTGGTTTTTCATTGCGATTTTCCTAATAGTATAATCCAAAAGAGTCGTTATTTATTACAAAAAGTAAACAAAGGAACATTTGGCAAAACAACCATGCTGTTTGCTTAAATTATAAAAACAGGATTAGAAATGCATATCTTTGTATTGGAAGGTTCCGTAATTTTGGCTTAATGAATTCCAGGGAAAAGGATTGAACACTCTAGATTTTCGTAGCCTTACTTTCAGCAAATCCATCAGAAGCCTGGAAAAGCAACGTTCAAACTATCACGAACGATGTTTGTAGTGACAAGTTTATTTAATTTATTTTGATTACACGATAGAAACAAACAAAAGCGATTTCGGACTGTTCATTCATTGTAAATATATATAGAATAGCGTACGCTTACTAGCTATCTGTATGTGTGTCAGAGAGGGTGAATGACAGCTTCACCTCTGCAAAACTCTAGTCATTGCCATTGTGGACTCGATTCATGTAGTTTGGAGTTGTTACAAAGTAGATTTTATTAAGCTTGTTAGTCGGATCGGATGTGTGCTACTTTTTGAAAGTTCTGACATGAATTTGGGTGTTTACTGCCTATTTGAGTAGGTTTTGAAGGAATTTCAGAAAATGATTGAAAAAAACAAATACAAAAAGCTAAAAGATGCTGATTCAGCTGACGTTCCTCGCTTGGGCACTCTTGCAACGTTTGACGGTGAACTGCCACGGTACAATGAAATCTTGAATTCTCATCTAGACGACTTGGAAAAAGGTCATGCACCTCCGTACTCAGAAAACAGACATCAAGAAGCGTCTACCAACATGGCAGGAGGAAATATATTCTCTATTTCTTTACGAAATGTCTTGACGGCATTATTGTGGTTAATTTTCTGGCCGGCAAAAATTGTGAGAATCCCCGAAGCACAACGCAGACAGGAAAATGAATCTGCTCGGCTTAGTTTTTGCTTTATTCTTTCGGTCATAGTAAACTTTTGGTTTTCTTACAAATACCTTGTCCCCTTTATAAAGGAATCGATGAAAGAATCTGTACGGGTAAACTTTCAAGCTACTATAGCAGCTGTTCTTGTCGTCGTGGCTCTCTACATGTTTCTATATGTTTGTTCATGTAAGTGAAATGGTGGAATTTTAATTTGATATGTTTACTAATGGGGTACTTTTAGTGTTGGTGGATTCAATAGTTATATTGATTCCTCTAGTTGATTCTGGGATTTCCTCGCTTTTTTCTGGGATTTTTTTTGGAATTTTTTCTGTGATTACTAGTGCTCTAGGCTTCAGGATGTCATCGGATAGAAACGACTTGACGGATGATAATAGTATCGCATTAAACAGCTTGCCACCAGAGCCTGAAAACCAGTTCAACGATCGTAGTGATGATACTTGTAAACAACCGTCCTCTGAACATACCTCTGAACATACTGAGCAATCTCCAGGGTTACGCCAGGAACCGGGTCAGTCTAGGGATGTTGAAAGCGGTGGGAATTGATTTATACATAAAGTAAAACGTTGTTTATTATGATGTCCGTTCTTGTTGTTTTTTCTCCAGCATGCTTTTGCTTATGTTTATGTTTCATCTTTGCATTTTGTTTCTTATATTTATTCGTCAAGCACTTTTTAATTATTGATCCTTATAGAATCTTTTATTTTCTAACTAATAAGGAATATAAGTGATTATTGAATCATGGATGACCATTGCTTCCTTGCAATCACTAGTAGCTATAAGTCAAAGGACCATGTCGATCACGATTAAAGCCATGTGCTTCAATTAAAAGAGCAACAGAAAAAAGAAGCAAAAAGTGAAAAGCCTACAGCATCCCGGATTCCCATGTTGTCTCCAACCATAGTACTAACGAGACCCTCAGACGCTTAACTGCAGTGATCGGACGGGAACTGGTGTTTTCACCTAGGTGTGGCCGTAGACATGTACAATAATTGATTGATAGTATATAAATATAAAGCTTCCTTGTCAGTGTGAACCAACTTTCTGATCGGCGATTCTTCGACTGTGTTGTCTCCAAGTTTGTTCATTTGCACCGTTTACAAGTCTTCCGCGAATCAAATCTACTGATGTGTTAACCCTACTGTACACTATATGAGAAAGGAACGTCCCATCTTCGGTTCTAGGAATGACAAGAATGTGACTCGAGCAGATACCTTTGGTGTCTTCAGTATACAAATACCTTTTACTGACATTTATTAAGCAGAGATCTTTTTGATGAGACAAAAATCAATGCTTACATGCCAATGTTTTTCGTCGCATTCCTGGACTTCGTGACTCTACAAATCATAGAATAAAATCAAAGCAAGTATATACGGCTGGGCAACTTTCATCGCATGTTCTACTCAACGCATCGACAACGTTCTGAGCACTGATGAAGCATTCGCTTTGAATTTAGTAGCAACGGAATTCATTTAAAAGCTATAAATTTTAATGAAACGATTAAGAAGATTTATGAAAGAGTGAATGAGAAATACAAATAAATAACCCACGCTGGGACCAAAATTATCCTTGCTTTTATGTATGCGACTCTATTCGTATGCGAATACAGGAACTTGGTGGAGTGTAATTAACATCAATGCCTTTGAGATTGGCGAAAATCAATGAAGATATACAACAGTTTCGGCAAGACTAACGAAATAAAAAAAATGAAATCACAAACTTCAGTTCTTTGGTTAGCAAAAGGGTAAAGTTCGATCTCTTCGTTTCGAGTTGTGTCATCTTTTGGAGCCATATATACTAAATAGTTAACTTTAAATACTTTAGGGAAAAATCTGTAGAATAAGCATACCACCAAAATCGCGTATAAAGATCGAAAAATACCTTATGTTCTACGAGGCATGTCTGGGTTTCCTGAAACAATTAGAATGGTTCAGAGGTATATACAACAAAGGCGTCATCAAAAGTAGTCAAATAGAATCCCGCGATCCACATATTCTACACAAGCCTTTTAATTCCTCTTCTAGCTTATACGAAACCATTCGAAAATCTAAACAATATCGCTAGTTGTTAGCGAGTCTTACAAAATATAGCAACATCCTTGTCTTACCAAACACAAACAATGTCAAGGGTCCATCCCAATTACCAAAAAGAATCTAGAGAATTTTCGGATTCACAGGGACCTTGTAAACGAAAGCTGCAACAAGGAGAATAAGAAGAACTATACTAAATGCAAAGATAAGGCACATCCAGAAATGGCAACGACACTCTTCTGGGCTCCTCGAAGGATTTATGGCTGTCTCTGGGGGATTTTTCAACCCATTTCCAAATCAACATGTTTGTGTGGACCTATTAGATGTATAAGGAATGATTTTTTTGTTTTGTGAAAAGGGTATAGTTGATGGCCTCATCAACCTAGATACGATGTCATCCTCAAGTAATACGAGGCAACTGACATTCCTTTCTATTTTAATGTTTCTTACCTGGGTACGGAGGTGCTATGCCATTTGAAGGAGGTCGACTCTCTGACTTTTCATCATCGAACGTTTTGGAAGAGTCTTCCGAATTTGAAATAGGAGTGTATTCATTCTTCATCTTTACAATGGCAATTCAAAAAACAGAAAAGTATCAATAGTGACAAGTTGAACGAAAACAAATAAATTCACCAAAGAAAGTTTGCAGAAGCTGGTTCCACTTTGCAAGAAGCAGCCAAAAAAGAATGTGTCCTTAATTCAATCAAAAAGTTGTCAAAAGGAACTGACAGTTAAAGCCAAAGATGCCTGCTTGAAAACTCTGGGTAGCGTTTTTTCTGCATGTCTCTCATAAAGCAGTATTAAGTCAACACCCTCGTTACCATCAGTTATATTACATTAATATTCGCATGTATGAAAATATTAGCCGATATTTATAAAGTTAACGACTTCGTGGTGTAATAAGTAAACAAAGCAAGGAACTTGCAATGAAAAGTCGAAAAAACTCGAATAAAAGAAAATGATAAAACAAGAAAAAATGATGAGAAGCTCACAATCAACCTTTTCTTTCTGGAGCTCTTCAATCAATGGTTTAGCAGTCCACTTCCTTTACAGATTCATGCAGCATTCCCTTACACTAAGTAACACAGGGTAATAAATTCTAAAATAAATAAGCTAATATTTTCTGTAATCCTAAAATAACCTATTCTCCTCTCTCTTTTTCGTCCCACCACCTGCTTTACTGCAGGTACGTCTTGGAACCTCCCCAACCTAGGATGTCATCCTCGTAAAGTAATTGCTTCTCATTTAGCTCTTCGGTTTTATGTTTTCTGTTTTCTTTATCCTTTTTTATTTGAAGCATATAATTATCCTTTTTTTGGGCTTTCTTTTCATAAGTTTCGTCTTTTGCACTCTTCACTAACATCCGACTTCTTACAACATAACGAAGCAAGCGGCTACTTTCGTTTACCATCCAAAAAGATTCGTATCATGGATGATTACATAACTGCATCTATCTTTTACTGCATGGTTACCGTAGATTTGTAAGTCCCAATGAGCATGCTCATTTTTTGTTCAGTCATTCCCCTTTTCGTCTCTTCTAACTACAATTGAAAAGTCATCATATACGTGGCCCTGAAATCGAGCATGTATTTCCGCAATCAATAGAATTACCAAAGGAATGGTCCATACTGCCCTTTTTATGTTTGCCTGATGGCGCTCACATGGTAAGTTTTACTTCAATTGTCTTTTCATGAAGTATTCTATATTTTTTCTTTCTAACCTCGTTACTTTATAGCAAGAGAAAGATTTTGTATACTTCACTTTACCATACCCTAATCCACAGCACTCGACAGCCTTTGGGCTGGCTTGTAGTCGCCAGCTAAGCATTGATCATGTAAAAAACCTTCCTTCGGATGTAACTCGGCCTAGCATTCAAAAGGCTGTTGTGCTCATATGTTCCACACCTCAATTCGGCCACATCAAAGACAACTTGGAAATCGTGACCGATGCCTACTTTTCTCAAAACGATTTTTCTGATTTGACCATTCTTCATGTATGAATTCTTTTATGAGTTTGCTAAACTATGTATGATTTCTAACGACGTTGTATTTAGGATTTTTACAAGAGCTTAGTCAACAAAGGTCCTCAATTACAAGTATCGCTAGGAGTTAATAGTAAAGATGTTTTTTTATGTTGGAAGCAAAATACCCTAGTGTTGTTGAAACTTGTTCTTTTAGGTAAAAAAGTCCTTGTCTATGATCGAGTTGCTGAACGGTTGGGTAATTTACAATACTCTCTCTTATCATTGATTCCAAATATGCTTTTGAGTCTACATGACTCTGCTGATCCGTCATCAAACTATCTCAAATCGACTTTGTCTAAGCCGTCTTCTTTAAAAACAAGTGACAAAGATTCCTTGATGGCTTACCTTGGTTTTCCGTTACTACTTTTTGGAGAGAAGAGTATGTTTTCTCCTTATACACCTCTACAACAAGTTCACGTTTTGGAATCGAGTTCTACGAAAAGCTGGCTTGCTGGATCTACAAACACTCTCATTATGCTGAATCAAAACAGGATGGCTGACGTTGTGGTTCGGGCAGATACAGGAGAAATTTGTTACAAAGATAATTCGATCAAGTCTATCGTCAATCTCACAAGAGCCGATAAAAGATGGACGGATGATATCCTATCAGTAATTTCTACTCATGAAGAGAAATCCTTACCGGAATACGAAGGAAGCAATGAATGGCTACGGGCCCGATTTGAAGCATACATATTTGGATTTTTATCTACCGTTAAATACTACTCTTTTCTCCATTCTAGAGATGAAGGTGAGCTGCAGAAATATAATTCTCTACCTTCCACTGACTGTATATCCGACTATGGGCAACCCTTTTTGGATGAATGGATGAAAACGGCAACATATAGTGCGTGGAACCCTATTGCCGATGACGATATGTTTGATGTCGTATTGGCACAGCATCCGTACTGTCAAACTCGTCCACAGAAACTTTCGACGAGACTTTCTGGATTTTTGTCATCTATTCGCAACTCTCAAATAAATAAGAGTTCTACTATAGAAACTCCCGATACTTCATCATCTACCTCTTCCCACCATCATTAACTATAATAATGTCCCGCCTTCTATTTGTATACTACCGCTACGACTACTACTATTGTTTAAATGTTTTTTGTTAGACCGGCTCTTTGAATCGAAATGTTTTCCTATTTTTGAAATAGAATACTAATACTTTTTTTTTTACGACCAGCGTCTAATTGTTATTCTCGTTCAAAACAATATTATTTTTGGTTAGCCTAGATAAAAAGCTATTGTTTTTTAAAAATCAAAACACTTCGATTTTTATATTATATATATATATAAATATCATGCAGAATATTATCCATCGTTATCGTAACATATTTAGCGGCATCGTTTGGTATCAATCATTATAATAAAACTTACAAGCGGTTTCCACCACCGGATTTCATGGTTTCTCCTTTTTGGACGAGATCATCATCGTGAGTCATTTTGCCAAACATCTTTTCCATGCCTCCCTTCATCCTCGAGGCCAATGAAGCATGGTGTTGGGCATCGTTGCCCAAATCTTGAGCTTCAGATTTAACACCTTGAGTGCCACTCTTACCACGTTGGGCAGCGTTGCCAGCCTGATCTAATTTTTGACCACCACTTTGGCTCAAGTTTTGACCGGCTTGATCAGATCCTCCTGCTCTGCTAGAGGTGGCTGTAGGGTCAGTTGTGTACTTGCCAGCGTTATAGCCTTCATCCTTGGAGCCGCTAGCGGTTTGACCGGCTTTAGATCCGTATTGACCTTCTTCACCTAAGCTGCCGGAATTGCTCTGATAGCCTTCTCTTCCAGATCCTAGGTAGCCTTCATCACCTCCAGTGGTGTTGTAGTTTCCTTGGCTGGCTCCAGTAGTGGGTTGATTACGGCCGGTACTGTATTTGTCATATTGGCCAGAGTCATATTGATTGCCTTTATTTACATTGCTTCCCGTGTTGTAAGTATCTTGGTCGGAGGCATTGTAGGTGCTTGTTCCTCTACCACCACCGTAGTCTCCAGCGGTGCTGTAGTTACCACCTTTGGAACCGCCAGTGGATCCATAAGAATCATCACCAGCACCATAGTCTCCAGCAGTGGTGTAGGCACCTCCCGTAGCACCAGAGGATCCATAAGAACCACCACCGCCACGACGTCCGTAGCTTTCACCATAATCCTCGGTTCCTTGGCTAGAACCGTACTCGGTGTTTTGGGTGTAACCTTCAGTTTGACTAGGTTTACGATAATTGCCGTTACCACCACCTAAGTCAGAAGAATCGTATTTTTGATCGCTGCCATACTTCTGACCTGAACCGGTGTTACCCCTCTGTGAAGAGTATCCACGGCCGGTGTCTGCTGTTTGCCCACTGTAAGGATCACCTTGAGAAGGATGAGAGTATTCGGGAGCAGCACTATGATCGGCATTGCTGTAACCGCGTTCTTCATTTCCATAGCGGCTATCAAAGTTTCCACCAGCTCTGGTTTGTTCATCATTACTAAAGTTTTGATCTGCGTTGTGAACAGAGCCTGGACTTGACATGTACTTCTTAGCCTTAGAGGCTAAATCTGTTGATTTTCCTGCGAAAGAACTCATATTATAAAATTCTTAATCTTTGTAGTTGGTAATACCAAGACAGAGCTAGCCCATATATAATTTTGCATGCCAACAATGACGAACCTATTCCATCAACGACCACTGCTTAATTATGTATAATTTTAGCCGCCACTCTGAGGCAGTGGTATGAATACGTCCCTTCTTACGTCCGTCTCTTTGAGGCACTTCTTTCTCTGTTTGCTTCTCAAACGCTTCGGCTGTAACAAAGTATGATATTCTCAATTCATGTGTACGTCACTTTTGCGAACGCTTGGCAAATCCGCCCCGGATTTTGAGTACATCATTCGAGGAATAAGCTCGGATGTAGCGAACATAGTCGAACGCTACGAAAATTTTGTAGTAGAGGAGTCAATGTATATAATCAGTAAACCTAGGAAAGAAAGTGAGTACTTTCTTTCATAATTTGTTTTCTTTTTTTGGTTTACGGTTGATTTGTAAAAGAAAAATTTAAAATCGGAGAATCTGGTCGGAGCAAGAAGAAGGGTAAATAGAATAATAAAAAATTGAGCTTTTCCCTTGTACATTGCTGTAGTATTTTACGACCTTGTTGATCATCAACAAAAGGAGCGGTTCACTTTTGTAAATTTTGGTTTCCAACTCACTTAAGCAATCGACAAAAGTCGCTCGCTGTTCATCTTGTTTGCTGAAATCGTTCCAGTTACGATGCACAAGTTGAGTTCTGTTGATTATCTTGAAGACTGTACATATTCGAGGTTTTTAGAGAATTACTTAAAACCGTGTATTCCTGTGTTAATTGGGAAAAAATTAACTGAAAATTGGGAATCTCGAAAAACGTGGGTTCGTCGGTTTGAAGAGAACGACGAGTTGAGTAACGTCTGTAAAGAGAGGCAGGTCCCAAAGGGGCTTGAGTTTCTCCAATCTAAAGCTGCTTCGCAGAGCGATCTTTTGTCAGATAATTTATGGGACGATTTGATCGAAGCTAGCAAACAGTATTATGACAATGAAGAAGAAGCTTTTAAGGATTTGTTGCTTTCTCCGAATTATGAATACCTAAAGCAAGTGTACGGGAACGTCGAGGTACCCTTGGCGTATTGTTCCCAGAAAGACAAGTACGGAAGTCAAAAACGCGAAAATGTTCAACTTGGAACAGCGTTGCAGAAACTTGAAAAAGAAGACGAGATGTTGCGATCCATGTGCTTACTAGAATCCAATGGTTTTTGCAATTTAATACGAATGTATCCTAAAGATATGCATTTATTTCGGAATTCCCCTGTCACTATACCTTACGAAACGCCCGATTTGTTCGTGGATGATTGGCTCAATGCGTACACGATGAACCAAGAGAATGATGACTTTCGGTTTTCCTACATCGGGAGCCATTTATCGACGACACCATTGCATAAAGACGTGTATGAAAGCCATTCTGTGTCTGTTAATTTGTGTGGTGTGAAATGCTGGATTTTCATTCCCCCATCCGAAGCAGAGTTTCTCCAAAAACAGTTTGAGGATGAAGGCCTGCCGTCCTGGATTTCTCAAAAGTGTCTCTTTGAAGAGGAGAATTTTAGAAAAATACAAGGGAATGTACGGATTTTGTTTCAGTTTCCGGGCCAAACGGTTTTTGTCCCTAGTGGATGGTACCATCAAGTGTTGAACATCGGTACAACTTTATCCATCAATCATAATTGGTGCAATTCTTCCTGTATTTTACCGATGCATTTCGCTCTCCAGCAACAGTACGAAGCAACGTCCGAGTCCCTCCAAGATTTGCTGGACGACGGCATCGTTTCAAAAGAAAGATTCTCAGAACTTGTAACAGAGGTCGTGGAAGCCAACTATGGATGGAGTTGGGAACGATTTTGGTTGATGGTTTCCTTTCAATTACAGCGAAGATTAGCTATGGACTCTTCTCGTGCAATCACCCTAAATTCCTCAACATCAATTCCTCCGCTTCCAAAATGCGTTCCTCCTTGGTCTTGGGAAAAAAGCATCTTGATACAATTGGTGAAAAAGGCTGAATGCCCCAATGGAGAAACAACTCAGTCAATTCCAGCCAACCTTCTTGCAGTTTTGGAAGAGATACAATAATGTCTTCAATTTCTTCGGATCACTCTGCTTGCATGTATGCATCCCTTCGAGAGTTGCATAAGAAGCAAGTTTTGATAAGTCCCATTTCTGACAACTTTTAGACTTAATCTTTCTTTATGTTTAACATTATTCATAAAAAATAAATGACGGCTGGTTTTATAAGTTTCGTATATTGTAGAGACTTCTCTCTTCATTTCGCTCAAATAAAGCGAAATTAGATTAATTCAATTCATCTTCATTCATTTTCAAGGATCTTTACAAGTTGACAAAATTAATTACCGTTCTTCATTTACCTTTGGTTCCATTTCTTTCATTGTGTGCGTTTGTGATGTATGACTTCAGATAATCTCCATAATGAACCTGACTCTGTTCACCACTTCTTGATACTTAATTGGATTCAAAACATAGAAATTCACATACAATGGCCAACTCTTTTACACTAGATTTGACAGTAGGTCATAAATACGCCGCAGAAGCTGTCAAAGGTAATATATTCGAAACGAATATACTCTATATTCAGAGGAATACAAGCTAACGCTTGATGTCTTAGGAGTTTTAGGTACTATTCTTTTCCATAGACAATTTCATACAGTTATTTCAAAAACTGTAGACATCCTAGAAGTTACAGTCCCTACTTTAGGAAATACCCAGTTGGACGAGACTCTTACCAGCAAGGCTGCAGAATTTGTGGACGGACTTCCAAATCAGCATGGAGCCTCTTCACAGATGATGGTTCTTCTTTATGAAAGGTTACCGAAGAAGTCGTGGTTTGGAACGGGCACAGTAAATCCATGGGAGCAATGGCTCGTCAATGTTGTCATTACCGAATCGAAAGACTCTTATCATGCATCCTCTACATCTTTAGAATGTGCACTTGAACAAATTGTTCAGGCTGTCAATTTACGCAGTCTTTCGTACCTTCCTCCAGTCGCTGCAGACTCTGGAAACTATCCATACGATATTGTCATCCCAACATCCACTGAAGGATGGGGATCTCTATTGAAACGAATGATTGTTGAAAATATCAGTGGAGGTGACTAAAACCCTCGAAATCGCCCATACATTCTCTTTATATATACCATAAACGTCCACACCTCACATTGCTCTTTTTTTCCTATTGATGATTTTAATTTCAGTTTCTTTAATTTTTTTTTAATTCTTCTATTTCAACGACCTACTACATTTTCCCCCTAATGTTTTGGAACGAATCCCGGTATTCAGATAAAACATAATTTTTCAATCATGTTCTTTATGATATTGATTTGCTTTTAATTTTCTTCTCTTTTCCTTTTTTCCTTTTTTTCTTCTTTTTATATTGAGCATTCACTTTTTGACAAGCTTTGTACTAAACAATTTTACTCTTTCTGAAAAACCTTTACTGCACTAAGGACACCAGTGCATGCGGTAATTAGAAAACTCTTAATATCTTTTATTTATTCCCTAAATAGATGCTAATTTGAAAAAAGAAAAGTGGGATAAATTTTGTAAGATGGGCTATTCTTTATGTGATATTCAACAACAATTCACGAGCATAAATATTCCAGATGTTTTCCTGGCTTCCGGTGATGTATATTATTTTTCTACAATAAAACATACTGACTATGGTTGGGGATGTGGTTGGCGAAATATCCAAATGTTGTTTTCTTGGTTACAAACCTCATATAATGATTGGTTTGAAAGCCATCATTATAAATATGATCTCCCGGATTTGAGAGAGCACCTACTAAATGCTTGGAAACAGGGAATTGATGTTGATGGATATCAGCAAGTTGGGTCTCAGTTGGAAGGAGCTTGGATTGGCGCCACTGAAGCTTACACACTGATGACGGGTCTTATGCTGAATGTTGGACTCGTAGACTTTGACTTTCTTAATCGATCCTCAGCCGTGGAGGGACTTTTCTTATTCTTTAAAGACCATTTTAATGATTCTTTACAAGATAAACGCCATATATCGCCATGCTATCTCCAATTTCAGGGCCACTCTGTCACGGTCGTTGGCTATTGCGATTCACTAAAGAGTTTGATTATCTTTGATCCCGATGCTCATCAGTCCAACAAAAAAAATCCTTCTGGATTCCAACAAGATATCATAAAACGAATGTTGGTGAATAAAAGGTTTTTTCGTGATCGTCAGTATCAAGTCCTTTACGTGAAGGAAGACTTGTTTTTGGAAAATATTCAAGAACGAAAGCAAATTCGATCGGCAAGGATTTCCGACTACTAATAATCGAACGAGTTTTCGAGATACTCTCTTAAGTAAAGCAGACAGGCTCAATAGAGAAACTTCGAAGTGCTTTTCGTGTCCTTTGTTTGTTGATAAGAATTGTTATCCGCACTCCTCAAACCCTTCTTCAATAATAAAGGTGTCTTCCCTGCGTAGTCTCGTGCATTGTTTATGCACAAGTAAACAATGCATACCATATGAAGCCTTATGAGTTGAAAATAAAAACTTCCCGTAAAAGGTTAATTTTGCACCCTACTATTTCTTTTTATACTTTTATTTCTTTATTATTATTTAAATAACTTACGAATCAATATATGAATTTCGTTTCAACAAAATTTCTAGCGGACAATTCGGTGTCTTGGTGTCGCAGCACTCCGAGTTCACCGAGAAATGTTAACAATAAGTCCAGCCATGCAATAGTAAACAACCAGCTCTTTGCCATGTCCCTCTTTTCATCGTTTGTATTTTTATTATTCCTAGTATTTTATAGTGGAGATACACTTGCATATTCTCATTCTTTAGATCGTATTCAGGTTTTAACGTTTTCGACGCCCAATCTTGAAGACTCAAAGTCGAAAAGCAGCAATAATCCACAGCTGAAATGCTCGGGATCGGCTTGTGAAGATTATGAAACCAAAATTGCCATTTGCCAGCATAACCAACTAAACATTTCTCCGTTGGATTTAAAATGGTCTTGCTCATGGCCTCACATGTCGGACCGTGTGCATGTCGCCGATTATGATGTACACTGTAAAGTCTACTATGCTCATGCATTAGAACCAATCGTTCAGAGCTGTACCCTGGACTATCGCTTAGAGTATTCAACCTCTGGATTGCTACTTCATCAACCATGGAAACTCTTTGCCTGGAGACCCTTTTCAGCAGGATTGATCCTCTTTTGTGCAGGCGTGTATTTAATGAGTGCTTGTATGCGCATCCTTGGTTATTTGGGTGCTCCAAGAACTCGTTTTCATGACTCTGCTCGGTGGAACGAACAAAAATACCTGGAACAAGCAATTGCTGCTGCAGACGATAACTTTTCTGGTCGCGGCTTATTCAGTAACAGCATAAAGCAAAGGGTTCCTATGGCAATTCTTGAAGACCTTGCATAATGATGGTATCTTCCTCCACCTTTTATCTTGTATTGCATCCTTAGCTTTTCAGCATATTACTTCCACCGTTAATATCTTCCTACTTGTATTGGAAAAGGGTCCAACAACAAACTTTCCCCTTTAATATTATTTACCAGCTTGCATATTTCATCGTCCCCTTTCCGTTATCCTCATTGCTGGTTGCATTCTAAATTCACTCGCTTACATCCTTGTCGGTCAATTTGGTTTTCTATGGTACTACAACTATTTTCTCTTCACGCCTCATATAGAAGGCAGCTCCCATGCATATTTGTACTGCATAAATAAAATAGCTCAATCGAGAATTCTCTGACACAACTGTCAATGAGAAGGGTCGGACAATCCTTCATTTCAAAGTATCGCATATCATGAGTTCTTACGTTCCGTATATAAATAAATACACAAGCATTTTTACAATGTTCCTAGATTCATAAAACAACTTTCCCGAGCAAGCATAGTATTTTTATATTCCTGCCAGCCAAGCAAAAAGTGACACACCTTCTGTCTCGCTAAACCAGATAATGCAATACGCAATATATTTACATTGAGAAAGGAATTGAAGAACGAACAAATGTTTGTTTACAGCTGAAGACGCGTTTTGGGAAAGGGAACAGAAAAGAAGGCTAGCTTTTGAATGGTCAAAAAATAATTGTATGATCAATAGAAACACCTAAGGAGGTCGCTTATCGTTTTTTGAGAATAGCATACAAGTGTCGCAAATGCAAACCGAGTCAGATACAACTCATTTAGGAGGAGTTTCATTCTTGGAAAGCCAAGTTGATGAAAAGTACTTTCATTGGAAGAAAAATTCGCGATTTCTGTATGATCTCCTGGTCACGAGAAGGCTATTATGGCCTTCTTTGAGCATTGAATGGCTTTCGGTGGTAGAGAAATCGAATGAGAAACCCATCGATAAATACCGTTTGCTGCTAGGTACACATGCGGCAGAAGGATTTCCAAATTACTTGCAGTTGGCAGACATTGATTTACCAGACGCAGAACAGACGAGTTTGGATCCTGTAAAATACTACAATGAAGATCTGGGAGAACTAGGCGGATACAGCCCGCAACACCCATGTCGGTTTCAATTAATACAAAGGGTTATGCACAATGGTGATATCAACCGAGCAAGGCACATGCCGCAGAACCCCAATATCATTGCAACTTTCAGCTCGTGTGGTGAGGTATATGTGTTTGATCGTACAAAATACACATCCGTTCCAGCTGAGGAGTTTTTTCCAAACGTTCACTTGCAGGGGCATGAAGCAGAGGGATTCGGCTTATCCTGGAATCGCCAGCGCAATGGTAAGCTGTTAACGGCTGCAAATGATTCCAAAATTCTAGAGTGGGATTTGCAAGCGTTTTCCCAAAGTTCCAATGTATTATTCCCTGTATCCTCTTATCATAACAATTCTATCGCTTTGAATGATGCAGAATACAATCCCTTTCATGAGAACCTTTACATTGCCGCGAGTGACGATGGAAGTGTTCTTGTATGTGATAATCGAACTCCCTCAATTGTTTTTCAATCGGCTCAAGTACCATCCTCGGTTTATTCCGTTCGACATAATCCGCACATAGCATCACTCTTTGCACTTGGTACGGAGAGTACCTTGCAGTTGCGCGATTACAGAAAACTTAACGTTCCTTTAATGGACACCGAGTCCATGTTTGCGAAAAAAGCTGCTCCTTCGCAAGTAACTGCAATTGGCGCTACTAGTATGTCATGGAGCTGGTCGTCTCCTAGCGTCTTGGTGAGCGCATGTGAGAACCTTTGTTATCTATGGAATTTCGAATCCGAGAATCCATTGACGTTTGTTCATGGAGGACATCGGGGCCTTGTTAATGAGGTGGATTTTAGTCCCTTTGATCCTAAATGTGTTGCCTCTGTCGCCGATGATAATGAGCTACATATTTGGAAACCCAGCGTTCCAATTTAACAAGATACACTCTACATTTTCTGAACTTTGGTTTTTTCCTCTTGTTCAAAGCTAGTTCATCTATGAGAACGATTACCAATTTTTTAATGAAGGTTGATACATAAAAGAAATAAAACTAATGGAAACGTTGTACTGGCAATCTTACAGTAAAACAGTTGACTGCAATGCATTCAATATGATTAAAATTCAAGCAAATGAGAAAAAATAGGTTTGTTATTGAAACGGAAAGAATTACGGCAAAGAAAGCGGGTTACTGTTAAAGAAAAAGAAAGACAAGCATCCAAATAGCGGAAAAGAATTCTTCACACTTTTTCGTCTTGTAATTTACTTGTGATCTTTGATGTATTTCCTAACAAAGTTGAATTAGTATACTGGTACTATTTCAGCTCTTTTCACATACAAAATAAAAGCTTCTTCTTCCTTGTTGGAGGGATTCAACGGAGGCATTTCACCTTCCTTTAAAGTCTTTTGTCTCTTAAAGATCTTGCTATAAACCCAGGGTCCCACAAAGACAGATCCCAAGACAGCAAGACTAAGCTATAACAATCCCGTTAGCTGCTACGAACGGTAAAGAAAACGAACCTGGTGGCTTTGGAATTGACGACCGGCGATAGTATAGACAGACATGACGATTTTACTAGCTAAAAATTCAAAATCTGGGAATTGAGGGGAGAGGAGAAAGACACCTTTCAGAAGGACCAGAGGAAGCCTTTGTTGATGGCATAGAGCGCTGAAGCAGTCTGTTAAATTTATATACCGAAGTTGGTCTTGATTTGGTAAAAGTATTTAACGAGAGCAATGAGAATGTATTAATAAACAATCACGAATAATAAATATATAGAAAAGGAATAAAATTCGTACATTGCTACTGAAGCGTAGAGAAAGAAATGTGTGTTTGCTTCTTTTGTTTATGTGAGTAAAATAAGAAAAGGTAAGTCTTTGTTTCATATAAAATACACGTTGTATGTGACTCAAGATTCAGTTTAATAGAACGGTCTAAAACGCTGGAATTTAAAAAAGATTCGTCAAGACCTGTCCTGATATAAGGCAAAAGATCATGACAGTCAGTGCACGGGCTTTGATGGTTTCAACAAACAATTTTTCTTCCATTTTTAGAATGGTGCGACGAGGAAGGTATTGAAATTGAGTTTTAGGGATCCGTCGCGATACCTTTGCAGATTTCTTTTTTGAGCCGTAAAACACAAGAAGTTTACAAAGCTTTTTCTTCTCTTCAGGGTGTCGTACCTTTTTGATTTTAAGTTGGTGCTTTTTCGATTCTTGGTGTAAGCGTTTGAAAGAGTTGGATTGACTTGGATGCATTTTTGCTAACTTGTGCTATAGCGTCTTTAAGTGATCTTTATTTCTACTGCAAATGTTAGTGAATCCTTTTACTCGCGTATGATTCCGTGTTTTTAATTCTGCGCGGTACTTTCAGGTTGAATTTGTATACGGTTTCAAGAGGCGGCTCTCGGTGAAGAGGTAGTTTAATGGAACAATGATTTAAAAAGAGTAAGCTCGAAAATTGTGGAAACGCCAAGTTTCTTGTCTGTTTTCTATACTTACTTCTGGCCTTTGTTCTCTTTACTATAATGTTAATATGATATGAATTCATTTGTAAGACAGTAATGCGCAAAAAACAGCATTTAAATTCATTCCTTTATTCTTTATATGGTAAAGATATTGAGTAAGCTATTTATATTCTGATTGAGATGCTTTTTCTTGAATTCCTCTTATTGCAGTAATTTCGCTTACTATAAGCTAATTTTTTAGCGATGAAGAGATGTCAAAAACAACAGAAAGAAAACAGTAAAAACTATTGAAACGGTTGCTGTTGAAAGCAACAATTCAATCCTTCATTTTTATGAGTTTAGGATATTAGTAAAAAAGCTACCTATACGACTTCAAATTGAACTTGCAGGTTTTGTACTCCTTCCAGCTCTGTATTCCTCTTCCATCGCAATCTCTTAAACAGAACAAACTTTTTGAAAACAGGGTTGTTTTCATTTGTTCAAGATGACTCGGCCTTACTGGCCTTTGTATTTTGTTCTTTTCTCAATTTTTCTTCCTTGCTACCTTGCAGTCCTCAGAGATGAAGCAGGTGTCCATGATTATCGTATTTCTCTTTTAGGCCGTTTAAAGGATGTTAAGCTTGACGAGGATAGTGATTCCTTTCTAGTATTAAGTGAACGTGGATTATTGTCACGCATTGATGCCAACAAAGGTGATATTATCTGGCGCCAAGCCGTTGACGAGCAAACAGAATCGGTTGTCCACAAGTCAAAAGGCCGTTATGCCCTTACCATTGGAAATGAAGACTTATTTGTGTGGAATAAAGACACTGGAGTACTGGAAACTAAGTTGGACATTTCCACTGCTAAAGGTGGTAGTCTATATGAAACGAATGAAGGTTATGTTTACCTCGTTCCTGGATCATCTACTCTCGAAAAGGTACTATTTCAAGAAAATAATGCTACAGTAGTTGAGGTTTCCTTTGATTTTCCTCTTATGGCAATGCTCATATATTCCGAAAAAAATTATGTCTTGACCAAAGACCAGTCCGGTCACAAGGTGGTTCAATTAAACGAAGATTGGCAGCCTGTAGAAGAGAAAATTATTTCTGTTCCAGCTAAATCCGAAATTTTAGACGCAAAAGACGATCTCGTTTTGTTTAGTTACCAGAACGCCGTACATGCAATTCGTCTGTCCCATCCCGAGCGGTACCATTTATTATTCACAGATTATTCCCTGATAAACTGGGAACGCATTTCGCAAGACGTTCCTGGATACTCATTTACCATCGGTTCCGATTCTTCTTTTGTTACATGTGTCTTCACCTTTCAAGGGGAAGAATTTGCTTTGGTAGATGAATTTTTGGATGAAAGCGGAGTTTCCGTTTCTCACGGTTTCCATGTTGATGATGGTCGTTTTCTGCGCACAACGGCTTCTTCCCAAACGATAGTTTTTGACTCCCAGCAAATTCTTGAAATTCAAAATTCATTTTCTCGCCCTGTACACTTGTTTAAGTTGCTTCAGTCTCAAGCAAATATTTACCTCATTGTCGTGTTAGAGGATGGGACAATCTTTTGTTATTCTAACAACGTTCTTTTGTGGAAACGTGAGGAAGCATTAGCTTACGCTGCCGATGCTATATCCTTGCCTGTCATCCTTGAGTCTTCGGATTCTACTCCAGAAGACCAAGAAAAGGAGAGTGTAATACCCTTCTTGCACTATCTGAAAAACTTTAAGCAACTGTTTAATATTCGGCAGTTGCTTCCTCGACATCACTCTTTAGACGCTGCTTTTATGACGAACTTTCTAATACCCACATATACCGGTAGTTTGTACTGTCTTTCTTCAGATGTCAGCAGGAAGGACCGCATAGTATGGAAAAAGGATTACTCTCAAGAAGCTAAAGATGTAAAATCTTGGTTGCTGAAGCCTGCATCCAATCACCAAGAGGCCTCCCTAATCGCATTGGTCTATATATTTGATGATGGCTATACTTTCAGAATCCTAAGGTCAAACGATGCCTCGGTCGTATACGAGAAAACCGAGACTGGAGTTCCAGATGAATTTTTCTTCCTTGATAATTCAAAGGAGCATTACAAAAATTTAATATTTGCTCTGCATGGAGACACTGTTTCTCCTCTAGGAGACGAAATGGCCTTTGACCATTTCCTTCAAATGAAATCTTCTGTTATGTTTACTAGAGTTAAGGATAACTCCTTGCAAGGATTCCGCATTCTTGAGGATTATAAAATCACTGTAGAATGGGAATTTTCTTTTAAGGATGATGAAACGTTGCTTAACACAGTTCAGCGAAATCCACATGAGACTCTTGCTTCCATCGGGCGTGTTTTGGCAGATCGAAAAGTTATGTATAAATATTTGAACCCAAATTTGATGGCAGTCTTGACATGTAAACGGGATATGCTAATCGTCTATATTATTGATACATTCAGTGGGGCTATCCTTCATCGTAACGAACATTCCGAGGTATTCGATTTTGAAAATGTAAGTGCAGTACTTTCCGAAAACTGGCTTGTATATTCTTACTGGAATGCGGTTCCTTCTATATCTACCAAAATTGTGGCAGTGGAACTGTTTGAGGGAGGTCAGCCAAACGTTAAGCACAATATCGACGTTGTTGAGAGTGGAAACAATAATTATATTCCTTCCGCTTTCACAAAGTCCTTCAATATTGATCGTTTGATAAATGCAATGGCAGTGACGACGACAAATCAAGGTATAACCTCTAGAGATATTTTGGTGTCTTTATCTTCGAATCAACTAGGAATGATTCCTCAGAGTATTATGTCTCCACTGAGACCGATTCATAAGCCAAACGAAAAGCCACAACCATCTTCTTTCGTACCATATGAACCAGTAATGACAATCTTTGACGATCGGATTCTCTCGTATGACCAACGACTATATGGTATCAAAAAAATGATTTCTGAGCCTTCTACTTTTGAAAGCACAACTCTTGTTTTAGCTTTGGGATTAGACATATTTTTTACGAGAACAGCACCAAGTATGCCATTCGACATGCTCAGTTCTTATTTTGATAAGAAACAATTGGTACTGACCGCTCTCGGAATTTTGTTTACCGTTCTAATAACTAGACCTATGGTCAAGAGAAAGCAGTTAAATGCGAAATGGTATAATTAAAACTAGCAGCACTAGTCATGACACATACCTTATATAATTAGGGAAGCCTACATCAATAAATAGAGCTTTATGATAGAGTTGTATAATCTAAATCTAATATTTGTTTTAACCCAAAATAATGTTATTGAACTGTCTAAATCCAAAATCCAACCAAAACAATTTTTAACTATGTGACCTTTCTAGTTTTCACAGTCAAATACTAATAGTTCTGTATCGTCAGAGCCACTAATAACCCTTTTCCCGTCCGCAGTGATTGACATACAGAGTATAGGTTCCTGATGCCCAGTGTATTCGCCTAAAAGTTGACCAGAACGGACATCCCATTTACGAATGGTACAGTCAGCACAGGCAGTAAGCAAATACGGAGATTTTGGAAGGAAAACGCAATCAATAACAGGTTGGCCATGATATAGACTTCGTCTAAATTTCAGTGATGAAGAATCGTAGAGAGCAACTGTACCGTCAACGCTAGCACAAGCACATATAGGTAAAACAGGGCATAAAGTAATAGCCTCTACACTTTCACGCTGTGTTTCTAACGAAGCCAAGATGTAATTATTGTTAATATTTACGACTTTAACTTTACCGGAAGAGCCGCCGAGGAATAAAACATTACCATCACCGTTACTATCGAAGCTTGTCCATCCTGCAGAGGTTTCTTCGTTGCCGGGATCAAATCGGTGGTCATCACCTGTCATTCGGCATTCGGAGTCACCAGTAGCTGGATTCCAAACGATTAAAGTACCCATGTCATCAACTGTAGCCAAACGCTTGCCAACACCAGGAGGGATAAATTTGCCAGCATTTGTGGGAGCAGTATGGCCATAGAAAACTTGGACAACCTTACCAGAAGGCATACTCAACATCCAGACGCTACCGTCGTTGCATCCAGCAGCGAGGAACAAGCCTTTAGGATGCCAACTTAACCAAACTACTTCATCAGTCGTTTCAGTAGCGGTGATGAATTCAACGCCTGACTCACTTTTCCATACTCGAATTTGATTATCCATACCGCCGGTAGCAACGTAATTACCATCAAAACTCCAACCCACAGAAACTACAGAATCCTTATGGCCTGTCAACTGGCAAACTTGCTCGCCGTTGGTGATGTCCCAAATGTATGCCAAATCATCACCGCCACCAGAGGCACAGATATTGGTTTTCACGGGATTCATAGAAACACAGAATACTGAATCTTTATGTTCAAAGAATCCTTGAACGGAATGATCCATTACTGAGTGATAACCACCAGCACCTTGATCTTGATCCAATTCTTCATTTTCCTCGAAATCTTGTTCCATTTCATTCTCATCTTGGTTTACAACTTCTTCTACTTCATTTTCTTGTAGAAAGACATCTTGATTTTCTTCTTCCGCCATAATTGAAAACTTTTTGAGTATAGGGAAACGTTTGCTAAATTCAGGTCGTTCAGTAAAATAGCTTGATTTTACAAGACTCTGCTTACAAAGACATATAACAATAAATTAAAATTCTGCTTCTCACTGAATTAACAGAATCTAACTTTTTTTTATTCTCAAAATGTTATTATTGTTATGGACATTATCAATAATGTTAGTCGCAGAAAACGAATTCACATGAATATGAAACAATCACTATTTTTTCTTTTTCTTGAACCTATTGTTTGTTTATGTTTCTTCCTATAAAGTAGTATTAGCTGAAATTCTGACTTCTTGTGAGCAGTGTCTTTTATTAGGCTTTTAATACCAATAATAGTCAAATAAGCATGAGTTATTATAACTAGTGGTTATTATTGAAATTCAATTTTCAGTTGTTGTTTGTTTTTACTGTGTTTATCCCATAGTTGTGAATCAAGTATATGTAAACAAACCAACTATTTATACAGGCATGGCAATAAGCACTTTTCTCAGGAGCAACCACCTTTAAGAATGAAGCACCATAAAATGTTGCTAAAGACTTTCAAAGTGCTTTCATTGCTTTTAGGGGTAATCCCCATCGAAGCTTTAGACAAACACGGATGGAGAAAGCAGTCAATTTACTCATTGCTAACAGACAGGTTTGCTACCACCGAGTCTGTGAATTGCAATCCTGAGGATCGTGCCTACTGTGGTGGAAATTGGAAGGGAATCATCAATAAGCTGGATTACATTCAGAATATGGGATTTACAGCCATTTGGATTTCCCCGGTTATTAAGAATATTGAAGGCGCAACCAAATATGGTGAGGCTTATCACGGATATTGGCCGCAGGATCTCCTTTCTTTGAATCCTCACTTTGGCACTGAAGAGGATTTGATCGATTTATCAGATGCTTTGCATGAACGAGGAATGTATTTGATGGTAGATACAGTGGTAAACCATATGGCCGCTCCGGATACACGAAATATCGATTTCTCAATATATAGTCCTTTCAATAAAGAAGAGCACTATCATCCTATGTGTCCAATTATCCAAAGTGATCCTTTATCTTTGGAACAATGCTGGATTGGCACAGAAGATGTGACCTTACCTGACGTGGATACGGAGAATCCCTTCATTATTGAAACCTTGTACAACTTCATTCACGATCATGTCAAAAAGTTCAAAATCGATGGATTGCGTATCGATGCTGCAAAGCACGTTCGTCAAACATTTTGGCCCGGCTTTTGCGAAGCAGCAGGCGTGTATTGCCAAGGAGAAGAGTGGACTGGGGAAGCAGCCGCTTTTTGTGAATGGCAAGGTTTTATGGACGGTCTGCACAACTTTCCTGTACAAGGTGTCGCTTCAGAAGCTGTAATTCCAGTCAATGATAGAGCTCTAAGAAAAACGGCAATAGCGATGAATCTGGTTGCGCACCATTGCATTGATAGCACTCTTTTAGGTCTTTTCCTGGAATCTCAAGATGCACCCAGACTGGCGGCTCTCAACAATGACTTTAATGTACTAAAAAATGCCATGACACTAAATCTCATGTCAGACGGCATTCCTATAGTTTTTTACGGACAAGAACAAATGCTGGATGGATCTCACGATCCCATCAATCGTCCAGCGATGTGGATTACTGGGTACCATACCGAAGGCCCTCTGTACAAGTACACAGCTAAAGTGAATCAAATTCGTAGGGATTTAATCAATTCTCAAGATGGCGAGGAATGGATTCGTACTCGTACACATGCTATTCCTGTGGGCGATAATGTGATGCTAATGTATAAAGGACCAGTCATTACCTTCATTACGAATTATGGATCTGTTAATAAGGAGTATATTATCAAAATGCCTGCATCCGAACCCATGGTTGATTTGCTGACATGTACTCTGATTGAAGTTGAGAATGAAATTCTCAAAACGACCATTCATTTGGGTGAACCCAAAATTTTGTATCCTTATAAATTAACCATGCGCGACGGCTTCTGTGCGGATAAACTGTCGTTACAAGACGAAATTCCAGGCGTTTTTATGGGCCATAATGAAATAAATGGGCCAGACAAAAAATAGGCTACGCATGGACGTTTTTTTTCCTTCTTCGTATGCTTATAAAAAGTAAGCGACAAAATCTCCAAAGTTTCGACATCTCATGGATTAGTTATTATTACGTATACTGCTAATGTATTTTTCTTTTTTTTTTCCTAAGTTTTAAGTAGGTAAATAAACGTTGACTAGAGGCAAAAATTCATCTCATTGTCAAATTTACTAGCACATCATTTCATACAAATCAGTTTTATGATCTTAAGCCTTGAACCGTACAAACGATTGTACGAGAGTGAGGAGATCTGCGAAATTCCGCAAGTTGGACATCTTGCCAAGTGCCCAAGTTTAGCTGTCCATTTGAGATAGGGATGGTAAGGCTAGGTCCGATCAAACTAGACTTGGCATGGGCAGGCATGTCATCTAAACCCTCAGCATTGTGACGGTAGCTAGAGGATTCAGGAACAACCTTGTCCATGATGTCTCTCAAATCATCACGAGTATCTGAGTCCCAATTTTCATTGATAGTAAGGGCAGCGGATGTATGTTGAATAAACAAGTTTAAAGTTCCCATAGAGAAATTCTTGATCTCGGGCAACTTGCTGGTGAGTTCACTCGTGACTATGTAAAAGCCCTTTGTACGTCTCTAAAAGCTCGTAAGAGCAGAACAAAAAAATCACACTTACGTTTAGGGTAATAGAGCGCTGAACAATATCCATTTTAGTCATTTTGTCTGTACTTTTCTGGCTAAGTGCACGCAGGTTTTGCAATGAATTCAATCGAGAAAAAAAACTGATGTCATGGTTCCTCTTTACTATGATGTTTATACGATTCTTGTTTATTTACATTCTCTTTGATAATGAAAGAATTATTACTAAGGTAGAAAACTGGTTTTGAATGGTAAATTGAAGTTTTTAGCACTTTACTTTATAGTCATGAAAATGTTCATTCATTTTTGTTCGTTTATTCATGCAGCCACAGCGACCTGACCGCAACATATTCCGTAGTAAAAGTCTGAAGTGTAAATAAAAAATCGTTGTTTTTACGGTAGAAGGCGATGTATAGTTACAGCTATATTTATTTAATTTTTGTTTATTTTAAATAATTGTATGGGAACGCGCTCTGCTGTCCACTGGAAAATAACACAGTAAAAAGATTTCCGTCAGGGGGAATCGAACCCCCGCCGCATCGGTGAGAGCGATGAATCCTAGCCACTGGACCATGACGGATTTGTCTTCATCAAGTTCAAAAGATAAAAGTAGTATTGATGGAAGCATGCTAAACTGTCTTAAAAATTCATTTATAAAATCAAGAGATGGTGATAAAAAAAGAATGAAAAATAGAAAACATTTACTCCATTAGATAGACTATATAGATCGAAGTGTATAGTATGTATTACAAAGGAAATTAAATTCTAACTGATATTAGGAAGCAGCAACCAAAAAGAAAAGGAAAAGAACTAGAAAACCAATATGGCATATACTTACTCAAGAAGTTCTTGAACGAAATAGGAGAGAAGGATGGAAATCAAAGATATATTAAAAACGAGAGAAAGGGAAAAATTATTGAATAGTTTCACATAAATAGCCATAGATTAACTCTTTCTTGGTACGTAAAAAGACTTTTCTAATCGCAGATTTTTAGTAAAGTCATTCATAGTACGCTTTTTCCAACCAGGTAACCGAATTACCAAACAGGTAATATCATCTACAGAGCCGACATTTTGTGCATATCTAATAATGTTATTTGCAGCATCCTGAGGAGACTCGGACAATTTAATGATGTCGACCACTTCATCATCCGATACCACCTGGGTAACCCCGTCCGAAAGCAAAGTCAAAAAAGACCAGTCATCTCTTAAAGAATGAATGGATGTGAGTTGTGGTTCAGCAACGACACCGAGCCTCTTTAATTTTAGACCGTCACCAAAACTTCGAGTATTTGCAACCCAGGCATATCGCTTTTCACCAAAAGAGTCACTAGAAAACCCAAGATTATAGTGACGAAGTCTTCGCGATTCTTCGAAATCGGTAGGATTATGCTGGAACGTTAAACGATGTGCTCGTCCAGTACGAGAATCACATAAAATCGCTCGTGTGTCTCCGACATGAGCTAGCTGAATCGTATAGCTGTCACTTTCCCAATACGATTTGTTGTTTTTTGAAGTAAGAACGACCACCGTTCCTACGGCACCAGGAACAGCACGATCAGGAGAGAGCTTGGCATATTCCTTCAAATAAATTAAATCTGCTTCTAAAAAGGAATAATAGAGTCTAGCCCTCCAAATCATGTCCTCATCGCGAGATTTCAGGACAGAAGCCAGTGAAAAAGGTGGTTCCAAGGAGAACATGTAACCGCCCAAGGACCTGGCTTCCTGAAGCAACTCTTCAGCGCGCGAAAAATCTTGTCTTTCTATTATATGGCCCAAGTGATTACTCAAAAACTCACTACATTCGACACCGCCGTGACCATCGAAGATTCCATATACAAAGGGACTATCGAAATTTGGAAAAGAACCAAACAGTCCAGATCCCTTACTGAAATTAGCGTCTGAGGAATTGTTGGAACTCAAAGACTGTACAGGAGCCTCTTCGTCGTTTAAGAAAATGGGAGCTTTGAGCTTGTCCAGGTAGCCAAACGAGAGACGATCCTGATTTTCGAGAGAGTCGCCTCTAGCAGAACACAGACCCAAACTTTGAGGGGCCTTTGTCATGGAAACACGAAGGTATGGTCCAGAAGCGGGCGTATAGTATTGTTTTAAATTTCTCGTCGTGCATTTCCCAAAACCACGCGGCGCCTTGAATGGAAAGCTTGGGTGCAAACAAGCTGACCGTTGCAGGAATCGATTTGCATTTAGAAAGCTCGCCATGTGAGGGTTTGTAAAATTTGTGTATCAGATCACTGAAAAGGTGAAAAACGAGTGGAAGAATGCGTTTATCAGTAAAGAATAAATTATAAAAATTGAAAATGAAAATGAAATCAACTTTTACGACATGCAGTCAGAAAAAAATATAGGTAGGAAAATAGAAGAAACGACACACCGTGCCTGCCAAGGACAGAGAGCAGCAACAGGGATCCTTTTCTCTCAGAAGGATCCCACGATGATAAAGAAGAATTTCCGAGGCTCTTGTATTTACAAATTGAGAAAGAATCCTCAATCAATAATTCACCTGAAATTACAAGGTTTGTTTATAAAAAAAGAACTGAACCAAGGAAAGGAATTGTACGAGATAGAGAGATACGACACAGCATGTTACGTTATGATGTAGCAATTGAAGGTACTCTACTGTAGTCCATTAAATAGCACAACAAGTTTTAGTGCACCACCCAATAAGGCTTACTGTACTTTTTTAAGCAGCGGAAGCCAGTATTGAACAAGCTCCAACACACTACCCAATTTTAAAACACCGTTTTGTAGCGAAACATTTAGTAAGCAAATGGTATAGAAAGAATAGAGATGAAGGGGCAACTATCGCTTTTCTTGTAGAGGTTTACGCAACAGCTACGCCTTTGCAATGCATGAAAGTCCATGGCCAATTCAAAGAGATAGCAAAGATGATTCTTGACGGATCGAAGCTATCCTTCCTGATCACTAGAAGGAACTTTTATTAGTAGTATGAGTGATCCATTCCGTTGACGAACCAATTCTAAACACTGAGCTGATCCGTCAGCCTCAGCGCAATCTTAGCGAATTGGCAATAAAATTGCGAATTGTCTTCGTCACCGCAAAGAACATTGTGAGTTAAGCGATGACTCGATAATATACTATCAACGGAATTATTCGTTAATACAAATAGCTTGTTTATTATAGTCTCTTGATAATTACATCAAACTAGCGGCACGCAAAGCTCTGATTTGCCAGAATCAAATAAAGTGCAGGTGACATAACCGATAGATCAGCGTTCGAAAGAAAGTGCAATGGGGGGGGAAGCACTAACGAAAAGGCAAACAGGCAAAAGGAATAAACAATGGCAAGCAAAGAGGAGCAATTGGTAACGAAACGGAATAAATCTTACGGTTTATAAAATTTACCAATTGAATTGTACAATTGTAATTTGTATACATTGTGTATCGAAAGCGTATGTTATCGCACTATATGCACAAGATAATCCATGCATGATGGAGGAGGGTTAGGGTATGAAGATAAACTCAACTATATATAATGGATGAAATCGCCTTCAAATATACCATAAGCCATCGCTGCCCGTTTCCTTACACAGATCAAAGACTGAAGAAGAATTGCTTATAAAAATTCTTCTGGTATTGCCTTTGATCTTGACATTCCAATTCACAACATTGTCTTTTTCATTTGCTATAATTTTATAATATCTACCGTGCTCGCACTTGAACTTGCGCCCCTAGATAACTTTTGTACCCAAATCCCAATTTTCAGCGAGACAAAGATTCTTTCATTTTTCTCGTCTTTTTCGCATATCCCACTTGCAAAACTCTTTTCATAGATTTCTTTCCCTCCAAGTTTCTCCACATTCTTTCTAATATGAAGGTATTTGGTTCAGGATTTTTTTCTGCTCTTGCAGGGCTCAGTTTGATGGCTTCTTCCGCCATGGCTGCTCCTGTAATCCATTCGAATGATTTGGAGAACATCCATGCCGGTATTCGTCCAGAAGTTGCTGACTTTATCAAGAGCGATAGCAACATCGTTCACGAAAAGCCCAAGTCCAAGCCCAAGCATCATGCTGCTACCGCGTACAATGGAGCCAATTCTGCTCCTCTGTTGTCTGCAACCAACGCCGACACTGCTGGTTTAGAGTCTCACTACATCATCATTTTGGACTCTTCTATCAGCCAACAAGACTTGTACGAGCATACTTCTTGGGTGGGAGAAGTTCACCAAGAGAATATCATGCAAGCCAACACCTTTTATGGCCCTGAAGATAGCAACTACATGTTTGGTTTGAAGCACATCTACGACTTTGGCGAAAGTGCTTTCAAGGGTTACGCTGGTCAATTCAGCGCTGATGTCGTTGAACAAATTCGTCTTCATCCTCATGTTATTGCTGTCGAACGCGACCAAGTTGTTACCATCAAGGACAAGTCCACTCAATCCGGTGCTCCCTGGGGTCTTTCTCGTGTCTCCCACCGCGCCCACTTGACTTCCGAGACCAACGGTAAGTATGTCTACGACAGCTCTGCTGGTGATGGTGCTACTGCTTATGTTGTCGACACTGGTGTCAACATTCACCACGTTGAATTCGAGGGCCGTGCTAAATGGGGTAAGACCATTCCTACCAACGATGCTGACGAGGATGGTAATGGTCACGGTACTCACGTTGCTGGTACCATTGCTAGCCGTGCTTATGGTGTCGCAAAGAAGGCCCAGATTGTCGCTGTCAAGGTTCTCCGTTCCAACGGTTCCGGTAGTATGTCTGACGTTATTTCTGGTGTTGAATGGACTGTCAAGGACCACCAATCCAAGAATAGCAAGAAGACTGCCGTTGCTAACATGTCTCTTGGTGGTGGCAGCAGCTTTGTTTTGGACTTTGCCGTCGACTCTGCCGTCAAGAAGGGTATTTTGTATGCCGTTGCTGCTGGTAACGAATTCGATGATGCTTGCTACTCTTCTCCCGCTGCTTCCAAGTTGGCCATCACCGTTGCTGCTTCTAATGTCAATGACCAACTTGCCTACTTCTCGAACTATGGTAAGTGCGTCGACATTATTGCTCCTGGTGTCAACATCTTGTCTACTTGGATTGGTTCCAACAACCGTAACACCAACACTATCTCTGGTACTTCCATGGCAACTCCTCACGTTGCTGGTTTGGCTGCTTACTACCTTGGATTGCACCCCGATTCTAGCTCCACTGACGTTAAGGATGCTCTTGTTAAACAAGCTACCAAGAATGCCATTAACCTCGCTGGTGTTCAAGACACTCCCAACCTCCTTGGTTACAATGGTGCTTAAATTATGAGCACTCAAATTCCTTTATGAACTACTACTACATTATTGCTTATGAATCAAATGAACCCGTTAGAATGTCTCGGTTGTTCTTTTGAAGAACCGTTCACTGACGATGACAAACTATTGTATCTATATTACACACACCCTTTTTATGATCTATAAATTGTTATGAATATTTTTATTGACATAATGTGAATAATGATAATGCTCATAACATATGCTTAAAACTAACAACACAATTCAATTCGTTTACAAATATTTTATAATCATTATTGTAGCATGCTGGGCTAGTGTCTTTCACATACACATAGATATGTCATTAGGAAACGTTTGGAAATAGAGGAAGAAAGTAATAATTCAAGAATTTTCATACTCAAGGTCTCGTTCCACGAGAAGAGTGCATCAGGAATGTAAAAATGTAAAAAGGTCGATAAACATAGAAATATATACATATTAAAAACAAGAATCATTTCTCAATAAAAAGTATGGGAGGTCGGTAAATTCAAATTTATAAGCGATTTAGGACTTGTGGGAACCGATAATTAAAGAAATAAGACTAAATAAAAGGATTGATAAAAACAAGAAAAGCAAAGCAATTTAAAACATGCAAGAAATCAATGCATTGACGGAGACTTTGTACTAGAACGCATTGACAATCGACTGTCTAAACGCCTAGCTCGTTGACCTTCAAGTATGAGTCGATATTTTTCTAGGTCTCGTTCCAGATTCGCAAGGTTTTCTCGTTCCTCTTGAACCTCGTGCTCTGCTCTTTGCAAAGCTAATTTGTAATGCGTTTCAGATGCTTTTGTATCTTCTAGTTGATTATACAAAAGACTATTCCGATCTTCCAGATGAGAAATGGATGCCGACAGATTTTGCTTTTCTTCATCAAACTTTCGAACACGAGCTTCTAGATGACGAATACTACGATCTCGGAGCCTGCATTCATCGAGTCCCTTAATGCGTTCCTTGTCCGAGTCCGCAACAGAGCTCTCTAATTCTGCAATTTGTTTTTGAAGCATTCGAACATCTTTCGATGAACTCAATGGGTAGCTCTTAGCATCCAAATCAAATAATCGGAGCTCCAGCTCTTTCTTTTCATTTTCTAAAACTCCAGTTTGCCGATGTAGATTCAAATTTTCTTCACGGTGTTGGTTGCTATCTTTTTGAGTTTCAGAGGCAAAGAACTCCATTTGCTTCATTCTGTCTACTAGTGACGTTAACAGTTCATCTTTCTGCTCCATGCTTGCCCGCAAATCAGCCATTTCCTTCTCAGTATCAGCTAGTTCTGGGGAGTATTCGGAGAATTTAGAATTGTTCAATTGACTTGTCACTTCCTGCACTTTCTGTTCAAGACTACGTTTTTCATTAAGCAAATTGTTTTGTTCGGAACGAAGGTGCTCATTCACTTCTCGAATTTCTTGCAGTTGCGACGTCAGATTAAGCAATTGTGATTGCGCTGTTCGATGTGCCGCCGAAGAATTGTTCTTTACCTTATACATCGATTGCATTTCGGATTGTAAACGTGAAGTTTCTTTCACTAAACCTGTTTTTTCCAGAATTAGTCCATCAACCTTCGTTCTTAACTCTCCGACTTCTAAATGCACATGTCGGTTGTTTTGCCGTATCCGCAAATTTTTCTCTCGTTCTTCTTCTAGCTGTACCTTAAATCCGTTGAGCTCCTTTTGGTAACGCTGGAATAATAATTCGTCTTTCCGTTCACGCTCTTCTAGATCTTGAACACGTACTGCGTTAAATTCGTCAATTTGTTTCATCAACTTTTCTCTGTGTTGCCTTATTTCCAACAAATCATTATTTCTTTCATAATAGAGTATTTCAAACTCTTTTTGCTTGGCATTTGACTCCAATAGCGCCATCTCCATCTTCTTTCGAGTGCCAAGCAGTTCAGCTATGTAGGTTTCTCTTTCCGCTAATTTATTCGAGAGACCCATCTTAGCACGTTCTAGTTTGTGGATAGATGACTCAGAGTTTTCATGGCGCAACTGAAACTCACCGAGACGATTCCTATATTTCGAAAGAGCGCTTTCCAATTTTCTCATCCGTAAAAGATTAACTTCTTCTAGCTTCTGTTCATCAAGGCCATCTGAGCTGTCAAACCCAAGATCTTCTGTTTCATCGTTGACAATAAAGGAAGGTTTGGTCGGTGTAGAGAAGTTACGCAGCAAATGGTCTCTTTCTTTTGTTGTTTCTTTAAGTGCTAGATCAGCCGAATGTAGCTTGTCCTCAGTAATGTTGTGCAGTTTTAACAATGTCTCTTTGGATTGGCGCAGCTGATCAAAGTGCCTCCTTAAATCACCTTGTAATCGAGCGGGAACTTCATTTAATAATTGTTCTTGCTCGCCAGGTGAACTTTCAATGCTTACATTCGTCGTCGCCGTAGCTTTCAGCGCTTGATTTTCTTCCAATAAAGACTGCATTGCGGCAGTAACACCACTATCAACGGTGCTAGAATCTAAAATTCCATTTCGTTTTGCTTCTTCTAAATTAAAATTCAGTTTCATAATTTCTGAGCGAAGATTCATAGATTTCTGGTTTCCCTCTTCTTTATTAGGTTCAAATAAAAAGGAAGTATTATTCTGATCAAAGTTTCGTATAAGGGCCTCCATTTTTCCAGAGCGCTTGCTAGGAGAACCTTGAAGCATTTTCGTCAAGTTTGAGGAATCGCCATTGTTGGTCTTAGAAGGCGACAAAGCAGGTTCAATGTTCCTTCCTACTGACGATCTTCTTTTTAAAGATTCTAAATTAGAAGAAAGCAGGCTTTTTTGAGGAAGACTTAAGTCAAACTCTGAAATTTGTTGCTGTAATGCATTAAGAAGCATTTCCAGATGGTACTTTTCAAAAGTTGAAGAATTCATTGCTGAAGAAAGTAAATCAGTAATCCTTCGAAGACTTTCCTTTCTTGTACCTTTCATTGGTTCGTTTTCTTTTGAAATCCCGTGATGATAATTTTCCTTTTCATTATTACCGAAAGATTCAAGCTTCGTCTTTAGTTGTTCAGCCCTTTTTCGTTCTTTATGTAACTGCGAGAATAATTCCGATACTTTACATTCATAGCGCGTTTTTACACTTTGCAAGTCAATAAAGTCTGTTGCATTTTTTTCCAAGACATCATTGGTCTTTTGAAGATTCACATTAGCAGCATTTGCTTCAAGAATCTCCCTGTCCTGTTCTTGCATTTGATATTTCAAAGCTTCAACAATATCTGACAGCTCATTATTTTTTAAGCGCAGCTTATCTTCGGTAGCCATGCTCTGCTCGAGCAGTTGAGTAACATCTTTTATCCTACCAGAAAGTTGTACTGCTTCTTTAGAATGCAACGTCTTTAATTCTTGAACATCTTTTAAAATCGAAAGAGTAGTTGAAGAAGACGAATATGTACTTTCTTGACTGTCAAGGGACAATGCCTCCTCCTCTCCGAGAGCATCTGAAGCACGTTTTTTTAAAGAACTAGCGAGTTGATCTCTGTATTCAGCAAGTTCCGTTTGAAACATTAAGATTTCAGATTCTTTTTTATTCAACTCGGATTCAGTCCTAGAATAATCAGATACCAGGCTAGCAATTTGAGATTCATAGATATTGCATTGGTTTTTCAGACTAGAGTTTTCAGACTTATATTCGTCCACTTCTGCTTTGTGTAAATTGCCTTTAAAAAGAATTTCTTCCTCTAGCTTGTTTTTACTTTGTTTTAACCTGTCAAGTTTCGTTTGCTCTTCCGCTAAAGTACTTCGTTGAGAATCTAACAGCTGTGCATAGTGCTCATAATCTGCCTGTAAATTAATATGAGATGATTCCATCTCTTTGTATTTTCTTTTCGTTTCTTCATTTGCTGCAACAGAAGAATCCAACTTTTCTTGCAAAGTCGAAATTAATCCTTGAAGATGATTCGTTAAGGATTTGGATTTCTCAAATTGCTCGTCAGTCTCCTTCTTTTCATTGTACAATGAAGTATATTTATCATGACTTATGTGCAATTGTTCTACCAAATCGGAAAGTCGCTCATTTATAACTTCAACTCTAGAATTGGCTCGCTCAACTAGAATCTCTTTTTCTTTCGAAACCGCCTGTTCCTCACTCAGCTCCTTCGAAATGCTTGAAATTTGCTGACGATTAGCCTCTAGTTCAACAGAAACCAATTCTGCTTTTTCTAATTGAATTCTAAGGTTATTGATGAGTGCATCTTTACGACGTAGATATTCATCGGTTTGAGTTGTCCCCAATAAAGGTTTCAATTTTAAAAATAAATGCCACCAAGGGTGCTTCCCTAAAACATTCAATTCTCTTAAGTTATGCTGTAAAACAATAGCAGCGTCCTGGCGATGGTTTAACCGATAAAGGCGACGTCGTACAAGAAATCCCCTTATTGTAGAAGAAAAGGCTTTAAAAATATTTCGCAGCATCGCATTTCTTCGATCTTCGAGAAACCCAAGCACATTAGCCTTGAAAAAAACTTTGGTTTTACCTAGTCTATAGACGCTTCTAGATAAATCCAACTCCTTTATAATAGCCACAGTAGCCTTTTTTGCTTCTACATAACCCCTTTCTAGTGTATTTGATAGAATCCCGTATCTAGATCGAAACTCTGTGTACAACAGCTTGTTAGGAAACCCAGTCTGGGCAATTCGAATTCCTTCCAAAACACCATTACATCGTAGCTGGTTTAAAACTAGTCCTTTCTCAATAAATTTAGGCTTCTTTATGCTATTTGGAATAATACAACGGACGAAATGCGGTTGTGTAGCTTCTAGTTGCTTCATTAGAGTATTAAGATGTCGTCTGTGTCTTTGAGAAACGGTACGGAAAATACCCTTCTTTTCATAATGATCACCATTCAAAGTGTTCCCAGAAGAGTAATCAGAAAAAAGGGAAGATATATGCATATTTGAAGATTGGGATATTAAATTTGCGAGGTTAGAGTTAAGAGGATCTTTATTCTTTTCCAACCATCCTTCGGTAGAATAAACAACATTACCGGCATAATGTCGCAAAACAAATCCTTCTGACGAGAACCTTTTAGGATGGTAAATGTCAGACTTTCCTTTCAAAAGCAAATGTAGCTTCTCCGTAAAGGTATTGTCTGTTGTCATTGGCATAACACAATCTTCGTCTAAGCAAGAAAGGATGCCAATCGGTTCTGACTTTTCGATTACATCTATGGTTGGCTGCAAGTCATTACCATAATCAACGAAATCCCACTCAATTTTTTCTTGAGAATATTCTTCTTGCTCCAGAATGAACATGTAATGATTAAAAAACTGTTGAAGCTTTTCGTTCGTGTAATTAATACAGAGTTGCTCAAAGCTATTGTGCGCAAAGATTTCGAATCCCGCAATATCTAAGACGCCTATAAAGTACTTGTTATCATTCTGAGTCTGATACATTGTCCGATTTAGCTTATCAACTAAGAATGCAAAATTTCTTTCATACAAACTCTTTGCGAGTGATTGAAGAGTATGTAGAACCTGCTCCTTTGTACGTGCATTAACAATCCATTCTCTCCCTGCCTTTGTTTTTGGATGCAAAACTGCATTTATAAAAGCTTCAGGTGGTATACCTAACAGATGACAGAGCTGATCAATGTGTGTCAAAGATGGGAACCGTGCCTGGCCAGCACGATCAGAGGCAACCTCTATATTTCCCAGATGTAAGACAGCAGCGATTGCAGTATAAAGCTGCTTTGTGTCTTCGGCACTAAATCCAAGTGTAGTAAGTCCGGCACAGACTTGACGGAATTCCGAAGCATCATCCACTCCTGAAACAAATTTCGCACAATTTTTCAAATAGGTGTACTTGTCAACGGAACGTTCAAGAAAAAATTCTCGTAGTAAATTATCATCACTACCACGCAATAATTGATAAAAAATGTGATAATTTCGTTCGTTAGGAGATGGATTAGTAACTCGAGATTTCTCAAGCAAGTACCAGTCCAAGTTAGCACCAACTATGCTACCATCTATAGAAAACTCAATTCGTATAAACTTTCCAAAGCGAGAGGAGTTATTGTTTCGCACAGTTTGGGCATTACCAAATGCTTCCAAAACGGGATTGGTATCTAAAATTTTGTTTTCTAAAAGTTGAGAATCATTGCTAGAAGTACCAGTAATTGCAGTAAGATATTGAATAACTTTCTTTGTGGTTTCGGTCTTACCAGCACCTGATTCACCAGTTACCAAAATTGATTGATCTTGCTCCCTCTCCAGCAGATTCCTATAAGCAATATCTGCTACACGAAAGATGTGTGGTTTGACTTCAGGAAATTGTTTTGCATGATACTTCTTAACTATATCATCGCCGTAAATGGGTAATGACCGATATGGATTCACGGCTACTAAGAAAAGACCAGAGTATGTGTAAATTAAGTCTCGTTCGTACCGTTGAATTAGGTTGTGAATAACTGAAGGTTCATTGAGACATGTTAACTCGGCCATATCGTTTACCATGTCAAACTTCGGAGGGTTCACTTCTCCCGTACTCTTTGAATCTACAATTCGTTCGCTTCCATCTTTCTCTAATCGAACTTTGTATTGGGAGTTTGAATTCAGTTTTTCTTCGATCCATGCCCTTAAGTAGACATCCTCAGGGTCAGATATCCAAACCCAGGTTCGTTCATCAAAGGACGCCTTTCTTGCGGCGTTCTCAACTGTTTTTCCATTCACAATGTTTTCGATAGAGTGCTTTGCATAGCCGGAATCATCTCTTGATAAATACGACATGAAATTAGAGGGATTCAAACATTGGCAAGATTACACCGCACAGCTTCGGTGTGCGTTCAAACGTAAATATTTATATATGTTACCATGACAACCAATTTACACGCATGTACTGTAAACAAAAAGGATGTGAACAAAAAAAAAAAAATAAAACAAAACAATTCATTATATAAATAAACGAGCGTATGAAGCACACTAAAGAAATTTTCCATCGTCTGTATGTTATGAACGCTAAAAAAGACTAAACTTGGAAAGGCAAAGAATGTCTAAAGTCCAACCCCATAAATATCGTTACAAAACGAGTATTAAAGGACCGAAGAATAGTCAATGTCCTAGTTACAAACAAAGGACAAGGAATCCTATAAACAGCTCTCGAAGAAACTTCCTTTGCTAGAGTCTTGAGGGTGTATTTTAGAATTCGCTACCACCGCAGATATCGGGGGATTCTCACCTTCCTGGATAAAATATTCCGGCTTTTCTAGGTAGCCATGAATTTCAGCATGCTTAAATTCACCAAAAAGCTTCGCAGCTTTCGCACCATCCTTAGATAAAATTTCAAAATCAACATCTATCCATCTGCATAAAGCTTCTATTTGTATTGTACCAAGTACTTCCCTTGAAATTCGAAGGCTTGGCATTTCAGATTCTGACTCCATTGGCCGCTCCTTTCCGTCGCGCGAAATTCGAAGACGGACCATCTCATCTAATGAAGAAGGAAGTTCGCCGGTAATGTGTTTATTGCGAGAAACGAAGCTGTTGTCTTCTCGCTTTAAACACCAATAAGAAAAATTGGCTATACGTCGAGCCATGATGTGGGCTTCACTGACAAAGGGTAAAGCAGTTACCACATGACAGCAAGAGTCGTACAGCTCTAATTGAACTTTTGTCTTTTCCCCATTATACACATCTTTTGCCATCCTATGTGCAATATAAACAATTTCATCTCGAAGTCTTTCGGAAGCGCCTCCCAAGACCAACGTTGGAGGAAGACCGCCTAAGTTTTCCGTAAACAAAGGACTAACCAAAGGATGGGTTAATAGATGGTTAGGAGCGTAAAATTGAACTTGAAAGGGAAATGTGTAGAAAAAATTTGGATCCAAACGATCCTGTGCATCTCTGTAGGACATCCGTCCGTTTTCCTTGCCTAGCTTTCGAAATGCAGGAATAACAGACTTTATTTTCTCTACTTGATGCTGCATTCTTTCAGATATTATTTTACATAATTCTTCCTTTGATAAGTTCTTCATGGACGATGTTGTGCTAGCAAATAATGTATCCACGTTTGCAACAGGCCAGTATCTACTTGCACGATGATGGAATCCTTCCGGGGGTATGTAGTCAGTGGAATAATCATCAACTATCGAAGGAAGGCTATGGGTTAAATCAACCCATGGAGAATTCAAGACAGTCCCAGCAGGTAAAGGGATGTTGCAATCTCGCATTAAAATCAAAAGAGAAAGAATAAGGCTGGCACCAGAGGAATCTCCAATAAATATAATGTTTTTTGGGTCATGCTTTCGTATTAGATATAAATAGCTAGATAGGATATCATGTAATGAGCAGGGAGCTGGAAATTGAGGTGCCAAACGTATCTCAGGAGCAAATGTTCGGACTCCAAGGGCAGAAGTGTGCTTTTGAATGTGATAAGCATTCGTTCGTACCGTGCTCAAGTAATGGGCACCACCATGTACGTAAAAAATTATTTTCTCATCTCTGGACAGATGTTGCGTTGGTTGTTTTTTTTTAAACCACCATGCTTTCAATGGGCTGTTACGATATAGCCACCAGTGAGAACCTCCAAACGATTTCAATCCTTCTTTTCCTAGATAACTTCTAATATAGCTTGCCGACTCGTCTTCTGCTTGGACGTCTATATGCACAGGTCGAATTTTGTATTTTAGCTCGTCCGCCATATTCGAGGAGCAAAGCTTTTGTACAGTTTCCACAGGGTAATTCCTAGAATCAACTAGAAACTCTTTAATAATAGAAGTGGATAAACCGAGCATAAAAGTTTTTTTCTGTCCATGTCTTAAGAACCGAAAACAATATTGAAAAGCCTTCAGTACTCCATCATTCAGGGATTCTAAAAAAAGCTGTTCACTTTTAAACATTCTTTTTCATTGAAAATCGCTGATCAAGAAAATATAAAGGTCACTTCAAGCTAGAAAGCCTTCAGATCATGAATGGCAATCAAATCAGCAAAAGGTATAGCTTAGCCTTGCTGAAAAGCGATGAATCGTTAGTAACTTCGTTTTCTTTAAAGATCAGTACGTGGCTAAAATAATCCTTCAACAAAGCTCGACTTTGAGTATATTATGAATGGAGGTTGATCTTGGGTGAAGTTGGTAGAAACATACTGATGAAGTCAGTAATAAACAATGAGAAATGAAATGATTTGAGAAGCCTAACAACCAGTACGAAAATCGGCTTGTTTGTTTCCAATTCTGAAAAGCAATTCCGTTACTGTGATTTTTTTTTCATGATTATGATTTAGGCTAAAAATTGTATTATTTAATTGTATATAACAAGCAATCGGCTTTAACTCCTAGCAACCTAAAAATGAAAAAAAAAAGAATAATAAAAAAAAACAAAAGAATGTTAATTTCTCCATGATTAGTTGGATTTGTAGATTTGAATTCAAAAAGAAGGTAAACGCACAGCTTAGTATATTAGTCCGTTGTATAAAACAATGCAAAAATAAAATGAATAACCGCTCTGATCCCAATTAAAATAAAATGGTAGGACATAAGAAAAGCCTCAAAGTTATCATAAAACCCGAGCTCACAAGCTTAAGAGTTTAAATCCGGCTTGAGAAGCCAAAGTAGTCCCCAATCCGGGGGCAGCTCGACATTCAAAAGGCACAAAAGGATATTCTTCCCCATCAAGGACAAAATAATGATGGGCTCCAGTGTCTATGGGTGTAAAACGGAACGAACGAACTTTGTAATATGATAAAAAATCGGAATTAAAGTGTTCACCGGTTTCAATATGCATAAACATGCTCAGGAGAGGTCTACGAAATGGATTCGAGCGAATAATAGCAACGTCGATTAACCCATCGTCAATGTCACAGACGGGAAACACTCGCATATCAGCAGCGACATACGGTAAAAGGCCAGCATAGAAAACCGAAAGGTCCTGAATGTCAATAGTGACGCGGGAAATGTTGCCTTCATTATACCAGGGCATATTTACTATTCTGTCCGTGGTACCACCATTCTTATTAATAGTAGCTTGCTGTAAGCGCTGGAGGTAAGCTTTTCTCATTTCATTTCGGTCGGACGAGACGACTTCCATCTCCACTTTGCATTTCCAGGTAGGCTTTTGAAACAATCGAATAAGAAACCCAAGAATTGTTCGATTCTCACCCATAAATCTCAGGTTGTCTGTTCCCACATCACTATCAGCTATAATACCGTAATTTGCCGAAAGAAATGAATATGATATATCCCCCTTTTGATCAAAACTCATCAGGTCAAATGACTTTTTAACGCCCTTTATAATTTCAAGGGCTACTGAGGCTGGGTGCGTTTCCTGAGTGGCATTGTAACTAAAAGCATTCCCCGTCCCACCGGGAATCATGCAAAGAGGAGTGTTAAATGCTACAGCATTATCCTTTCTATCCCCTAGACCATTCAAGCATTCATGAAAGAGTCCATCACCACCGACACAGATAATTGCATCCAAGCTTTTCAGGTCAATATTTGCAACGATGCTTCTAGCATGATTCCTGTACTCCGTGAAAACAATATTACATTCCAAATGAGCCGTTTGAAATACAGGTGAAGCCATCTGCTGCCAAATTTTATTTGCCTTTCCTTGTCCGCCAAATGGATTGATGAGAACAAAAAACCGTTTTAAGCCATGAGTACCTACATATTGTTAGCCGCGCAATGATTTTCGGTGAAATATCAAAATCCGTTCAGACTTCTCTCTTAAGTTCTCTTACCCGCATAGGCCCTTTTCATCAAATACTGCTCAAATCCATATGCGTTGTTCAAAGAATATACAGTGCAATGAGTGCATTTCCTACTAGATTGTGAAAGATAGTGAAGGATTACAGCTTGAGAATCAACTACGTCTACTCTCAAAAGATATTTCAATGACAGCAGCAAATCCGGTTTGAGCTCTAAAATGTTTCATGTTAGTCAAGCTCATATAACGTCTATGCGTAAAATCAATACTCAATTCAATTCAATTTGCACAATTCTAAGTTCTCTCATACCTTTCAGTGAGCAGCAACTCCTTAAATCACTAGGAAGTACCACGCATGCCTTATCAACATATAATGTCCGTTCGTCTTCATCTAATCTGATGGAATTTGTCTTTATACCAAATTGCATACTTTCCTAAATGATTGATTTATAATTGAAAGCGGCGAAAAGAAAGAGTAAAGGAGGGAGCTTGTTTTCGGAAGGTTAATAAAAACAAAAAAAAAATAAAGCGGATTGAGATGTGCCCGTCAACCACATCAAACAATGTTGAATATAAACAAAGAAATAACCACGTAAATTTAGTTTAGTTTGGTCTTTGTTTGTAAATTAATATACTACTATTGTTATTTTTGAAGATCTACTTTTCATGAGCCATTCGTTTAGATAATTAAATCTATGAGACATAATTCATTTCAATAGTCGGGGTGGCTGAGACTTGCTCAAGATCAATTGATACTACAACTTAGTAAAATTTTATTCTATAGGCCGTTGATTTTTTCCTTTAAACTACGGATCATCGCAAGTAGCTCCTCTCTATGCTGGTTATTCTTTGCTTTGACTGCCATTGGAGCTTTTGTATAACCAGCAGATGTAGTTACAAAATCAAGTTTCTTCACCTTCTTTTGTAATTCTTCTACGCTTCTCTCCAACTTTGGGGTATTACGATGCATATATTCGTCTGGTACCATTAGCGTAGTGTCTCTGGAAACCATAAACTGAACAAAAGTAGTCGTAGAACTTCCAAGATCGTTTTGCAATTGCATCTATAAGTTAGTTACTGTACATAGGGCAATCTGATACGTACCTTTACTTGGTATCCTGTTAAGGATCTGATTATTTCGCAAAACTTGTCCAAGCTTCCTGTGCGTGTAATAATATAAACAGGTGATTTTTGGTTTTGCGATAACTGCTTATTTACCTTTAAGCTTCGTAAGTAGTAAATGATTTTCATAGCTTCTTTTACAACTTCATTAGCACGGGCTGCCTCTTCGGAGTCCAGTTTTCCTTCGTCTACCTGGGGATAGATATTATTGTGCAAAGGTCCCTTTGGCATGTAGTCCAAACGATCCCACAATACCTAAATTTATCATTAGTAAGTGCAAGCGAAAATGGCTTGTTTTCACATACGTCTGTTAAGCATGGTATAACCGGATGAGCCAACCGCAAAAACACGTTCATGAGATGACTGAAATACTGCAAAACAAGATCTTGGCTGTCATGGTTCTTTAAAATAGGACGTGTAATATCAACAAATTCGACTGACAAATCGTTTAATAGAAACTTTTCTAAAGCTTCTGAAACCTTGAATAGAGATCGATTTTTAAAGTTTACACGACAACTTTTAACAGTATGCTGTAGTCGATAATCAAACGCGACTTTAATTGTTTGGAAAATATCGGCTACCTCAGTCGGCGTATCATTAGTGACCAAAGTAGACTTATACTGATTGAAATATCGCGTTAAGTTCCAGATTTTTGACAAAAACCTGTACGAATTGGAGAAGCTTTCCATGTCTAATAAAATCCTTTGATTATGATGCAAAGAAAGACAAAGACCAAAACGCAAAGCGTCTAATCCCTGGGCACGAATACCATTTGGAAAAGACTTTTTTAAATGAGCCAAGGATTTACCCATCTCAGACTTTGAAAAGCTTCCTTCTAAAAGCTTCTCTTCCAGTTTCTCCAAAGAGACGCCATGTATAATATCCATTGGGTCAATGACATTTCCTAAAGATTTCGACATCTTTCGCCCTTCCGAGTCCCGAATGAGAGGATGCAAAATAACTTCTCGGAAGGGAAGAACATTTGTAAAATAAGAACACATCAAAGCCATTTTTGCTATCCAAAAAAATATGATGTCTTTACCACTTTCTATGAATGGCAGCACGGGTACATTCTTCTCACAAGGCCAACCAAATGAAGACAAAGGAAGTAAAGAAGAAGAGAACCAAGTATCTAAAACATCAGAGTCTTGCTCCAAAGAAGCTCCATTGGCCTTCTTCACTGCTTCTTCTTGGGATTCAGCTGCTACCCATTGCTCTCCCTTAGTGGTTTCATATTTCCAAACAGGAATCCGATGACCCCAGGCGATTTGACGAGAAAGACACCAATCTTGCATGGTTTCCAGCCATCGATACCAATCATCTTTAGTTGAAGAAGGAAAGAACTTTAAGTTTTGTTCCTCAGTCATACTCAAGAGTCGTTTTCGAAGAAAATCGACGGACAAATACCACTGAGGGACCATAATAGGTTCAATTACATCCCCGGTTCGAGAACAAACAGATAAAACGCAAGAGTGAGGAATTTTTTTTACTAAAGATTCAACGTCTTTCAACATTTGAATTATTTTGGGACGCGCACATAAGCGATCCATTCCATCCAGTTCATTTGAACAATTGACTAAACGGCCTTTTTGATCCAAGATAGTAGCTAAAGGTATGCCATGTCTTTTAGCGATATCGAAATCAACGGAGCTATGACTTGGAGTAATTTTTAAAGCTCCAGTGTAGAAATTTGGATCAACAGCGTCGTCTGCCACGATAGGAAGAACAAGGCCAGGACGAAGTGGATGTCGTACAAAATTTCCAATAAAACGTTGATATTTCTGGTCTTGTGGGTTAACAGCAATGGCACGGTCCCCAAAAACTGTTTCAGGGCGAGTAGTCGAAACAATGATGGACTCATCACAAGAGTCGACTAATGGATAGGCGATTTGATACATATATCCAAAATCAACTGCAACTCCATTAATTGATTTTGTGACAGGATCTGAAATCATATGCGAATCCACTTCCATTTCCGAAATAGCACTTGCCAATTTAGGACACCAATTGACAAAACGATTAGCTCGATATATGTAACCGGAATCAAATAATTCAACAAATGCTTTAGAGACCGAGCGAGACCTTTTTTTATCTAGTGTATAAAATTCGTTTTTCCAATCAAATAGAGCACCAAATGCTTCAAGCTGTTTTCGAATCCGATACTGAAACTGATGTTCCCAATCTCGAACTTGAAGCATGAATTCGGATTCAGTAAGGTTAGATTTTGTGATGCCTTTTTTATTCAAAAACTTTTCCACAGCTGACTGAGTTGCAATTCCGGCATGATCGGTTCCTGGGCGGAAAGATACTTGATAGCCATTCATGGAATAATATCTTGCTAGAGCATCTTGGATGGTAATAGTGAGCGCGTGTCCAATGTGTAACTTTCCTGTGATATTAGGCGGCGGAAGAAGGATGGGGTAGAGAGGACCATCGCTTTTTATGTTCACCTTGGAAGGCGAATGCTCAACAAGAGAAAGATTTTGCTGTAGCTCATGCCAGGCTGTTTCAATGTGAACCTAAAGGAAGGAATTGAATTAGCAAAGGATCCTAAAAATGTTCTTATGAAACGTACAGGTTGAAACGAAGCTTGAAGGTTGAAGCAGCGACAAAATGGATACGGCTTCCATAAACCAGTGGTTTTATGATGAACGTGGAACAGGGAACGGAAACGCATGCAAAAGAAATGGGGGATATACGATGAGGAAACAAAAAAAGCCAATGAAGAAAGAAAGAAAAGACTAGTTAATAATGGATGTCAATGGTTTATGTCTAGATAATAAAGGGCTTTCCACGAGTATACAATTGAATTTAGCTAAAGAAATCCATAAAATAACTAAAAAAAGTTTTGATTCCTATTTAAAAAGTGATCCAAATACAGAAACTTATAAATACGAAAACAATCGTTTTCAACACGGACGAAACTGAACGAGCACGAATCTTTCAAAAAGATGAACCAACCTGCAAAACGATTTTCAAGAAACGAAAATAATAGTATCCCAAAAATGCACAATCCAGTTTGTTTACAGGAATCTAGGTAAACAGATGTTAAAAGTAGTCAAAAATAGCAAAAAACGAATGAGCAATTGCTTGTTCAAATAACAAGTTTTTACGAATCAATTTGATAAACAGCAAGTGTCAATCGATGTTTTTGGGTAGAAAAATAAAAAAAAATGGGTTTTCTCTCAATGTCGCAGTGTCATCCTTGTGCAGGGGCCATGCTCTAAACAACGAGTTAGTATGACTCGAACCTTGGTCGTATGGGGTGTACTTACAATCTTCTCTGTATCGTTTCAATTTGACCAAAGTGATCCGAAGATCATTTGTTTAAATAAATAACTGTATTTATAGCGAAGAAAATGTATGTAAAGAAGGACAAAAATGAAGTTTCTTGCAAATGGAGTAGAAGAACAATAAGTCTTTGGGATGACAAAGCAGAAGCGAAAACTTATAGAAAAAAAAGAAGAATTGGCGATCCTAAATCAGTTGATTGTGAAAGAACGTAAAGGAAAATGTACTTGGGTACCATACCGAGATTCCATAGAGAAGCAATCCTTTACAAGATGTAAGTTACTTTTGTCAATTAAACATGGTGGTGAAACAACAACTATAAAGAAATATTATTTAATAAAAATGGTTGTTTTATCTGCTTCATTCAATAGGAGAGTTGGACTCTTGAAGTTCTCCTCGCTCAGGTGGTGATCTTTCTCGGTTTTGAAAGGAAGGTCGGCGAAAGTGATAATTTCTTTCCTCTCTTGTGTCCAATTGATTCCTTGGTGAAGGAGATCGAGATTTGGAACGTGAACGAGCATGGCGACGAGGTCGATACGATGAGTAGCTATCGTAATCTTCCCTCTTTGGACGTTCCGATCGACTAGAACGCCTGTCCGGTTCGTAGTCCCTTTCCACATCGTCCACATATCGATCTCTTCCTCGATAATACGAATCTCCATGTCTTCGATTCTGCGATCCTCTTGAGGCTGACATAGGACTTATATCTCTTCTACTTTCTAGTCTTCCTTTGTATTTTTGATTCTTCCTTTCGTGTCCATGGTAGTCATTCCGACCGCGGGAACCTGAAACCTCATCGTCATCGTGCATCAGGGACTCGAAGTTGTTTTTCTCATGGTACCGATCTTCTTCTTCGGATTCTTTCCACAATTTTTCACGATATTCCTGCACTAACGCTTCAATATTTTCATCTCTTTTTCCTCTTTCTTCTTCTTCTACCTCTTTTCTCTCTATATCCTCTTCCTCGGGATACCGAGTCTGTTGGGGCTCCGTATGTGCTAGCAATTCCTCTCGAAACAACAACACTTTCGATTCAATTTGCCGCCGACGCTCATGTTTGCTTATTTCTGGGTCGATTCTTCGTTTCGTTAGCGTCTTTTCATCATACTCGTGCATCTTTTTGGTTCCAGTATTGTTATATCGCTTTACGTTCGACAAATTACGCATCACATAACCATTTGTCCCTGACCCACGAGGAGTTTGCAATCCAATTCCGTTGTACGACTAATTATTAGTTATCATTCTTCTTGTTTACGCATTGGGTCTTTTCCCAACAACCTCCATCCTTGTCACTCACCATTTTGGTTGCTTTTAAAATCGTTCGATACAAGTGTTTTTCTTCCTTGATTTAACCAGGGAATCCTGAAAAGAGAATATTACAAGCAATTTCTTTTTATTCTGAAACACAAAGACGTCAATTTCTTCAAAGCGAGGATTTTGAAGTGCAAGCTTTTGCGATTGAAACAAGACTCTTCGTGCTTTACAATTCCAGAGAAACGATCTTTCTTTGGCAAAGTTGTTCTTTATGATTTTCGAGTTAATCCTTGTCTTCGTTTACTAAATTTTTCTTGGTTTACGCTCTTAATTTTTATTCTGGCTCTACTTGAATTTCTTTGAGGCCCTTCTTGGTACTTGGTGAATATGAACATTTATGTACAGCGAGATGATGGTAAGTTTCGTAAAAGGAGTTTCAGAACTGTTGGAACCGTTTATATTATTCATTATATCTCTTTTCAAGATTCACTGCGATACGCATTTTTTCGTCCGACTTCGTTATTCCTTTGGATGAATAAGAGAAATGTTTGCAGGATAAAGAAAGGGAGAGTGCATGTGGAGAGATGGCGAAGCGAATGTGAATTTGAAACTTTTTTTATTGTTTATGTTTAGTTTTACTAACTAGTTCTAGCTTCTCTGGGTGAAATTCATCGGTTTCGTGTCTGTATTGAAACCAATGCCACTGTAGAACCCTCACATAAAGAAGAAAATACAAGGAATTCAACCCTTCAGCCAACTTCTACATCTCTTTTGGGTCTCCGCAATGGCCCATCAGACTTCGAAGAATCAAAGAATGAGCCTACCATCTCAAGTTCCGTTCATTCTTCCTTAAAGTCTTTTTCCCTGGCCCCGGACAGATATTCTGCTTTACCAAGTACTGTTCATCAACCCCCTATTAGGCCTGAAGGGAAGCCTCGTGTATCCCAATCTAGTGATATGCCATCATCAAAGACTGCGATAAATACCAAAGACTTGCAACAAAGCTCTCCTACATCGGAGAATGAATTACCTTATTCCGTTCGTCGCTCTTCCGCCACTGATCATACAGTCCCTTTAACCCGATCCCCAACTTCAGTTGTTTGGGTGCGAGTCAGAAACAAAGAACCTCGGTTTCGAAAAGCGTCCTACCTTCAAGGTCCTTTTACTTTATGTGTAAGTGTATGGAATGACTTTTTTTGCTCTGAAGAAAATTCCCTTTTGAGCTTTGAACCACAGGTACAACCATCGTCTAGTTTCTGGGTCTGCATTCCTTATGCATGCTACTCAAATAATAAGCCAATACACATCGAAATTGCTAGCCAAGCTATTTTCAGAGACTGCCGTGTTAGTTTTGAAATAGCCATTGCGACCACGCAGCAATCCATTCGTGCCATGTCGGCTGCTGAAGTCGATACCCTGCATGCGTTCCCATCCCTTCATATAGAACACACTAGTCCATCTGCTTTATGGAAAATACCCCCCTCTTCATTTCAAGCCGATAAGTCGCATTTGGTAATCTTAACTCATGGAATGCACTCCAATGTTGGCGCTGATATGGAGTACTTAAAAGAGCAAATTATAAAGTCTGCGGACGAAAACGGCGAACTTGTGGTTGTACGAGGATACAGGGGGAATTATTGCCAAACAGACAAAGGAGTCCGATGGCTTGGGAAACGACTTGCTGAATGGCTCCTCGAAATACTTGGTTGGGGAACAAGCTCTTTTCCTAGGTATTCTCATATTTCTTTTGTCGGGCACTCCTTAGGAGGTCTAGTTCAAACGTATGCAGCAGGATACGTGCATGCAAAAACTCACGGTCGCTTTTTCCAAGCTGTTCATCCTCTTCATTTCGTCACATTAGCCACTCCTTGGCTTGGGGTTGCAGCTGAACATCCGTTCTATGTTGGAAAGGCCTTATCTTATGGTATCATCGGTCGTACTGGCCAGGACCTAGCATTAACGTCTAGTGCGCATCCCATAGAGCCAAGACCATTTTTAGTCGTGATGTCTGATCCTGCTTCACCTTTTCATCAGGCAGTGTCTCTTTTTGAGCATCGAACACTTTTTGCCAACACAACAAATGATTACATTGTTCCATACGGCACCAGTGCTATAAAACCTAATTCTTTAGGTCAGTTGGATGGTAATATAGAAAATCGAAAGAAAAATTTGCCTGCTGGATCGCATGATCATTTGGATATCCCTTCTGCGGGCCAACCTACAGACGGTACGCATTATGCCAATATTACATCTGAAAGGCATCGTTGTTCTGACACTATCCCCAATTCCGAGATTCCTTCGAAAACAAAGAGCTCATCATTTTCAAATGCCTTTAAAGCATTAGCTGGCCTATTTAGTACTCCTTCATCCCAACATTCCCTTCCCGATGATGCCACTAATGAATTATCAACCGCTCAAAACTTAAAAGACTCAAAGCTCGAAAATAGGGCAGCGGAAGCTGCAAATGAACCAACACGGGCTTACTCGTATCCTACGAAAAAATCGAAATCCACGAGTACTCTATCTGGATTAGCTAACCGTTTGATCAATACTGTTACGAATTTGCTTATTCCAGCTGTTCCTTCTTCTATTTACTTTTTAAAGTTCAAATCTTTTAACGCTATAGTTTCTGATGAAATGTGCGAAGCTATGAGCGTTGAGGCCCACGATATTGACCCGTTTTTAGCAAACGACCACAAGCCATCATTGACGGCTACGGATTTTCTACTCAACGAAAATATTATATCTTCCAATTGGCATCGACAATCATGGAGAAAGGTATCTGTCCATTTGGATGGTGATGCTCACAATAGTCTTTTCGTTAGAAGACGATTTCCTAATGCTTACGGTTGGACATCTGTTGGGCACCTAATGGATATTTTATTTCAAAAAAACAATCTGGAAACTTATGGTGGTCCTGTTCAATTTGATGAACTGACAACGGCTGCCTGGTTATCAGAAATTTACGAAGAACATGAAATAGCTTAAGATAATTATTTATTGTTAATTCCGCTACGTTTAGATTACTTAGTACTTACCAACTTAATTTGTTTATAATGTGTAAACGGGTATTATATTACATTGACTACATAGTATGTGCTCTAAATTAGATATATAATGACAAAAAGAGCATGCCTAAATTCAAGATAGATAGAGCATTAAATGATGCGCGGGTATATTATCGTAGGCAAATTACTTTTGAGCAATAGCGACACTGACGCTTTGGACATCATCATGAGAAATACTAACAGAAACACTCTTGACACCAGCAGTGGAAGCAGCAGAGGCAGCTTCTCCGTGTAAAACAACCTCAGGAGCTCCAGTTGAGGAGACAACAATTTCAATCTCGTTCAATGCACATCCTGCACCCTTGCTAGCGACACCAAGAGACTTGAAGATAGCCTCTTTAGCCGACCAACGGCCAGCGAAGCTAGATTGAGGGTTGGCAGCAGCTTCACAATAAGAACGCTCAGCATCGGTGAAATTTCTTTCAAGGAAGGTTTCATTTTCCACGTTTATCGAAGAAATGAGCTCCACATCGACACCAACATTCTGGTTTGGTTTCGTCATGTTACTAGCCAAAGCTTCAATAGCCTTGGTTGTTTCATTGGATTTGGAGACTTTAGCTTCGGCAGGAAGAGAAGTAGGGAAAGAATATAATCCATCCTTACCCTTGACAACGCGTGCAAGAGGGTTAAGATAAACATCATGTTCTTGATCAGCGGTATAAGGAGGGGCAGTCTTGGCACGAACAAGGTTGTTATAAACCAAGGCATCGTGAGTATAGCGATACGAAGCCTTATAACGGTCCAAAGTTTTAGCAATGTAACTCTCATAAGCTGACTTGTCTAAAGTGGCAAAAAGGTAATCAGGGTGAATAGCAATGACCTGACCACCAACTTGTCCGAAACCGAAAGCGCAGACGGAAGCAGCCTTAATTCCATCCGTTTGAATACCTTCACTAGGGAACATAACACGGTCGAACTTAGACAAGTATTGGTCAATGTTATCAGCATTATGGTTACCAGGAACATAACCACTGTTGAGAATTTGCAAAACACCGTTAAGCATCCAGGCACCAGCACCACCCTTGCTGTGGCCAGTGAGGTATTTTTGGAAAACACCGTAAATTGCGTTACCCTTTGAGCGACCAAGATGTGTTAATTGACTGTTTATAACATCACATTCATTCTTTTCGTTGGCAACAGTAGATGTACCATGGAACGAAGCGACACCCAAGTCATCAATGGTAAGACCCCAAACAGCCAAAGCACCGCGAAGAGGAGAAATAGTAGGATCACGCTTGTAAAACTCATTACCGAAAGTATTAAGAGCTTCCTTCTCTTGGCGAGCAACTTCTTCCCCGATAACGTTAATGCGCTCGGTGCGATAAACGCTGATTTCCAATTCAGGATCTTGAACTTTCATAGCTTCAAGCTCCTCATCTAGATAAAGATATTCACGTTCAGCCCAGTCACCAATTTGTTGACGACGACGTTGAAGTTGACGAGCACGGAATTTAATGTCAAGGAGAGGCAAAGGAACCTTAGAGGCAACCTCACGAGCACCAGTCAAGATACCCTTACCAGGAGCAGGAATTGAGCGACCTTGCTTGTCCATAGCAGTATTAACAAGCCCGACTATACCATGAATGGGAACACCCATATCAATAGCGAGTTTGGCTTGCATGACAATTTGAACACCAGCACCTTGAGATTCCATAAAACCATTACGGGTAGTGGTAGCGGGTCTAGACATTTCTTGAGGAGTACGTCCACGCTTAGTTTCTTCGGCAGCATTAACGGTTGCACCCATATTAGCAAATTCGTACGATCCTTCCTCAGAGAAGTCATCGAAACCACCGCTAATACAGATACGAGCCTTACCAGAAGAAATCAAATCAACAGCTGCATCAACGGACTCAACGGCGGTGGCACAAGCACCAACGGGAGTTTTAATAGGGCCAGAAGCAGAAAGGAGAAGCATGTTAATCCAAGCATTAGCAGTGTTAATGAAAGATTCCTGCAAAATGTCCTTTTGAACTGGCTTATCTGTCCAACGATCTTTGTACATTCCACGTAAAGCGGACATACCACCAATACCAGAGCCGATAGTATTACCAAGTTCAGAGACATGAATATATTTATAACATTCATAAGGATCGGTGATACCAGAAGAAATCAGAGCCTCAACAGTAGAAACCAAAACATATAAAGTGGTGGGGTCGACTTGTGAGATGATGTCGTCAGGAATACCAAAACGTTTAGGATCCCAACCCAATGGGATTTGCCCAGCTACGAATCTATCAAAACGAAGGGCTTTAGGAACCAACATGGTAGTACCACGTTTGAAGCGAACGGACCATTCACTGGAGTCAGGAATTTCAAAAATTTCAACATTATCATTGTGACGAAGCTTGAACTCATGGGCAGCTTCCTTGGATGCCTCAAATGGTTCGAGGTCGTGATCAATAACGACTTCCTGGAGTAATTCCTTCTTATCAGGGTTATATCCTTTAAAGAGTTCAGGCTCAATAATACGAATACCACAATGCTCCAAGATGTACTTTTCGTACTTGCCTTTAACATCTTTATCGTCGACAGGCTCGCCAGTCTTTGCATCAATCCAGCCAGAATAAGGTTTACCGTTCTTACCAACACCGTTGAAATTTTTGATGAGACCCATAATCCATGCGATTTCTATGCAACCTTCTAAAGAAAATTCACCATAACATTCCATATCCCATCTAGTGCGAGAGTTACCCCATGGTCCAACCTCAGAAAAGCCAGTTACTACGGCAACGTTTTCTAAATCAACCATATTACGGAGATCAGAGAGATGAGAAAGAGCTTCATATGACTTGAGCTTGGGGAATTCAAACTTCAGGTTAGCTCTGGGTTGAACAGTGGTTTTCTGGTATATTCTGTCAGAACCAGGACCGTTGGTGATTTTATGATCGAAAGAAGCTTCAGCAGCTACAGCGCGGCGGACTTCAGCAGTTTCCAAAAGTTCGCCACGGAGACGGGTACTAAGATTCTTGAGATCAGGAAGGAGTTCAAGACCACCGTTAAGATTGGCATAAACAGGCTCGGTTTGACAAAGGTCGACAATCTTTTGAGACATCAAACCCAAAATATTGAAGGCCATTTCAGTTTGAGAGAAGGTGCGAACACCGTATTTCTCAATGCCTTGAGAGACAATATTATTAGGAGCCATCAGACCAGTACCACGAGTCCAGCCTATGACGGCACCACAAATGGTCAAGTAGTTGCCCCAAGACTCAGAAGACCAACGGTTGAAGAGAGTCTCCAAACCAAGCTTAGACTCGGAATAAAGACCGTCATTGCCAAATGTACCGTGATTAGGAGAAAGGGGAAGGATAACTTGGGCGGGACGAGTGTCCATACCACGAGATTCCTTTTGTTGCTTAACGGCACCTAGTAATCTAAGGATATTGGTAAGCATGATGCGGTGAGAAAATTCAGAACGAGAGTCAATGTTGTCAATTTCGCGACCATTTTCGGGGACGGCAGCAAAAGGAACAATGAAATCTAAATTCCATCCAAGACCGTTCTTTTCGTCGAAAATATAATCGACGAGAGCTTCGACATCTTGCTTCGATGCTTGGTTGAATGGAACAACAATTAAAGCGGAACCGCGACTTCCATGACGAGTAAACATGGATTGATAAAACTCAGTGACCTTACGAGAGAAACGAGAAGTGGTAACAACGACCTTAGCACCACCTGCAATAAGACCTTCAACGAGTTGGGCACCAATAGAACCAGCACCAGCTCCGGTGACAAGAGCATACTTTCCTTGGTAAGTAATACCATTTCTGGCACCATTTTCCAAGACGTCCAGATAAACACCGGTGAAACTTTTGCTGAATTCAAAGGCATCACTAGACTTTCTCTTAAGATGTAAGAAAGGAATAGTTTCCTTTACTGGAGTAGCTTCATCAGAAGAAGGTAAAGGAAGGTTAAGTGCATGAAGAACCTGACCATAGAGTTGCTTGATTTGTAACTTGGAGGAACGAGACATCTTATTTTGATCCTTGATAATGCGGTAAATATGAGCCAAGTCATTTTGGACCTTAGCAGTATTCTTAGATTCAGCTGGTAATTTTCCACCCTTGGCCATCTCGGTAACATAATGGGTAAGCTTACGAACACCGGCTCTGGGTACTTCTTCATAGTTCAAATAGCCACGCTCACAAATAGTGGTTGAGGGAGCCATAGGGTGATTAACATTCTTATATACAGGTGGAGACTCAAGTACACCTTTGCAATTATCAATGAGTTGTTGGCCCAAAGTTTTGGCGAGTTGATAAGTTTCGCCATTTTGAGAGGGGCAATGATCGATATGGTATTGCATAAATTCAAGTAAAAGAGGATTAGAACGGTTCATAATAGAAATACAACGAGCGACAATTTCGGTATCAACATGTTTAAGACGACCAAAAATAATATCGAAGAACATTTTAAGAGCATCCTGACGAGCCCAGTTCCAGTCAGAATCATAAACACGAGCCTTCAAAGAAGAAAAGATGGGAGCAATACCAGAAGCATAAAATTCACCGTGTTCAAGATTCCAGAGATCTAACTGAGCACGCAAGGCGTCAGAAACAGCTCTCTCGGCAACATTAGCTTTGTCACCAGCACGCAAGTCTTTGTTAAGATAGCGAGCGAATAACTCTAGTTGTTGGGTAACAAGCATAGTATTGCCCTTTGTAAGCTTCTTGAAAGTTTCTTCATCGATAACAGCGGACGAACCACCGGAAGAAGAACCCTCGGTGCTGGGAGCAGAGAGGGTAACACCAGCACGAGAGGCGTATTTTTGGGACACAGAGTCAAGCCAGGCTTTGGCGTCTGCCTCTGATGGTAGACGAGAAGCAGGTTCCATGGTCAAACCTAGCAAAAGAACCGACTCAGTACGCCCAGTACCGAGGCCGAAGCGAGAGCTCAAGTAACCACGAACAGCGGAATTATTAAAACCACCGGGCATCTTTGAAGAAACCATACGGGAAATCAAAGAGCTTGATTGCTTTCCAAGGGAGCCGCTAAAAGACATTTGTAAGACGCCAGCAAGCTCGTCCAAAGGAACTTCTTCTGGTTTTTCTGGGGTAGCACCAAACTCCTTTTGCAAATCACCCAAGATCTCGTTTTGAAGGGTAGACTTACCACCAACAAGATCTTTAATAGATTTTTGCAAAGAAATCTCTTCAATGCTCTTCTTGAGTTTTTGTGCAACAAGGGAATGAAGAACTTCGACAGCTTTAGGAGGTTCATCAGGTAACTCCGCAGCTGGGCCAGAAGCAGCAGCTGGAGCAGCGGCCGGAGCAGGAGCAGCAGCTGGAGCGGGAGCAGAAGCGGCAGCCGGGGCAGCTCCAGTTTCGGCAGGCTTAGCAGGAGCAGGCTCATCAGGCATCTCATCTTCAAAGTTATAGTAGATTTCGCGACCGTCCTTTGCATAACACAAGACTTCACGATTAATACTCAAAGCAGCATCCATATTTTCGTACTTCAGCTTCAAAGTACGTCTAGCCATACCAGAAAGAGTAGGGCTAGGGCCAATTTCGACTAGACGCTCTGCTGATACGGGAGGGGAGAGGATAACATCTTGAGTTTCAATCCATCTTACAGGAGATGCAAACTGGTAAGCCAGAAGCTCGAGCAATAGGGTATGAGCAAGCTCTTGCTCAACTTCAGGTCTCATTCTAAATTAAATGTATGGTTCTAGGAAGGAGAAGGGGCAACCGAGTATTGGTTGTTGGTACTGGAGAAATCCAAGTTCAACACGCGTCCGCGTGGGAATTAAAAGGCATCAAGTAACATCTCAAGTAACGAGATATCATGATAAGAATTATTTAACACGATATTTTATGAAACCCGTAAATATAAAAATTTACAAAAAGATTGATCATTGTTTAATATTTTTTAAATTGTACAGAATCTTTAAAAGTTGTTTATTTGCTTTTATTTTACATCGGCATCTCAAAAGAAAATCTGCTGGTGTAGACTTTAATTCAATTTTTTTCTATGAACCTGGTGGCCAAATCATTTAGTTTAGCCAATAATTGGTTACAAAAAAGTTGATCAATAACATGTTTTATTGTATCAAGATTCCACTGTGTATTGGTATAACTTCATAGAAACATCAAGACAATGGTTTTTATATGATCATAATATATGGAATTTAAACGATGAACAAAAGGAAAAGCTAATCTTTTGTTGTAGTGGCAGCGATTGTTGCAGAGAAAGGAATGAAAACGAAGACTTAGAAAATAACAAAGGAAGTAGTATATTACCGCGTAGGTGTAGCATCAATTTGAAGAAGGTTAGGTAGACAAAGCCGAACTTTGTTTCTATATAGGGCAGGATTAGATTTTTGAAGTGGATTACCCTCAAAATAAACGGTCTCAAGTTTCTCCAATCCACTGAGTTCGTCCTCAATTTCCTGGAATGAATCAAATTCATTGCTACTCGCCCAGAACTCTTGTAAATTTTTTAATCCTTTCAAGTGAGAAAGATGCTTAATATAGTTATTGGAGACGTCAAGAACTTGTAAGTTTTCCAGGACTTCGATGCCTTCAAAAGAAGTAAGGCCATTATGTGAAATGTACAATTCACGAAGACAATGAGACAAGCAATTCAAATTCTCGAATCTAGTGATTCTATTGGCTTGAATAGATAAAAGAGAAAGTCGCTGAAGTTTTTCCAGGTTTTCCAACTTGGTAATCTTATTTTTACCAAGCCAAAGCTTGTCGATGTTTGTCAAAGTGTCTAAGTTTTCAATCGCGCGAATTTTGTTTCCGCCTAACTCCAAATTCTCGAGCTTTGTTAATCCCTCCAAGTTTTCGATTTTGCGAATTCGGTTCTGAACGAAATACAGATTTTCTAGCTCTTTCAAGTGGCTTACATTTTCGATTACTTTTATATTGTTAAATGATAAATCCAAGTTTTTTAGGTGAACTTGCTCGTCTAGGTTCTCGATCTGACGAAGCAGGTTGTCGTATAAATCTAGCTCTGTGAGATTCTTCGGTAAACATTCAATTTTCCTTATTTGGTTTTGTCGAAGACATAAGCTATCAAGCCGATGGAATCTTTCAAGTCCCAAGGCTTTAATACTGGTGATTCGCGATTGCACCAAGTCGATCACCTACTCAGTCCCATTGTTAGTTACCCACTCAAAATACTACTAAAAAGACATTAGTAAAATGCGCATACCTCTGTGTCATCAGGAAATTCTTCCAGCAAATCTTCGTCAGCATCTATTTGTTGAACGTTGAGATCATCATGAATGAGTTGATCGCTTCCTGAGTACGAATTGACATCCATCCTTTACCAAATACAATATAAAAGAAAAGTAATACCTGAATTTGGCAGAATGTACTGTATGAATAAAAGCTAGGTTCCTTGAGGAATAAACGTATCCATTTGGATATTGCTGTTTAACGATATTGAAAGTACCTCATTATCCATCTCTCATGAACAATATTCTTCTGTTACTTTTTTTATTGTAGTGGACAGTTGTTTGAAACAGATGGGAAAAGAAAATCTACTTTTTATTCTATAAGTCTCGTGAAACGGAAAAGGCTGCAGTTGCTTCCGGTCACTGCTGTCGAAATGAATAACTCAACACTGAGAAAATATATAGTATAGTATTTAAAGGGTAATGGGATGGCCATTATCTCATTGAAATAAAAAAATAAGGAAAATCTATAATCGTAGCAAAAGAAATGATAGACTTGAAATAGGACATCAAAGGAAACGACAACGAAATCGCTTCGGTTCATCAAGAACTCGCGAGGTTTTACAAGGTTCAAATATATCTGTCTGAAGCTTGATATTTGTTTCCGTGCGCAAAGTTTCACATCAACATTGACTAAAGACCAATAAAAAGTTTGGATATATCTGAACCTTCAAGACTTTACCTGTCTATGGCTTTTCAATATGAAAAAAATATTCATTTATCGAGGAATATGAGCAAAAGAGCCTTCTGTATCCTTTGCTTCCCATATGAGTTTATCAACATCAAAGTTGCCATGGAATTGCCAACCGTTTTCGTCAATATGGTATAGATTTAAACTACCACCAGAATAGGCGTCTCTATGAGTGGCTGCAACAATGGATCGACGGCCAAGGTTCAAAGCATCTTCTTTTGATAAATTCCAGTTGTAGCCAGAGTCAAGAACACCATAAGCAAAGGTGGAACCAGAACCGACAGATAGCACGTCTCCCTTAAGACGAGTACCGTCACTGTCAATATAGTATAAAGCTGTACCGCCCTTTCCGGTTCCTGCAAGCATTGTACCCATACTGAGACCGTAACCCTTGTACGAATACATGATGTTTGCTAAAATTTTGCTAGCCGCGGAGACGGAAATCAATTCCTTATTACGAAGTTGGTGCAGACGGCACTCCATACCCAAAACGGTTTGCCAAAACTGACAATCAGCAGCACCACCAGCCAATGTACCTAAAAGATATGGGTTGATTTCAATGACTTTCTTTACAGTTTGTGAAGCGACCAAAGGACCTGCTGAGGCACGGGAATCGACACATACCACAATACCATGTTGATAACGAAACGCAAGAGTAGTTGTACCGTGGTTCATTTTGATTAAGCAGCTTCGATTCTGAGTTTCATCTGTCAGACTTCGCAAGAACAGAGAAGCTTCAGGAACTGGAACGATGTTGAAATTGTTTTGAAATCTTTCATCCTCTACACATTCCTCTCCGTCATTAGAAGCTTTTTCCGTATATTTTGTTAAAATTGAATTCATTTCGTCGACAAGTCAGCCGTTTACCGTACACTCTGTTGTAACTTAAACAAGTATAGTATAGGCTCTGGTATGGAATGTACACCAAACACTTCCAATACCTATCGGAATAAAGAGTTGTGTTATGTTACCTTATAAGACCGTAAGTAGATCGTTGCAGTTTCCTAAATTATTCTCTTATTGAGACTTGGGCAACCGAAAAGTAAGATAAATTAAATCCAACTTCCAACTTATGATTATACGGAAACAAGTTGCGTAAAAAGTTCTACGTTCCTGATAAGAGGCCGGTAAAATTTGAAGAAAAGTTTGCTTGAGTTGAGACGAAAGAAATTGCTGAATACGATTCCCGAATCGTAAAAAGGAGAGATATTAGTCGGAAAAGTGACTGAACACAACGAAAACGAGGTTGAGAGGATGAAGAGTGCAGCAATTATTGGGGGGACTTCGCATCCGGAACTGTTGCGCTTGATTTCACAACGGTTAGGGATTAAGCCTTGTGAGGTGTCCTTGAAGCGATTTTCGAATGGGGAAACAAGTGTAGAGATTCATGATTCTGTACGTGACAAAGATGTTTTTGTCCTCCAAAGCGGTAGCTCTACTGTGAACGACAGTTTAATGGAGTTGCTCATTATAATTAACGCTTGCAAAGGTGGTTCTGCTAGGAGGATCACGGCTGTAATGCCTTATTTTCCTTACTCCAAGCAGTCAAAAATGAGAAAGTACCGTGATGCAATCACTGCCAGAATGGTTGCGAATTTATTAACCGTAGCTGGAGTTGATCATATCATCACTTTAGACTTGCACGCATCCCAAATGCAAGGGTTTTTCACTCGTCCAGTCGATAACCTATATGCCGAGCCCAACATTGCCGAATGGATCCGCAGAAATGTCGAGGACTGGCAAGAAGCAGTTGTGGTATCGAAAAGCCCTGGTGGCGCCAAGCGGGTAACCAGCATGGCAGATACGCTAGGTTTGGAATTTGCTTTGTGTAATACGGATAGAAGCAGACGCTCTCATTTCCCCCGTACTATGGATGAATCTATCATGGAAGAACAACGAGTTACCAATAGGCACCCCGATCATCCACGTATTCACACATCCAAATACTTATTGGGACACATCGTGGATGATGAGGAGGTTGTCGGTACTCCTGCTAGTAATGTTTCCGAGGATTGCCAATTGGAAAACACCTATTCTCAGGGTGGATGTCCCAGCGATGATGAAGAAGAGGAAAAAATAATGTCTGCTTCTATCTTTACCGAGCGTATGATCACCTTGGTTGGTGATGTTCGGGGCAAAACCACCTTATTGATGGACGATATGATTGAGAACCCTACCACTTTTATCATAGCTGCCGAACATTTGGTAAAACGCTGCGGCGCGAAACGTGTTATCGTCATGGGCTCGCATGGTATTTTCCAAAATAACTGTCTCAGAGATTTAGAAAATTGTAACTATATCGAGCAAATCGTAGTGACAAACACTTATCCCATCAAGCCACAATCATTAGCACAAAGCACAAAGCTTGCTTTGATTGACATCAGTGGTGTTTTGGCTGAAGCCATTCGCCGTACTCACAACGGTGAGAGTATAAGCTTTTTGTTTAAGAAAGCCCACTAAAATAGCTCCCCTTCTATAGCTAAAGCTATATGAACAGTTGCTCTTTTTTTTTGCACATGTGCCAATATTGAAAAGGTTTCTAATGTACGCAATGAAGATTTTTTTTGATATTATAAATATGACTTGTCTAAAAATTATATATACATAGCATCTGAATAGCAGTAAACTCAAGCCAAGGATACGCGACACTACACTGTAGTAATCCCACATTTCTCAAAATGTAAACCGAAGACCTCACGATTTACCCACATACTCAAAATGAGCATACAGGAAGTCAGAATTATGAACCGCAAAAGATCCATATCATTTGACTAGTCTGTTCATTTTCGCAACTGAGAGGAAAACAGCCATTCAAGAAAAATTATAAACAGCAAATTTAACACTTCTCATAGCAGGCTGCATTCATAGTCCCTAGACTTTCAATTTCTTGCTTGTAAAAGCTGCAGTTAGCTATATAGTGTCTTTCCAAATGTATCAATCAACGAGTGCTCCCGTGGCCAAGCTGGTTAAGGCCTCATGCTTATATGATACTCCTCCATGGAGGTGTGTTACGTGAAAAACGCGAGTTCGATCCTCGCCGGGAGCAGATTTTTTATAATTAGAAGTGGGACTATTTTATGAACTTGGTATAATATTGTGCTTCAAGATGTACAGAACTGTTTTATTACCCTTTTTTTTTCTTCTCTAAACACGCTGGTTGTGGAATGAACAATTGAAGCTGTCATACAATGATCGTACACGCTTCAACAGCCTGGCAAGTGAGTCGTTGAAAATGAAATGGCCATTGGTATACAAACGAATGCTAAAATTACAGCTACCTCGGTTCTAGTGTGTGTGCAAAAAAAGAATAGAAACCCTTACGACTTCCTCTATATTGATTCAACCGCCCTAGTACTGGAAACAGGTAAAGTAAAAGTCCAGTCAAAGGTCATTTTACAAAATACATCATCTTTCACTCTACTACTCATTTCGTTATCATACGACTGTGGATAAAAAGGACATCGACTCAAACGGGAGGTTATTGTAAAAGCGAGTTTAATAGCCAACACCGACAAGGTAATCAGCAAGGGCTTCTGTAGAATTATAATGTTAGTACATGTCTAGATCCCATATATGTAATCCATTCTTAGGAGAAGTACCCAGAAAACTACTTACCTGTAATCTTGGCTGCCTCACCGGGCAAAGTAGTCTCAGGGTAATGAGCTACTAGTATGCAAAGCTTAGTAGCAACGCAGATTATACCGGATTTTTGAAGTTTTCCGTAGATGGATCTACCTTCAGCACGGATGGTGATATACTTTTGACCAGATAAATGAATTCCGGTACCGAACATGCTGGGAGGATCCTGGAATCCAGCGGCAAGGCCTTTGGTTTCGGAACCAGAAAGGTTGAAACCAGAGGAAGCAGCCCAAACGCTATCACCAGCTCTAGAAACGATGGCTGCTTGGTCGATTTTGCCGGTACCAAGTAAGGAAGTATCAACGTAAGCTATCGTCAGTTAGTGACTCTTTTCTTCTATTCTGTAGATTGTACCTTGCCAAGACATCCTGAAGCAGTTTATAGACTCTTGATATGTAGTAGGAAAAGGGTAGATTTCACAGTCCGTATCCCGTAGTTGTCATATCTCTTGAGATTTCGTTTACCGACTCCTTAAAGTATCCTAAAAGAACATAACACAATACTGTTCTATACGTTAATCAATAAAAGAGGAAACAAAGAAACAAGTAATGTAAATAAATAATTCATGTTTTTTTGTTTTGGTTGCTTCGATTGAACGTTTAAACACTTTATTACTAAACGCCAGGCTTCTGTCGTCCGTTCAGTACCATTTTTCCTGGTGCTACACTTCACTGTTTACTTCAGTGTGCATACCATTTATCGAAACAGCAATGAAAAGTACCATCGGTGGAAACGACAAACCAAACATACAATTTACAAAACAACTACAAAACCACAAGCTATGTTGTGCTCGTTAAAGTACCAGTAACACGTTACAGATGTCCATTCATCTATAAAGTATCTAAAAGAAATCAACTAGATAATATCCATAAGAAACGACAAATACGTAGATCATTTTATTGAGATTATATTGCCTGAAAACATTCCACCAATGCACTTCAACTTAATTCATGTCTTGACGACCCCGATTGTCGGAACGATCATTGCGTCGTTTCACTGATCCAGTTTTTTCGCGACGTCTGTTATCTTGAGGATTAGTGTGTTGAGTTTTTTGCTCATAGAGCTTTTCGTTTGCTTCGTGTAATTGTGAAGTCTTTTCACTAAGCGAGATTGCCATATTCTCTAATTTGTTAATCTCAACCCGCTCAAAAATTACAGCACGATGCACTTGGTCAAGAGCAGCGTGAATCTCCCGCTTAGAAAGCAAACGAGAAACAACGACAGTAACACGTTCCAAAGAAAGGTCAAATGTTTCCGCTAAAGAATCAAGCGATACTGAGTCATAGAATGCAGCATATGATAACAAGTAAGTACGCAATCCCTCTTCACGGATCTTATCACTGAGAATAGATTTAATCTTTTCGGTGTCTGGCATCAAGTTCCAAATTTTAATAGCATGAATTAATTCTTCACCCTTGCGCCACTCACCTTCTGCTAAAGCCTTCGAAGCTTGCATAATGAATTCACGGGTATTTTCAGGTGGTCCGATAAAGAGTTGTCTATCCGTATATTCTAACATACGTCTAAAGGGGCGACTGATAACGCGCTTACGAGCATCAGAAGCAGTTGATGAGGCAGCAGCCATTACAGGGATTTCCATAAACATAGAGCACGTGAGGTAAACGCACTCAAGAAGTTCCAAATTAATATGCATATGGAAAGGAAGAACAAGCTGCTTGTCCAAGCGTTCTTGATCAGGGTTAAACTGGCCAAATCTAGCTGCTTGAATACCTTGACCGAGAAGTTCCTTAATACGGCCAGTGGTAGAAATATCCTGGAGAGCATATTGGGCTTCTTGGATCATACCATTACGGAATGCACACAAGCCAATTTGGACCATGGTACGGTTATGCAAAATTTGTGTAGCAATGTCAGCAGCATGAATGCTGTCTTGCAAATGAGACATAAGCAACATATCACGAGACTTATAAAAGCGGTTTTGAAGAGCTTCATGGTAAATATGACAGAGCATAGCGCGAGTTCGGAGTAAACTAATACCGTGATTATAAAGGTAGACACAAAGAGCGTTGATTAGTTTATCAGGAGTATCAGTAGAAGCCCGAGGGGTAACAACAAGATCAAACTCAGGAGAAAGAGAGCGCAAGGCTGCTTCCTCGTTAGCACGAATGACTTGTTCAGGCTTGTAGTAGACGCGCTCAAGACGACGCATGATTAAACGAGATGTGCTCTCAACGAGGCCGATACGCTCCAAGTAAGCCTGGCTTCGTACAAGCAATGTATATAAGGCGGTTTCGTCCTTGAGACGTTCAATGTATTCTGGTGCATGAGGATCAATCATTTGAAGAGAGCGAGTGAATTCGTCGTCCAAACGCTCCAAGAAAGAAACGACACTGCCTTGAACTTGAACCACGCCATTATTGTTACCACTAGCGGCGACGGCTTCATCTTCATCTTCGAATTCATCTTCAACCTGTTCGACAATAACAATCTTTCGATTAGCATCCAAAATATCCAAAATATTATGAAGTTCCTTCAAAGCGCCATTCCACTGTTCAATGGGCATATATTGGCCAGATCCAGTGTTAATATCAAAACGAGCAGCCAAAAGAGCGACCTTAACGCGAAGTCGCTGATAATCTGTAACAGCGATAGATGACAACTTCTCAAGGAATCGAATTTGCTCAGCACGATCGGTGCTCTTCTTACCACGAGCCTCAAAAATAGCACGAAGATGCTTAAAGATGTCGGAAGGAGATATTTCTTCGGTCTTAGGTTCATCCGTGGTAGGAGCAACGATACCCCGTGTAGCGACGCCTCCGACAATAACCTCGTCTTGACCAGCTTTTGCTGCAGCCTTGGGTACATCAGCAACTTCGGCAGCGGGTTTCATGAAAGCTTCAGGATCATTACGGAAACGTTCGATCTCTGAAGTAAATTGACGGCTGATTTTACGAACACGTTGCTTGAGAGCGTTAAGAGCACGACCATTAGCAGCATCAAGACTCTTAATGAAAGCCTTGTCGGAAGACTCGACTCTTTGGTCAAGATTTGACAAAAACTCAATATAAGCAGGAGGACGACGGCCGGCTTCGGATGACTTTTGAGCAACCTTATTTAAATGATCAAATTCATTAGATACTACCATCCATTTGTTTCCGGACATAGCGTCCTTCATATTATCGATACAAGCGAAAAATTCGTCCAAGCGCCTATCTTTAGCACTCTTGACGACGCGACGACCCTCTTCTTCATCACTGCTTTCTTCGCTACTCTCACCGCGAAGGAAACGAGAAGCAGCAGGCTTGGCTTCTTCAGGTTTCTTCAAGAAAGAGTCGGGACCAGCTGCTTCTGATGTCTCGGATTCTAAATCGCCCTCCGATTCACCTTCAGATTCAGACTGGTTATCGGATTCGGATTCGTTTTCAGAACCCGACACGGATTCAGAATTCTCACTATCATCCTCACTATCGCTTTCAGATTCTTCTGACCCGGATTCATCAGAAGTTTCAGAGTCTGAGTCAGACTCGGACTCGGACTCGGACTCTTCAGAAGAAGAAGAGACTGGTTTTTTCGAAACGCTAGGCTTCTTTGCGGGTACCTTTGAATCTTTATTTTCCGAAGATTCAGACTCGGATTCTGATTCTGATTCGCTTTCTGAAGACTCTGATGCGGAGCTTGATGAGCTTTCCTCTTCACTCGATTCTTCCTCAGCTGAAGAAGACTCTTCAGCCTTCGTCTTCGAAGCAACTATACGGTTACCTTCGGAGGAGTCCACGGATTCTGCATCACTGTCGTTTGAGCCTCCCTTGAAGAATCTCGACATGTTGGTGGTTGGCAAGTTTTTTTGGTACAGCAGTCAAAGGAAGGGTGAGGACCTGCTCAATGAAAAAATATGTTCAGTCCAATGTAACACGAAAGAGCGTAGTGGGTTATCTTTTTGATACCGATGGAAACCGATGCGTTCTTATTTAGTAAACAAATGTCGATGGGTGAATTTTTTTGTTTTTGTTTTTCTTTAATTTTACATTTGTAAGTGAAAGTAAAAAAAGTTCTTTTTTTACAGTTGTAAGCTCCCTGTTCTTCTTGTGCTTTTCACCTTGGATATTTTAAATACATTTATGACAATAGTCTCTACTCTTATAGATAATCATTCATCTGTAGTCCAAATCTCAAAGTGTACGTTTTTTAGTTCTTCCTTAATATTGAACAATAATGTTCATTGCATTCATCGTTTTTCTTTCAATGGTAATCATCCAATCTTCATTTCGTTCCATTGGAATGTTTCGTCTTCTTCAAAATGATTTCAAGATTCTGCTGACGAGCATCCTCTCGAACTTCACTTTGTTTCAATACTTCTAATTTAAAATATGATTTCTCCACTGTGAGTTGTTCTTAAACGACAAATTAATTTGGATCCGGAATTCACATCACTGCCAAAACGAGAAATAAGTCTTCAATTCATTTTAACGATTAAATTTCTTTTGAATGTTTTTTTTTTCAATACTTTCTTTTTATTAATTTTCCACGATTTATTTAGATACTGTTTATATTTACACTATTATTTACTAGGGAATATCTGATAGCCAGCAGTAAATGGGACCTGTCCGTTCACCAACCCTCTACCACTATTCACAATATGGATCGTATCGCTGACAAAAAGAACATGATTAAGAAGGGTACGGTCTATTCATTAACTCTTTGAGTTCTCTTTTTTTTTTTTATGAAAAAAAAAGTAGTTTACTGACGCTTTATAGTTGTTAACAAGGAAAACTCTTCCATCTTCATCAGCCTTGGCGTTTTTATCGCTTCCGTCGCCATTATCAAGTCCCGTGTTGGTAACTTCCTTGTTCCTCAGCTTTAAAATTCTTGCTGGAGTCCCGTTGTACCAACACGACCTCGAGCTTGCCATTGAGAAGGCATCTGTCTTTCGGAAAGAATTTGATGGCATATACGTTTGAATTTGAAGAAAAATAAATTTTTGATTTATAAACTTAACATTTTGTTGCTTTTACCTTTTCTATTGTGCTTTTGTGCTTTGGCTTGTCTGTATCTATGTATGAAAAATTAACCACCTTTGACCCGTGGGAAAGGCAGGTGGTTATACTTGAGTTCCTTACCGTATTTTTTACTTTTTGTATGGAAATGTAGCGGGGTTTGAGTAGAAACTTAGCCCAATGTCGACAATAACGATCACCGTATTTCCTTTACTGGAATCATTTTAGTCGTTGTACGCGCCTGTCAAACACATAATCGTATTCTTTCATAGAAGGGACTTGCTGAAACAGCACTTTATGGTATAGCATCCTTTCGATTCGTTTTCCCTTTTTCCTATGCTCAATCAAGCCAAACCAAACCAAATCAAAGTAAAATTATGTTTCTATCATTCACACAAAAATCACCGACACCTTTATGAAAATCGTAAACTGGTCCATACTACCTTTCATTTGTTCTAATTAGTATATCACTTGTTCAAACCTTGCACACAACGCATTGTTTCCTCTACAAAATGTTCAGTAATATTATTACTTTTATCTCAATGTATTCTATTAAAGAGGCAATTACATTTTTAGTAATGAGGCAGAATCTGCCGCAGCCCAGAGTGTCAACGTGTCGTCATGTCAGCTTACTCAATCCATTTACCTTTTACCAACTACAATATTCAAGGAGCGGCTTGTTGGATTAGCAGCCTTTTTAGAAAGAATTGGATTGAATTGCTCTTTTTGTCATAAAAAACTATCTTTGATAGTACCGTAGCAGTTCTTCAAGTCAAATACTTGTCGAGAGTTGATTCACTCGATAAACTGACTCCTTTTCTTCCTAGAGAGCTTCTCTGCAGGATCAGATCACAGGAAAAGAATTTGCATTTTCAGAATCGTATTGTTTTGTTTTCGAACCGACAACGGATTGCGAGATACATTTCTATTGATTCACGCGTTTTCTGAAATTCAATTCCACTAGACCTCGCCCACAGTCTGATATTGCTTCTATAGTATTTTTGAGCTTTCTTCTTTTCTTTAGGAGGCTGTGCCTTTCTACTGCTCAATCATTTGTTAGCATTTTGAGGTCGTAAACAGTTTCATTCTCGTGTCTTTCGTCCACTTTAATAGCTTTGGATTTTCGAATTTTGATAAAATATAGTTTTCTACTTGGAAACGACAGTTCAATTTGGGAAACCTTCGTATTCTCTCAGACTGCACCTATCGAATTCGGTACGTAATTTCTCATTCCCCTTCTTTTCTCATAATATTCCTTGTATCATATCATACAAGCTGTAAGTATATCAACTAAGAAATTACTGCAGCCAATTGCTTGAAACTCACGGTCAGCACCATGGACTCCAACTCTCCCATCTTGCCTTTATCAAACAACAATTCAGGAAACAGGACATACTCCCGGCTTCCTCCAAGTAGCCATGCTCGTCATGTATCTTCCTCAGGAACCAATACCGCATTTACAACTCCAAAGCCACCTATGGCAAAAAATTACAGTTATCGAAGAGCTTCTCCCAATGGGAGTTTTATTAGTGTAAGTACAGAGTGCCAATTCTTTTGCTAACTTATGTTTATCTAGCCACTGGAAGCTGTCAGTGTAAAACTTGCGAATACGTATGCTATTTGTAATCCAAAATTTCAGTTTTCAACGGAACAAAATCCTCGGAGACCTCTTACGAAGCCAAGTGAAGGTGTCCACAATCATGGTTATGATAATGCTAACCACGATTACATACTATATGTCAACGATTTGCTTGGTACAGATGAAGGCCGAAAGTACTTAATTCTCGATACTTTAGGCCATGGTACATTTGGACAAGTCGCAAAATGTCAAGACTTAAAAACACAAAGGATTGTAGCTATCAAAGTAATCAAAAATAAACCAGCATTCTATAACCAATGCGTCATGGAAGTTTCTATATTAGAATTTCTCAACAATCGCTATGATCCTGATGATAAGCGTCATTTGATTCGCTTATACGATCAATTTATGCACAAAAATCATTTATGTTTGGTTTTTGAGCTGTTGAGCATCAATCTCTACGAACTGATTAAGCAAAATCAATTTCGCGGTCTACACCTTAGTCTTGTCCGTTCATTTGCTATTCAGTTGCTTTCGTGCGCTTCTCTACTAAAACAGGCACGTATAATTCATTGTGATATGAAACCAGAAAATATCCTTTTACAAGACTTGTCGTCTCCAAATGTCAAAGTAATCGACTTTGGCAGTGCCTGTCATGAACGACAGACCGTGTATACATATATTCAATCTCGTTTTTACCGAAGTCCAGAAGTCGTTTTAGGTCTTCATTACAATTGTGGCATTGACATGTGGTCAATTGGCTGCATTCTTGCCGAGTTGTTTTTAGGCCTCCCTTTGTTTCCTGGAAATTCCGAGTATAACCAAATTAGTCGTATCGTAGACATGTTGGGTAATCCTCCAGCCTGGATGATTGAAATGGGGAAGAATGCAAAAAAGTATTTCAATATTTCGTTCGTTAACGGACGAAAGATATACGAGCTCAAATCGATTGAGCAGTTTTCTATTGAAAACAACAAGGTGGAGCAACCAGGAAAACAGTATTTCGGTGAAAAAGCATTAGATGCTATTATAATGAATTATCCACGTCGCAAAACCACACCCAAGCATACTCCCGAAGAGCATGAGGAACGACTATGCTTCATTGATTTTGTTAAACAGTTTTTAGAGCTTAATCCTTTGAAGCGTTGGAGTCCTGATCAAGCGAAATTACATCCTTTCATAACTGGTGCTTCGTTTACTCAATACTACATGAACAAGCAGAAGCCGCCATTTGTTACACCTCGCACAAGAAACCGTTCTCACACAATTGGAAACCAAGCCATGGTTCCTCCTTCGCTACAGCGTGCCAGTACTTATGTTACGAATGAACCCGAAGAGTTTGTACAAACAAGACCGTTGCCACAATATTATCCACCTGCTGATGCCTATACCAGTAATGACAACGAAGAGACAGATGAATTTTTTTAATGCTTTTTTGTTGGTAGTACTTACGTTTATTAGAGTCAAAACTATGTTTTTTAAAGATTACGTTTGCGGATTCCATTGTTTATGCTAAGAATAGTTTTTCTTCAATTCATGAAATCTATATATAATATATATAACTTTTGAAATAAAAATTTCATATAAACCTCATTCGGTGTGTAGAATTGTTGTTGAGCTCTTGAGTGCTATATATGAGCTTCCTTCCTGTCTGTGGAAGTTTCACCGTAACTGTGTATCTGCGCGAAACTTCAGTATTCACTCAATGAGCAAAAACGCGTTGAAAAAAGGAAGCTTGGCACACGTAAACGTCGAAGAGGATGATCCAGTTAGTAGTTCAGATGAATTGGTGTCAGAAGAAGAGTTTAATGGAATGGAAGAAAGTGAGCCAGAGGCGATCTCAGATGTGGATGAGAAGTCTGCTAAAACCCGTAAGATCAGAAAGATTGTAGAATGTTGCTAATTAAAGACTAGAAATTTCGGAAATTCCATTCGATACTCTGTTGGCCGCTCAAAAGAAATTAATGGCGGAACAGAACAAAACTGAAAAGAAAGAATCTGCGGTTATTAGGAAGAAATCACAAAAAAGAGATGAACATGAAGCACATGAACGTGCTGAAAGAAAAAAGCACGCACCGATGGAAGTATCTAGCAAGAAACCAGTTACTCGGTTTCGAGAGGTTGTGAATGTTCCCAAAAAGTTTACAAGAGACCCTCGATTCGATTCTCTTTCCGGGAGTCTAAATAAAGAGAAGGTTAAAAATAACTACTCGTTTGTTTTTGATTACCGGAAAAAGGAAATTGAGCTTCTTCGCGAAGAGCTGAAAAAATGCAAAGATCCCGAACGCGCAGAAACTATAAAGACAACACTAAAATCTCTTTTATCAAAGATGGAGAGACATATTGAAGAAGAAAGAACAGGCCGAGTTTTGCGCGAACAACGTGCTAACGAAAGAGAGCAAGTTAAGGAAGGAAAGAAGCCATTTTATATGAAGAAGAGTGACCAGAAGAAGTTGGTTCAATTGGATAAGTATAAATCTATGGAAGGAACGAAGAAACTGGATCGTTACTTGGAAAACAAAATGCGAAGACGCGCTCAAAAGGAAAAAAAGCGACTACCTCGTGCACGTTCGGCTCCATCTTCCAGCTCTTAGGAAGTTGACGTTTGGAAAATTCTTTTTATTTTGTTAATATGGGTTTACAAGGGATTTGGAATTGATTAATTATGAACATTCGGCAACTAACTTATCTTGGATACAAAAAGGTTGTTGTATTTAGGTATAAAACAGCGGAAATAGTAATTAAAGTAAGAAAAATTCAGTAAAGGAATTGAAAAAGGAAGAAAATACATGAGATGTATAAAAGACATAAGTCGAACATTATCGTGCAAGTTTGCCAATTAATATGATAATTAAAGCAACTATAAGTAAAATTAGAAAACACATGAAACGTAGCCGTCCCGTATTTCTTTGGTGGCCTTCAGCTTTTGTTAACTCTTTTTCGGCAGATTTTGCATGAACTTGGGTTTGCTCAACGTTATAGTCGACGCGATCCACCAGAGCCCCTTGCTCAATTACCAATCCCTGCAAATCTTGAAACATCTGAGCTAACTCCAGGATACCTTCGGCGATTTTTGCAACAGCCCGTTCATGCTGGACAGCCCGCTCGTCTTCGCCTTCCTCTTCCATAAGAGCAGCCTGCTGAATTGTCGACTGCGATATTGCAACGTCGGAAACAGTGTCCTCTAGTTTCGCATCCGAAGAGGAAAAATCAGAATTCAAACCTCGTAATTCTAGGATTATTAGCATTCACGATACTTCTCGAGTGATCACTTACTTTTTAAATAGTTTGATTGTTTTTTCCGAAATTGTGCACTTTCGGTTTGAATACGCCCTGCCAAATTTGCCAGGAGATTTTGAGCAACCAAGGCTTCTGAGCCTTTAAGGTTATTAGTCTGGCGTTTTGTATTTTGTAAAGTTCGTTGGCATCTTTGGAAGTCACTCGTTATATCAATGGTTAGGCGTTGAATCTCGTTTTCCTGTTCTGTTTTATCGGAAAAACTCGGGAGGACATGTTTTGCATACTGCTTGTTGAGTAACTGAATATTTCTGTGAGTGTTTTGAAGTAAGGAATCTATATCCTGTTCGATAGCAACCCATTTAGGAGCTAGCATGTCCATCTCTATGACGACGTTGTCATCCACATCCTTATGAATAAGGTTTTGTCGTTCTTCCTTTGGTTCCCATTTTGAGAATTCTAGTCTTTGACCATGATGTGCATACGATTGTCGGAAGGTTATATACAGTCCTGTTCGATCTCGATAAGCCATAATACTGTAAGTCAATCCTTTTGTTCTAAGTTAATTAAAAGTAATGAGGAAATAGTTGGCCAATTCCTAGACGTTTCCACCCAATTGGCAAACCTGCTGCATTCAAACGACCGTTATGACAAGTACGTGCAACCACGAATTCAAAGAAATAGTAAACGAGACCTTTCTTTCAAAGAATTATATATACAAATACTAAAATATAAGTAGCAATTGAAATTGACAAAACAAGAATCTAGCTGAGAGCCTCTCTTGGGTGAGGTTCTTGTCTTACTGACATAATGGAATGCAAGGTATCAGTAAACGGTAAACATTCAAGTGGATTTCCTTTTTCAGAACTGGAATTACTGATATATTCATTTGTTTTATTGCATAAAAAAGGAGAGTGAATGAACTTGAAAAGGAAATCGACCAGAAATCACAGCGAAACTCATTCAGGAGATATGTCTATATGTGTATAACAGAAGTAAAAAGATACTTCTTTCGATCCATAGAGACGCTTCCAAGATTTTTTCATAAAATCTAAGAGTTTGAAAAGAAACTGCTATTCACCATTCTGCTATGGAACAAATAATCCATTTTTTTTTTTCACCTGTTTGTTATGTTTACCAACGAAATCCAATGTATCATTATCACTTTTACCGGTATTGTAAAGCCATCGCTATCGTATCATATTCTAAATAGGATTTTTCAAGGAGACATCACAATCCTGGAATATACGGAAACTGAATTCATCCACGAGCACGATTAGGAAAAAAACGCGAAATCCTTTTCTTTACGTGTTTCTACTCTTATAAAGGATCTCATGGAAGGATCACCAAAAAACGACATTTATTTTTGCCTTATGCGAGTGTTTTGCTCGCAAACACTGCGTGCAGCTGGTCTTGATCGTACGAAGTTGTCGCTGTTGGATTCATTTACAGATGTAATGATCCGTTACATCCAACTGCTTTCGGAAACTACAATGACAGAAGCAGAATTGAGTAGGAAAAAAGACTGCGACCTGCAAGACTTTCGCCTGGCTCTCGAAGAAGTGGGTTTACTCGATGGTACAGAAGAGGATGTGAAAGAGTTTATCGAATGGTACCATGGTCCTCAAATGGATGAACTACGACGTGTAGCCGGATTCCAGCCAGCTGCAGAGACACAGACGAAGCCTAAGGATTGGTTGACGAACCTTGTGCAGAAACAAGTGCGTGTTAGCGGCCCCGAGCGTTTTCAAGATACAATGTTCTCCTCTGCAGTCCAAAACAATCCTTCACATCCTACATAATGCGATTCAAATTCTCGAAATGGCCTCATCTTTTACCATTGACCTCTTGATTTGTTCCTTCAAGAAAATCATATGTCAAAATATCTTTATCGAACCCAATGGCTTCTTTTTCGTATGCGTATGCTTTGAAAATGTAAAAGGAAACAGGGAATCAGTATGGTATTGGAATTTACGTTCCTGGGAGCAAAAGTCAACGAATAGAAAAATCTGGGCTGACTTTCATTTTACGGATTTAATCTACAAAGATACCTGGGATTGTGACTGCATGAACGTTTTATTTTGATTTATTCAACGTCTTTTCGATCGGTTTTAGCAGAATGCACATCTGTACAAGTATAATAAACCAAAAGATTGCCGTTTACAGAACGCGGTTAAGAGATATGAACATGGTGAATCTTATATAAATATATATATAGATTCGGTATTCGAGTCATTGTTAAGTTGTTGTCTCGTGCCCCAGAGCTCAAGAATCGTTTTAAAAGAAAAAATTTGGGTATAAAGAATCCGCTGCGAGTTTTAACAGGTCCGTTCACGTTCAATGTATCAAATTACATGAGTGGTCAAAGAATACAGAGCATGAAAATGCGAACATGTTTCTCCGCCCGAAAAGCATTCAGTAGTTTACAGTTGTTTCTCGTGACAAGCTCATCCTTCTTCCAACATTTAGGCCCTCATCTTTTATATTTTTTTTGTCTTTTTGTCAGGCTGTCTGCACTAGCATTTGAGACTCTTAATTAGAAACAAAACTTTTATAAATGTCCGTTTTTAGCCAGACAATATTTCCCAAAAAGTAGGCTATAGTAAGTAATCCAACAAGAAGTTCTAAATAAATGCAAAAGCGTAGAGTTGCACTATCTGGAGAACTAAGAATTGTAAAGAATATTCCTACTCGATAAATTAATTGACCAATGAGTAAGAATCCATTCACATTTTCCAATGATTTGAGCTTTTCAGAAATTTCCAAATACATACTCTTTTTGTCCTCTTGCAACTCCTGAGCTCTCTGTTCATCTGCGAGAAGATTCTGCAACTCTTCCATTTTCACGTCGGAACCCATTATGAACCGTACGGTGGCTTTTGGAAACTAGAAAAAAAGCAGACTTTTATGTAGACATAAATTATTTTCTTGGCTCTTCAATTCATAAAAAATGGGGAGGACTGAACTGGAATGAATTGGAAGGAAGGCAGGTCATATTCTGCTGTATGGAAGTACTCGCTTTCCTATATAGACGACGTTATCAAAATGGCAGCAAATACAAGGACAACTCCGTACGAATTTGGCCGAATGATTCTTCTTAAACGTAGTAAAAAAGCAACGACTGTTAGTTACATTGGAATTGGTCTCACTTTTCTCTTTTTGGGTCTCTTGTATTCCATTTCCACCAACGGTGCTTCCACACCCTCTTTCGTCATATGGTCTATTTACTGCGCTCTCATATTCTATATACATCTTGTTCTTGTTTACTTTCTGCACTTCAATTCCGTGCCCGCTGGAGAAGTCCCTTCGGTTGAAGAATATCAAATCATTGACACCTACGCGTCTGGTGTCCGTACTCCTCCTGTATGCTCCCCTCCTCAGTATGCACATTATTCCAAGGATCCCTACTCCTAAATGCTTTTTTCGTACGTTGGTCGCCATGTTGCACTCAGCCGCACAAAACTACTGCTACAGCTTGGCAATATGTCAATGTTTGACTATTGACACATGAATTGTTTCCTCATTTATACAACTATGATGATTCTAATTATCGCTCCCCCTAAGTAGCTATAATTAGGACTCGAGCTGAAAGGAGGGATCAAAATCTTAAGTGTCGTACAACTTAAAGGTCTCTTTGATTTGTATCTTGCTTTAGATTTTATTTAATTTCTTCAGAAGAAATCTATAAACTTTATGAGCAACAAGAAAACTCTACTAAACGATGGGGTTAAAAAAGTTTCACGATGAACGGAAAATCAATTCACAGAGAAGCTTATTCACAGGATGCGTTGAAATTTAACTCTACAAACTTTTACTTAAACATGAATATCCATCTGACGTTTACACATTTCTCTTCGTTGTTTGCACTGCTTACGCTCAACCGATGTTTTTGTCTGAACATTTTGACTCAGTACGTTCCAACCTAAAATTTTTTCAAGGCTAATCCTATTTTCCTTAATTGATTTGTCGTTGGATCCGTACTAGGCAGAATTCGTACGAACATGTGAATGTCCTACCCTTGTGAAGTTTCAGAAGCTGTCGGAGCGGGCAATAGATTTTCGCCATCTCAATACTCTTTTGTATTTGGAAACGAATGCTTACTGAGTTTTCTTCGTTTTCTCAAGAAGAACAAATTTTCGCATTGTTTACAATTTTTTTTTCGCAGGTTACATTGTACCTTTCCTAACCAAAACATGACACTAGCGGAATAACCCGGAAACAACTTTATGGATTTAGCTGATCTACAATCTTAAAATGACTGGTCGGCAACTAAATTCTTTTCTTTCTTTTTTAGTATTACTTCTAGTTGCATCCTGGATACAATGTGCATCAGCAAGCAATGGTGATTTACACCCATACTATAGGACATGCTTAAATAACTGTCTTACCATTGACTGTAATCAGAATCCTTCACAAAATGGAATGCTCCCCTGGTATTTGAGATCACTTTTTTGGGACTGTGGTAGCAATTGCCGTTACGAATGTCAAATTGATACTGAACACTACTTTGCCGTAAACGGAATTCCCTCTCAGCAGTACTTTGGTAAATGGTACTTTATTCGAATCTGTGGCGTCCAGGAGTTCTTTAGCGTCTTATTCTCTGTACTTAATCTAATCGTTCACTACAATGGTTATCAACGTATGCGTCGTTGCATTCCAGATTTTCACCATAGTAAGTCATTGTGTCTTATATGGGCCATTATCGGCATGAACGCATGGGTATGGAGTAGTGTTTTCCACATTCGCGACACTCCTTTAACCGAGAAGTTGGACTATTTTTCAGCCGGTGCTTTTGTTTTATTCGGCTTATATAATTCGCTCCTTCTGATGTTCAAATTAGATCTCAAGCGCGGAGGTAGAACCGCAACATTCATACTCGGAATCCTCTTTTTCGTCGCTTTTGTGGCACATGTCAGTTATCTGTCTTTTTATACCTTCGATTACGGTTACAACATGAAGGCGAACCTTTCTGTAGGCTTGCTCTCAAACCTCGTTTGGTACTACTATTCATGGTCACATAGAAATATCGGACTTTCTTGGACAAAGGTGCCTGCTTTATCTGTAACCGCCTTGATGCTCTCTGCTTCCTTGGAGCTTTTCGATTTCAGTCCAATTGCAAATCTAGTTGATGCTCATGCCCTTTGGCATCTGGCTACAGTACCTATTACTTACTACATTTACGGTTTTGTAATAAAAAGCTCGGTTTATGACATAAACGATACTTCTCCGAAGCTCAAATCCATGTACGGCAAAGATTGATTTCTTTTAATTTTCTTCATTCTTCGTAAATCATGTCCTCGACCAATATATATTTTCTTTTACTCGTTCCTATAATTAAGTCAGGAATGGTTCGAAATAATTTTTATATTTACCCAATATATGTTGCTCGTCTACAAGAAGCGACGGTTACGACCTATATCTTGTTTCATATTACCATTTCATGAACGCACCTGATTAATGTGCTAATATCTAATCCTATTATAAACATAACCATAATAGAGTATCCAAAAAGTAACCTGTCCTTTTAATTTTTTATTTGAAACCAAAATCTTCTTTTACAACCCTTACGTCTTCTGATTAAGAGACTTGCTCTTCACGATCAAGATCATCATGCTTGCGTTTTGTACGAAGCTTACCCTTAGATCTCCTCCTTTCATGAATTTCCTTCATTTGAATCACAGCTTCTCGCTGTGCTTCATCCACCCGCTCCGACAACAAGAACACTGCATCCTTTTGGTGCTCGTACTCTTGCATCTTTTTGCCAATAGCAGCCTCAATACGAAGGAATGGCTCCAAATCATATTGAGTTACGAGGGCGACTGATTTACCGGCACGTCCGGCACGAGCAGTACGGCCAACACGATGAACGTATGCTTTAGAGTCAGTGGGAATATCGTAATTGACAACGACATCAACAAGAGGAATATCCAAACCACGAGCAGCAACATCTGTAGCAACCATAATTGATCTAGTACCGGACTTGAATTTATTTAATGCACCAAGACGATTGCTTTGACTCAGTTGACCGTGAAGAGGTATTGCGCTAAATCCAAGAGACCGCAACAAAATTGCCAATCGTTGAGTATCGTTTACTGTACGTGCAAAGATAAGGATGGTATTACCAGCAAGTTCATTAACCAAATAAACGAGATAAGTATCTTTGTGTTTAAAAGGGAAAAACAAGTAACGCTGGATCAAGGTATCTACAGTGGAAAATTTGGAAGAAACGGCAACACGAACGGGGTTATGAAGGGAAGCACGTTGAAGCTTCTCAACCTTGTTGGTCATGGTGGCCGAGAAAAGCATAGTACGTCTCTCTTTAGGAATGACCTTTAGAACTCTGTCAATGATGGGTCCAAAATCCATATCCAAAAGACGATCAGCTTCATCCATAATTAGGTATTGTAAGTTTCGCAGACTAAATCCTTTGGTATTTTCTAAATGGTCCATCAAACGACCAGGAGTACAAACAAGGATATGTGGTTTTTTGGACAAAGCAACTGCTTGAGTGACCATGTCCATTCCACCTACAATAACAACGCTTCGCACACCAATGGCACCTCCCAGTGCTTCAAACTGTTCAGAAATTTGGTAAGCAAGCTCTCGAGTAGGTGCAAGCACAACAGCATAATAAGGACTAGGATTGTCCCACAATTCCTGGATCACAGGGAGAGCAAATGCGGCAGTTTTACCACTTCCTGTTTGAGCAAGACCAATCACATCTCGCTTCGACAAAGCGGTGGGAATAGCCTCACGTTGAATGGGAGTAGGATCCTTGTAGCCTAACTTCTCACAAGCCTGACACAATTCTTCAATAACACCCTATAAATTAATTAGAAAACATATAGACATCAAAACTTCGTAAGCCTTACCAAGTCTCTAAAAGTTTTAGGAGATTCATCCTTTTCATCTTTTTCATCTTTTTCCTCTAAAGATGATTTCGAATCAGAAGACACCTTTCTTTCAGCTTCTTCCTTAAAACCTTCGTCTTTGACACCGTCTCCATTCACGGTTTTCTTTTGCTTCTTCACGTCGGTCGTCATTGTTTTTCTTTTTTATTAATCCAAATAAAAAAAAAATTCCTTACTAAACCGAAGGGAAACGATAAGAATTGAAGTTGTACAGAGATTTCTTTACCACTTGGGAATTGCTAAAGTTGAAATTAATAGCCCTTCAGATTTAATAAAATAGTGCTAGAATCCTTTATCTTGTCTTACGAGTAAAAGTGCCATGGAAGGCAAAAACAACGAGTTTACATCTCATTATCGTTAATAAACAATTAAGCGGTAAAAAACAACAGCTCGATGAAAATGATTCTTAGAAAATGGGAAGCAATTATGTTTCCAATACTAGGTATAATTTGATTTCATCAAAGTCGAGTAGAAACAACACTAATTGTATGCGGTTTATTCTGATTTCTCGTAATAAGGACATGAGGCTTCTTTGAAGTGGTTTTCATATATCCAATTGCCTTCAAAGTGTTAGTTAAGATGAAATAGGAGGTATACCGCTATTACATACCATGGATGGCGAGGAATTTGCAAAGCCAAATGTCAACCGTGGACGTTTTGATTCAGGCATTGTTTCCATTTTTGCAAATATGAATCCCAGAGATAGATTAGGGATATATTTCGACATTGGATGATCCCAGAAGTCTCGGATAAGGCGTTCCAGATCTTGAATCTCATCTTCTGTGTGCAACATTACATTTGAACATCTAATTGCGAAATTCGTGTTTGAAATGTGTTCACCTGTTCCGGTCATACATGTAGCAAAGGTGGAGGCACCCATTTCATTCAATTCTCTTTCCAGCCAAAATCCATGGCCAGGGATAGCAGATGATCCAATCCTTCCTGAAGATTTTAATAATATACCACCACTGCTGCAGCACACGCAGAATTCGCCAGCAGGATCAATGCATATAGCACCGACTGTATCTTGAGATGATGGTATCCTCCCATCATCTTCAACAAGTTGCTTCCATTTTTCATACTGTTTACGAGACCCATCAGTTCGCAACTCTTCATTGGTATTTGTGGGAATCCCTTCCTCCTTCAAGAACTCAGAAACTCCATGACTTACAATCATCAAGGGAGGTATTCGACCATGACTTTTAGGAAGCTTACGTTTGCTTAAAATTCTCGAGCAAATTTCAGATGGATATTTATAGTTTCTGCATGCACCTACGCTTGCCGCCATTCCTGTGTGAGACTCCATCAAACCAGCCTCACACTCCACTTCTCCGTTGACAGTCAAATTCGATCCTGTACCAGCATTACAAACTGGGCTGTCTTCAAGCACCTTTACAGCTGCTATTGCCGCTGCAATTGAATCAGAAGTTCTGCAGAGTTCAAGTTTTGCTTGCATGCATGCTCTATTTGAAGAATTAGTACCCAAAATGAAAAAAGAATAGAATGTTCGTACTTAGCACACGCATCCTTCGCTAAATGTTCCCTTCGTTCTGAATATAAGCCTGCTCCAGCATGGACAATCACAAAGCCAGAATTCATGCTTTTAGTTCGTTTGCATTATTTAAAAAAGGACACTCCGTATACGTGGTTCAGAGACTCTGGAATAGATCAAAAAATGAACAATGGGTTTGCAAACGGTGAAAGTTATTTAGCGATTTCACCCTATGCTGTTGGAAAAAACTTTCCTATGGTTGTAGGTGCATCGTAAGCTTCACCATAAAAAAAAAAAAAAAAAAAAAAAAGAAGATGAAATAATAAAAGTCATGTTTGAAGAATGGGTTTGGAACTTGTCATCAATTGATACTTCAAAAGGATAAGACTACGCTGAACATAGAAGTTGGTTTCGTGTAAAAATATGCATTCAAAAGGCTGCATAATTACATCAAGTTACTAAGAACCCAAAGAAGTACGGGGTTCTCTGGATAGTCTTATTTTTACAGCAAGTGCAAGAAATGAATACATATTATATCTTTCAGATAGGTGATTACATGCATATCAAAAATATTCAATCAAGAGTCTAATTATATATTGACAAAGATAATTTCGTGCCGAGAGGTAAACAAAAAGAATCCAAAACGCCTACGTATCATTTCGATGCATGGCCCACTCGTAAACAGACCAGGTAATAGTTGAAGAAACAGATTTTCGTAAAACTCGGAGGGCAAGCCCATCTAAGAAACCGTATAAGCCCTCGTTCATATAGACACGTTTCGCACAATAGAGGAAGTTTTTATAGAGGTCGGGTTGTAACTGGACACGGGTTTTAAGCATATCAAAAGGATTTGTAATTGTTGTGGCTATGATCCCTGAAAACATACCGGAGGCCACATTAACTGAATTGTTGTAAGGGTTTTGAAGAACATCGCCGGGAAGGGTTTCATGAAAGTGTCCAAGAAGATTGTGAATTGTTTCTTTAGAAAGTTCGTAAAAATAAACATAAAGTCCTGCATGAGGTGCATCTCGAATGGCTGTTACACCAAAACCATGGAAAAACCCGGGGAAACCTTCTTTTTTCCAAATGCTTTTTATGGAGGATCCGATCGTAGTATAGGAATAATAATTACTCTGAAAAAGTTAGATACGCGGAAAGAAACCAAGTAGATTGCTATTCGACTTACTTCGTAGCGGACTTTAATGACAGTTACCGGCATAAAGACGAACCCAACAATTGCCCGCGAGAGTCCACCAGTCCAAAAGTTTTGTGTATTTTTCAAGCTGGACAAATTGCTCTGTGGGTTATACCGTCGCAACCAGTTAAGAACATAAAAGTAGCATGACGATCCACTCGTTGATCGGAGGATAGAAGGAAGCGTTCCTTTCCATAGGGACGTGATGCCTCCCTCTTGGCGAACGACATTTTGAATAATTTGTGGCAGAGGCAAATGTTGACTTTGTTGCAATCGTGTTTTTAAAAGATCCAAAGGTTGCAGAGCAGCACTTGACAGAAACCCTCCTAACGCACCTGCTTTAAAATGACTTGCTTTCTTCTGTTTAGGCTCCACTGCGTTAGCTGACTGAGACATAAGTTTAATTTTTGCACCGCCAAAAATTCGTTGAACAGCAAGCTGCTTTGTTCATAAATTATTGCCAAACTTGTTTGAAGTATATTAAAAAAACTTTATATCAATAAACGAATTTCAAAACCAAGACTTTACAACCTACCAATTTGTTCTCTTCATATGGGTACCTTGGGCGCTTCCTCTTCCCTTTCGACCTGAAAGTTCATGGAATTCTATATCGAAAATAACAGCAAATTTTAAGCAAACTTCTCAATAATGGTAAAAACAACCGTTTACTTTGTTTTTCCTTTCATTTCATGCTCTTAAATAGTTGCCTTCACCAAACTTTCGTATTTCTTTATGGCGACATTTGAAAAAACCATTTCCTGAGAAAACGAGACCAACCTTTTCTAGGTTTCAACGCAACAAAACGCTACAAATCCGTCTTTCAGCCTTTCTATTCCCACAACATCGTTCCTTTTACTCTTTGTTTATTACTGCAGTCCAGCGAACTAATTTCTGAAGTGGCTTGCAGTACGCTTTCCTTCATGTTTATTTGCTGACAGGTATGTGACAAGAATTGTTCCAAGTTATAAACAACCCAAGTTGGGACAACCCATCTAAATGCCCATTCACCATGGATCCTTCAAATACTATGGAGCAAATTAAGGCAGCCTCGATAAACGAAAAGTTTCTTGGATATAAAAGCCAAGGGTATTATAGTCAATTGTTCGGAAAAGGCAGCTTGCGGTACCAATTGCGACAATTTCTCTTACCGTACGTTCGCAGCGAAAGTATATATTTGCATAAACTCCAGGTATGTGCCCAAATTGGAAATAGAAGTCTCCGAGAAGTGGTTGCTTTCCTCTACAAATAAAGATTTACGTGGCAGTATATTAACAAATTAATTTAGTCACGTCTAAGAAGGACTTGGCTAGATACGTACTTTTGTTACAGTGCTACCCTTGGCACGCACGTATTCTTTATGCTTGCATTGCCTATTTTCTTCTGGTCTGGATGTATCAACTTTACGCTAGACATTACACAACTGTTTGCAGCTGGGGTTTACTTCAGTGGCATTCTAAAGGACTTCCTTTGCTTACCGCGTCCCTTGTCGCCACCCCTAATCCGTTTGACTTTGTCATCCGATGCCGAATATGAATACGGATTTCCAAGTACACATACAACGAATGCAGTTTCCACAGGCTCCTATTCGATATTTATGCTTGTTAGCATGAAGGAATCCATGTCTCCTCCTTGCTTTCACTTACTTGTTTTTCTCAGCCTTCTCTACATCTTTTCAATTTCCTTGGGTCGATTGTATTGTGGCATGCATGGATTTATGGACGTAATCGTTGGCTCTTTCATCGGAATCTGTTTATCATGTATTCAATGGAAGTATTCCGATATATTTCATTCCGTAAACACAAGTTCGTCTTGTCATGTGCCCATAACGGTCGTTGCGGTTTCCTTATATTTTATATGGATGCATCCTTTGCCTGCGGAACACTGCATTTGCATCGATGATAGTATTTCTTTTGTGGCAGTGATTATGGGGATTGATTTGGGCACATGGCTTTCGTCTCCCGAGTCTATAAATTATTTAATTGGTGGTATCAACGCAACATTTATTTTGCGTTTTGTTCTTCGAATTGTTTTTGGTATGTCTTTTACTTTATTTATTCTTTATTGATTGTTTCTTGGTATTTACGTTTACTAACTTGACTAGGTGTTACGATGATTTTTTTCTGGAAGTCTTTCGCTAAACAAGCATTGTTGACGCTCTTACCATCAATGTATAAAAAATTACGGATTTGCCAATGGAAAATTTCGTCCGCGTCGAAAGGGATTCGTGCGGCTAGTGGTTCCAATAATGCTTCAGGTACCACTAAAACACCCTTGGGCAATGTATCTGGTCATGAACTCTGTTGTAGCTTTGACTGTGAGACAGTTGCACGAATTGTTATTTATGCAGGGATTGGATTTCTTTCCACGTACTTTGCTCCAATCGTATTTCGCTGGTGGAAAATTTAAGCCTTATTTCTTTGCTTTCCACAAAGGTGTTCTATAGACAGGCTATGTTTTGTTATTTTTTTACTCATCTCTAAATAAAGAGAGAGCTTTAATTGTTTTACTTACATTGACTCAGTGGAAGATATAAACCTCAGTTTGTTCATTTCTCTAATTTGTATTTTCTTTTGAGACTACATGAGGCCATCATTATTCGTTACTCATTAATCTGGTTTCTTTTATTACTTGTTTTTATGATTGTTTCGTTGCGTACTTCCTTCTGGGTTTTTGGTTTCGTCGTTGGTTTAGTTTCTAGACACATAGGATTATTGTTTTGAATAGCCTTCTTTTTGTTATTTAATTTTTTTTTTTCATGATTACGTATCGAGCGATTTACTTTTGTAGACTGAAAGACTTTAATCTTATAAAGCTTCAAATATCAATGCAATTTTAATCTATAAAACAATCAAATCATTATTATTTGTAAGGTTTCTACTATAGCAGGAAATATCTTGGACTCTGAATCTGCTACATTGTCTTAACGAATTTTTCCTTTCCATAGTGCTACCACCTCTTGAATGTTCCTCGCACGGTTCTAAAGAATATCTCTTGTATTATCATAATCAGGGCAACTTTCTCATATTTTATTTTTTATATACGTATATTTATGTTTTAAAACCTGTAGGACTACCGTTTGCCTAAACAGGCGTTAATCATGACTACTTTCATTCGATCTTGGAAACGAGTGACTCTGTTTCAAAAACATGAATTGCCTCAAAAACTTGGTAGAACAAACGTCTCTATAGCATCTTTTGGAAATCAAATTCTAGCTTGTAACACTTCGGGGAGGGTAACCCTATACGATTCTTCCTTGGGGGTAAAGCAAGTGATCGATCTGGAGCATGAAGTAGCTATCCAACAAATACTTTGGATCGATAATGATCGTTTTCTATTATTTTACAACTTTGGTGAGCAGGATGGTCCGAGCTTTTTAGTCATTTACGCTTTTTCGTGCTCTCAAGAGGATCCTTCATTAGAAAAGAAGTTTTCACTTGTATCTGCCAACCGGTTTATAGTTGATGAACAACCGCATCCAATAGTGGCGGTCTCTGAATCACTATCAGATAGATATTTAGCTTGTGGGTTTGGAGGACATGTCCTAGCATTTTATGGTACTCCTTTTCGTGAAAGAGGACTCCGTATTTCTAATAATTTCAAATTATCTGAACCGATAACCAGCTTAGCGTTTCACAAATCCGAGGACTTAATTCTTTACGTTTCCACAACGAACAAAACTTACTCAATTAAAGGAAAGAATATAACAACTCTGGATACACTTGGCACATCCATTAATTGTTCGTCAGGATATAATGAGCAAAATATTTCCTCTCTTACGACTACTTCGCCTTCGTTTATCTGCTCTCGGTCTGATGGTCTTACATTCTATTTTCCCTCGCAGGACAAAGTTTGTTTTACATTCCCTGGAGAGAAACATTTTTTGGCAACACAAGGTCCTATATTAGCTTTACATTATTCACCAACCGATCCGTCTGCAACCGGCTTGCCTAATTCGAGAAAGAGCATGCCATCTTCTAACTCTTTTTCAAGACTTGAAGGAGACCGTCTGACAACACCACTTTCTCGATTACTATTGATAGATTTACCAAGGAAATTGATTGTTTGGGAAGGTTTTTTGAGGGATCATTCTGCCCAAATATTATCCATAGACGAAGGCTTCTTAATACTAACCTCAGTCAATTCTTTTTTAAAACTTAAAAGAATTGACCTTAATGATGAAATTTCCCTGCTTAGTAAAAAAACAATGTATGACTTGGCTATTTCCCTCTCTCGACAGAAAAACATGGATTCATACTTTCTGCAAAGCCTAATGATAGAATACGCTCGCTTTTTATTTCGTAAGGGAGATTACTCATTATCTATGGATTGGTATATAAAATCAATAAGGTCAGTTAATATACCAGTCGTTTGCTTAGAATTTCTTAAAGCAGAGCGCCTTGACCAACTCATAAGATTTATAGAAGCACTCATGCAAAACGATTTGGCAAATTCTGATCTTAAATTACTTCTGCTTTCGTGCCATGTGGAAACAAAAAACTTGAAGGGGATTAATAGACTTATCGATACTGGTGGATTCGCATTTAATCAGGCATTTGATATCTGTCATCGGTCTGGTTTTCTTGAAGAAGCTAAGCACCTTGGTATTCGGTTCAATAATCATGAGCGAGTCATCGATGTTCTTTTAGAAGAAAAGAAGTATTCCGAAAATTTGGATTACATGTATGAAATCGCGCCGTCTAGGTTACTCCCGTTATTGCTTCGTTTTGGCCGAGTATTGCTTTCGAATTTACCAAAAGAGACAACTGATCTGTTTATATCATTTTATTCTAATAATCATAAATCTAAGCAAAGCATGCGATCTAAAGCTCAGACAAAATATGAAAAGTCATTGCGACAGACTTACCTTTCTCTTCTTCCTTATGCTAATGCTACTCCATTTGGCATATCTTCTATGTCTGCCGATCATAATTCGGAAACGACTGAGGAAAGAGCAGATAGTGAAGAACCCCAAGTAGACGAATCATACATTGCTCCGAACCCACAGACGTGTTTTCACATTTTCTTAAACCATAACTCTGAGTTGATACGATTTTTAGAAGCCATTTTGCCACATGTTTCTGAAGAATACAAAACACACATCAATACTTGCCTTTTTGAAGCCTATATAAGAGAATCCCATTCTTCACAGGATGAAAATGCTCAAGGATTCTGGAAAAAAAAGGCCAACTTACTACTGAAAGATTCAGAAAAACACTTGGATCTGAATGCTACCTTCCTGATATCTCAGATTCTGGAATTCGATGACGGGGTCAGATTTGTACAGGGAAAGTCTGGTCAAACACTAGATATTTTTCGATCATTTTGCAAACATGACGATGTTAGTCGTGCAATGGAAATGGTACGTGCTCAAGGGGAAGATCAAAGTGAGTTATATATCATGATGCTTAACTATTTCGCCTCAACAAATCAGCTAGAGCCTTGGTCAAAAGAAGTAAAGGAGGTTACAGAATATATAATTAATCATCAATTGATTTCACCTACTCAGCTTGCAGAGATCTTAGGTAAATCAGATGCCGTTACTCTGGGCATGATTGAGGAAGCAGTAGAGAACGCGGCCTATAGGTTTGAAAGCCAAATCTCTGAAAAAAAGAAAGGCATCGAAATAGGCAAATCCGAGATCTTGGAATTAAATAAAGAACTGTCCAATTTACGCACAACTGCTTTTGTTGTTCAGGAGTCTAAATGCTCTGCCTGTAATACTGATTTGGAATTACCGATGGTACATTTTCGATGTAGGCATTCCTACCATTTACGATGTATAGAAGATGAATGTATACGCTGTCAATGGTTGTGATTTTTTTAGCAACGAGATCTTTTTTTACGAACATTTACAATATTTATTTATTTATGAGAGACCACCGATCCAAAATTGTGTCATATTTACTTGTAGTAAAAAGAGAGGATGAAATTATATGAAATTCAAGGTAAAGTTGTTTTCTAAATAAATATGAAAGTAGAACCAACTAATTTGAAGTTCATTTATAAATCGAGTTATTTTAAGAGCCCTGAATAGAAGGATATAGAATGCACATTGACCAAAGAAGTAAAACATTTCATAGATATAGAGCAATCGTTAATGTCTGAAAAGACGGAACAGAAATAGAGTTGAGCATAGTATCGCTCCTCCGGTAAAAACAAACTCAGTCATTAGCATGGAAAGTTGTTTATGGGTGACCTGTACAACATCAGAAGGAGACAATATATAGCGTATAATGGCTTTGATGGAACCGGTAAAGGATTTGAAGGAAGAGAAATCTAAAGAGGGTATTCTTTGAAGAAATTGAAACAAAACTGAAGGCTTTGACGAAGGCTCACTAGAATCAAGATCCGTCCTGGAGGAGCTCTCTGATTTTTGCGATCCATACTTGGCGACATCCTCAGATATTTTTTCTTCCAATTCAGATAGTTTTTGAATTTGTAATTCCATTTTATCTTTATTTTCCTTCTCAACAAATTCCATTGACTCCTGAACCCATCTTCGTCGTCTCTTCGGTTCCAATATAAGTTGGACAACAACGAACAACAGAACGTTAATACCCATGAGTCCCCAAGTACCCCAAGTGCTCGTTTGCCGGATTTTATCACTCCATACTTGCTCTTCATGGTACCGCGATAGGATAGATTGCACAAGACCATTCTGTGCATCCTCTATTTTCTCCTCAGTAGATTTGACATTTTCCTGAAGCAGAGTTTCATTTTCTTTATTGGAGTAGTCTTCTCTATATAATTTAGTAAATCGCTCTAGATCTGTCGAAGACCAGCTGCCTCTTCTTTGAAGTAATTCATTGACTTCTCGTTGACTAGATGACCTCCTTTCGACGGCTTCTAGGTATGCTCTGCGAGCATCGTTCGCTAGTTTTCGAAATTCTTTGAGCTGCCGTTCTCGTAAAACAACAGTTTTCTTTAAAGATTCAATAGTAGTGTATCCAGTAAACTCGTTTAATCTACGGCTAGCTTGTAGCATAGCTTCCCGAAATGAGAATGCTTCCCTTCCAGAACGAGCAGAAGAGATTTTAAAGGAAAACTGCTTAATAGCATTTGTTACACCATTCCAGTTCACCTTCATGATGTATCTGATTTTCTTGAAACGTTTGAATGAACCAGTTCTAAATTGTTTGGTCTCGTCTTCGCCAAAAGAAATAGTTTAATTTATCAGATCAGGTAAGTTTAGAAGAGGTAAGTGTTTGACTTTGCTTAGACGCTTTTGCTTTTGTTTTAGTTATCTATTTTCATTAAATTTTGTTGAAAGAAATTAAGACTTCACACAAAAGTAAGGTACCATTAAGCACATATCTGAAAACATTTCTAGACTTTGAATATTTATTCTGTTAAAAAATGAAGAGAATGTATAGGTTTCTGTTCACAAATAACTTCCTTTTCATGTATGAAACCTTCAGCATGTGCCATAAATGTTCCCAATTGATTGCTACATTTTAAGCAGACTTTGTCAGCATGTTGAGTGTTAGCATAGCTTTAGTACGCTTCTCAAAAACTTCCTACTTCTTTTCTGCATCGTAGATTCTCTATTAAGAACTTTTTCCTCTATTTGTACAATATGGAACACTGAATCATTCATAACTCCACAAGACAAGGCACTTAGTTCTTTCGGAAAAGAGAGATTTTAAAGGAGGGAGCGAGATAACTATATCGGTAACAGTTTCTAGCGTTCAATCTCTTTTGGCGGTATCAGAGAAACCTCTTTTTCCAAATTGAAATCTCCAAGGAAACCATAAAATCAATGAGCGAAACGACCAGGTGCTTTTCACTCTGGTATAATGATAAGAACAATAAAGGAAAAAAACAGAAATTGCTCCATGTCGTTAAACCTAGGCGTTTATGCCCACATCCATTTTATTGGCATGGTTCCTCCTCTTTTTCACCCATCGGTAAATGCATCAAGGACTGGTTTAATTTCCACATTGTTTATCATTTCAGAGTACAAATATCTTCTGATTATACCTAGTCTTTGAACCGTTATGGATCGTCACCAGCGATCTTGTATTTTTAATTTTATAATGAAAGACAAAAGACAATAGAAAGATAGTTTTTCTAGAGTTTTCTATATGTAATCCATCCTTCTATCGTAGAAACGAATATTTGGTTTACGAAATTCCCTTTTAAAAACACTTCAGAGCTGTCGTCCTGTCTCTTCTGACATACCACATCCTAAACAAGTAAGAAATCCTTAGGAAATAAAAACACAAGTCGTATTTTAATATTATGTCTCTTAATAAACAATTATATGTCTTCAGTGACTTTGATGGTATGAATAAAGTTGATATCACGAAGGGTTCTTCAATCAGAGGTTGAAAAGCTCACATCTTACATATTAGGTACCATCACTCAGCAAGATTCCAATGATTATTTGACCGGTAAGTTGCTTAAAAAAGGAAAGAAGCAAAAGGCATAGAGCCTTTCCCTGTAGGCATTTCTGTTCTGTGTGAATACAAATGTAGTTGGGCTAGAACGGGAAGTCCCCAATTTGACAGACCTAAAAGGAGAAGCCATTCGTTATCACAAGGAATATCTACTCTCATTCTACCTAAATAGCATCTAACCGGTCCCACAGATAACTATGGTATGGGTCAAGCTATGCGTGTTCAATTGAACCAAGAAATTATCCAAGGAAAACTCAGTTTTCGGTATGTTGACCATATAAAATTTCATTTCATTTGATATGTTTTACTTACTATCAGTGATGGATTTGCTCAAATGCTCAACAGTGTACCCTTGAAGTACGAAGAAACTCTTGAGACTTTGAAAAAGAACGTTGCTATTGATCCCGACTTTCCCTCTTTTTATGAATGGTGCCAAAAAGAAGGCGTACGTTTGGTCATTCTCTCTAGTGGAATGATGCCCTTTATTCGCAGTCTTTTAGAACAATACTTGGGCAAAGAAGAGGCTACCAAAATCGAAATCGTCTCCAATGATATAAATGTTAATGAAGATGGTACTTGGAATATAGTATATCACGACGATACTCATTTTGGACACGACAAGAGTCTCACCATTCGTCCCTATGCTCAACTTCCTGAAGAAAAGCGACCTCACATGGTCTACTGTGGAGATGGTGTATCCGATTTAAGTGCCGCCAAAGAAACCGAACACTTATATGCAAAGAAAGGACGTGATTTGATCACCTATTGCAAAAGAGAAAACGTTTCCTATACCGAATTTGAAACGTTCTCTGAGATTCATAAGGCCTTGATTGAGTTTAAGTCTAAAATCACTGTATAAGGCCTGATACCTCCTTTTCCAAAGCTCATTTATACAATCCTGTCTTATCGTAAATGAATTTATGGAGCTTAACGAAGTATTGTTTGCTAAGCTGATTTTTAACCACTCAAAAACAAGACCCTGGAAAAAAAGGCAGTATAAATTCTGTCGAGTATTTCACAAAAATTTAAAAAAGAAGAGACAAACAACTCTATAGTAAAACCTCAATAAAATACAACAATCCTTTTATCTTATTACTTCAACTATAAGATTCGCTATTTGTGTTGATCTCTAAATAAACTAGCGAGGTTGCTTTTTTGTTTCCTTCATGAATCTGAAACCATCCTGCTTGGAGAGGAAATCGGTTCAATCTTAAATTTTTAGTAATTATATTTTTTATTTTTTTCTTGCATTTCCAAATTATCCTTGCCATCAGCAAAACTTGTGTGTGGATGCGTTTCCTACCATCAAGAATCATTCTTTCGTTACTTAGCAAGTGGTCACTTGACTCTTTTCCTTTACCAAAAACTAGCTGAAGACTACTCAGCTTTTTTGAAAGAAAACATAGGAGCTCGTCTTTTATTCTCTATTGATCAAAAGGTATACATCTTCCACCTCTTCTTGTTTGGGGACATTCAGACATAATTTCAAAAGAGGTTGACACAGTTAGTGGTCTGCTCCCAAAAAAAGAAAAGGAAAAATTCTGAATAACAACGAGATAAATCGATCAAATAAAACAGATACCATTCTTGAAGCTTTCGGCTTCTTTCGTTATTTTTGGATCTATTCGGCAGCAGCGTTTGATTTGCATTTACGATTATTATAATGATGTCGGAATTAACCGGTTCCAGAGCTGACATAGACCGCTGGATTGAGCAGCTGTCGAAATGTGAGCCTCTTTCTGAAGATGATATTTATCAAATGTGTGAAATGGCCAAAGGAGTCTTAGCTAATGAATCGAATGTGCAAAGTGTAAGATGCCCTGTAACTGTGTGTGGTGACATCCACGGGCAATTTCATGACTTACAAGAACTTTTTAATATTGGAGGACATTCTCCTGATACAAATTATTTATTTATGGGTGACTACGTGGATAGGGGTTATCACAGTGTAGAAACTGTCTCATTGCTGGTAGCACTCAAAATACGATTCCCTCACCGCATCACCATCCTTCGTGGTAACCATGAGTCTAGACAGATTACTCAAGTTTATGGATTCTATGATGAATGTCTTCGCAAATATGGCAATGCCAATATATGGCAATGCTTTACTGATCTCTTTGATTTTTTGCCTTTAACAGCTTTAATAGAAGACAAAATTCTCTGCATGCATGGAGGTTTATCTCCTAGCATCGATACTTTAGACCATATCCGAATCCTTGACCGTATTCAAGAAATTCCTCACGAGGGTCCCATATGTGATCTTTTATGGTCGGATCCAGAGGACCGTCCCGGATGGGGAATTTCGCCCCGTGGTGCTGGCTACACGTTTGGGCCAGATATTGCCGAAACATTCAATCACAACAACGGTTTGGACTTGATTGCCAGAGCTCATCAACTAGTAATGGAGGGTTACAATTGGACAAATAGTCATAATGTAGTAACAATTTTTTCTGCTCCAAATTATTGCTATCGTTGCGGAAATCAAGCAGCCATCATGGGCATTGATGATCATATTAACTATGCGTTCATCCAGTATGAAACGGCTCCCAGAAAAGATGAATTGAAAGTTACAAGGAGGACACCAGATTACTTTTTATAATTTCTTTTATTCTTACCCTTACCTCTATGACCTTATGATAGTGTTTGGCAAGTCGTTGTTAATTTATTCAACTGTTCTCCTTTATGCTTAATTTCAATAAATCAAGCTTCCAACCGACAGTGTTTTTCGAAAAACTAGTACACTGTATTGTTATAATTTGTGATACTGTTTGCCTAGTCTTGCAATTGGTATAGACTGTAATATATAAAAAAGGAAGTTTGCAGGTAAAAAGCTAATACCACAGTTCTTAACAAAAATGGAACGAACCTGTTTATTTAACGTGCTGAACATTCCAAATTCTTAGTACCAAATGCATGATCATTATGACATTATAAGACAACGTCCAAATAAGACAAGGAAAGATAAATATAAAATTCATAACTGATTAGTTTATTCATATAGAAAATCCACCTTTTCGTAGAGGATATTTAAAAGTTCATTACCAGTAATCCGTTCCGCAAACCATAATAATTTATTCATCAAGTCTAAATCAAAGTTAGCAAAAATTCATGGAACTTTCCTTCAACTTACATGTACTTTTCCAGCATGGCACAGTTTCCACCATGTTTTAAGTCAACCACAAAACGATAGTATTGTCCACTGTAAGAGATTACCTGTACATGAGGTTTTGATGCACAGAAGACGATTTTTCCATAAAACGATGACTCTGGTATTTTCGCTGTCGCAAACTCCCTTCGAGCTTCTAGTGGTTTAGTGACATTGGATTTAAGAAATTTTGACCAGGAGGATGAGTTGCTCACAGAAGAAGCAGGAGAATGATTAGTTTCAGAAACGGTCTGCTTTGACAGTCTGTATATATGAATAGTTCCATTCTCAGAAGCACAGGCCAAAAAGGGTTCTTTTGGATGAAAGGCGATTGAAACAACAGAAGCAGGCAGGTACCCACGTCTCAGTTCCATAACTTTTTCCCCAGTTAATGTTGACATAATGCGTATAACTGTACCCTTGGCGGATGCTGTAGCTATCAGGCGTCCATCTGGATGAAATTCAATACATCGCACTGGACTCGAATGACAATATAGCAGTGTAATCGGCATTGCTGTCTCCAGTGAAGTCAAGTATACATGGCCTGGAACCTGGGGTGAATTGTAGGCAATAAAGGATTCATGAGCACAGAATGCGATTTTATTTGAAGAAATTGTTGCCAAAGTGTTAATCAAATTCAGATTCTTAAGATTGTAAACGTAAATGCTCCCCTTGATAACTACAACCAGACGAGTAACCGTAAGACGAGCATTCAATACTGGAGCAGGATAGAACATGTCACAAAGCTCGACATCTTTCTGTATTTGTTTATGTTAATAAAATATATTTCCAAGTGAACAAACCTTTATATCAATGAGCTTAAGTAATCGAGTAGATGCGGGCGACACCTGAACAAGCGCAACAAGTGATGATCGATTAAGCATCTCACAAAAAGCAACACCGTTTGTTTCTAGCAAATGTTATCGCTTGTCCCAAAATCGCTCTCTGCGGCTGTAATCTTACCTTTCGAGAAACGTAAAGTAAACGGATCGCACTGATAAATCTGAAAACCGGTTTCTGTCCCAACTGAGAGAAAGCTAAATGAATTCTGTTAATGAAAAGTTTTCAACAAGGTACTAACCTTTGATCCTGGTTCCAAGAGCAGTGTAAAACCACAGGAGCCATGATTCCGACAGATCAAATATTTCTTGCAAAGCCTTTTAGGACTAAAAAAGATAAGAGCGTTTATAAAATTGTTTTGAATATAACACCATTAAGCTCCAATATTTGCTTCATAAGAATCGGATATTTTCTTAAGTTAAATCCAATGCAGTTGCTTGCAACCCAAGGAAACAGATTCAGTGAATATAGTATTAAAAAAGAACTTATATATCAAAATTTCTGTTATTTTTAGTGTATGGTGACTGAATTGACAAGAGCAGTTTTCTGAGAGAACCGTTGGTGTTTTACAATGAACAACTACGTTTGATGAAGCTAAGGGTTTGGCAAGAGCCACTGGAAGAGAAGACACTTATAATATAAATATACAAGCATATATAAATTAGCTTTAGCAAGATCAATGAATCCCGTAGAATGGGAGCAGGAGTTCGAAAAAATCATTGTTTTTCGAAATACGGTTTTTAAAGGTGAACACAGCCGGATTGAGGTCCCAGAAGAAGCTAAATTAAATTTTTTAAAGGAGAAGCTTTCAAGCTCTTTGAAAAGAGGGAGTAAAAAGCGGGAACACCCACAAAACCGTGGATTACAAGAGGAGACCAGCTTGGAAGTGAAGGATTCAGAACCAAAGGTTCATGAATCCTCTGGTTCGAAGAGGTCAATAAGTGAGACTCCACTGATAGAGGAATTGAAGCCTGTATCTAGCGAGCTTACAAATATTCCTGGATTGGGATTATCTCGAGTACAAAGGTCTGAAGGATCATTGGAGGCACTACGTCGGGAACATGTGGATTCAAATCAAGAAAAGAATCAGAAAGACAATAATAATGTGGCGAAAGAACATGTGGAAGGAGCACCTCTTTCGCCTTCAGGCTTACCCGTTGTTTCTGATGTGTCATATAAAAATGCAACTTTAGAAGACGCAGGGAAGCCTGAGAAAACCGAGGACCAAAAGGATTCTTCGCAACTTCAATTATTTGTTAGTAAAAGCCTTGAACAAATAGACATGAAATCTGTTAAGCAAGCGTCTTCTTTCAAAGACTCCCAAACTGCTTCCGATATACCATCTCCTCCCATGTCTGCGTTTGCGCCTTCTCGTGTTTCTGCACCATCTCCTCCACGTGTTCCCACTTTCTCCGTTCCAAGCTTGAAACATATTCAATCACCTGTGAATGAATTGTCTTCCGCGAATGCCGATAAACTTCCGACGCATATTCGATTTCCTTCTCCGCCTCCATCGGCAGCAATTCAGCAACCACCTAAGAAGGTTTATTCTTCATCTTTAAAGGATGAGGTTGCGAATGTAACCGTCAAAGATGAGGAATTATCACCTCGACCTCCTCCTCCGGAGACACTGTTTAGCTCGTCACAACCTTCGAATCAGCAACAAGCATACTCTCCAACTTGGGCACCTTATGAAGTAAATCATCCACAGACCACCATAAGACGCGTTCCAGATTTACCTCCCACTGAACTGTACTCTGTTCCCGCTGATGCTGGGTCATCGCGACCTACCTATAGTTCCGAGATTACCGAAACCAAGGTTCGTTTTCATCCATACGAAAGGAATATGACGGGAATGCATTCTCGTTATCCTTCTTCCGCTGAATCTATAAGCGTTCCCCCTAGAAATTCGGTAGCACCTCTGCAGTTTGCATCCTACAATAGGGAAGGATCATATGTTCCACAGCATTACCACCCTACAGAATATTCATTGAAGGATATGCATAACTTACCAGCAGCATCTCATTATGGCGACTTTGAAAGTTATAACGATCAATATAACTCGTCATCGTCTTATTCTCCGTATTATCATCATCGTGTGAGAAGTACAAATGCTTTTCCTCAGATGCAAGTACCACCTTCTGCTTCCGGTTACTACAATCCGTCAGCTGCTGTGAACTATAGGAGTATGACTCCAAATCCTGCGTTTCATAGTTATCCCTTGAACGACCCTAGGAACATCGACTATCACCCGAATGGAAGCTACAACTACTGATTGACTTTTTTTGGATTTTATTTTTTTTGGACTACAATGCTCATTGAAACAATTTTGGAAACACAAGCATTTTGCATATATTTAGCAGGATATATATATATTTTTTTATAGAAACTTATTTATAAATCTTATGATAGTTTAATTGTTATTTTCTCTGAAGATACTAATAATGACCAAAAAATTGGCGATTGTACTTGCTATGTGCGATACAATGAATGTAGAGTTACCGTTTTCTCAAACTTCTTTTTTTTTTTTTTTGGTTTTATTTAATAATTAGAATTGTACTTGTTTATGCATAAGCGTTGATGCTGTGAAGTAGAAACTAAACCAACAGAGGATTGCCGCCAACTAACAGCAAAGGCTATCCTTTACGAAATAACCCATTGTATATGGGCCTAATTACTGTAAGCTTTCTATATTGTTATTTTGCTTTATAATTCCATACTAACTATTGATTTGAAAAGAGGATTCAAAACCTTGAAAGGTCTGGAATATGGGTATTAAGAAATAGTTTGAAGAACACGGTCCAGGATATCCAGAAACAAAAAGAAATTTCTAAGAATAACGAAAAAGAGAAGTTGAATGCACTTGGGCAAAGATATGTTGTAAAAGGACACAAGCCACAGCGAGATACAGCATTGTTTTTGTCTAGTAGATGGGATGAAACAACGAAGGCACTGGAGGATTTAATACGCAAACACCAAATCAACGATTCATCCTCTATTGTTTTAGTTGATCAGCCGTTTCCAATTACAGAAAAAGTTATTCGAACGCTAACCCAAAGAGGATTTATGCGAGCTTCTTTATATGAATTGACGACAAGACGTTTTGGCCTACAACATAAAGGTGGAAAAGTTTACCTTTCAAAAGTTCCTTTTCCATTTAGATTTGAACTGTTGATGAAAGACGAAGAGGAGTTGGATCCTATGGATCAAGACTTCTACAAAACGATGGATTTAGTCAGTCTAATCTTCAATTCAGAGAAAGGGAAAGAAAATTGTATTCCGTATAAGGATCTACTTGTCTATAAGCTACTAGATTTGGCAACGCTGCCTTCTGTTGCAGCTCTTGAATTGCTATATTCTTGCCGGGGGAGTCCTACGAGCAAGCAGGCCCAATTCGAGTATTCAAAGAAATACCTACAGGAGAATATGGAAATTATTACCAAGCTTCCCGTATCCAGGTATTTAAATTTTACCCGGTATAATACCCCTAGGTTTTATCGTGTAGGATGCCACACAAAATCGATCTTCCGAAACGTTTATTTAAATCAAATATTGCATAAAAATGAAATTTTGACAATGCTTGACTTCTTAATATTAAAGGGAAATGAATTGCAGCTACCGACTACCTATAATTCTTTTTTTCGAGATACTTTAAAGTATTCTAATGGATCGCGACCAACCGAGAAGAGCATCAAAAATCTCTAATAACAAATATCTCATACGGGAATTATAAAAGTACATGTGAACTGACGTTGACGATGCATCTACGAAAAGCTCTCTAATTACTGGAAGGTACCAATAATTTAATGAATAAGAAAAATAGAGAATAAAAATTGATAGTTTGGGTAAAATATATTGTCTTACAACTTTGTGATTCCGCAATTAACCTGTTTCTTTTGGAGTCCTACCTGTATAATCAACTATAAAGGAACCAATAAATTTATATGTAAATAAAAAGGAAAAATATATATATATGTAATTCTTGATATAATAAGAGTCCTTGTTTGTGTTGCTATACGTAAAAGTTCGGACATAGGATATACCTAAGATGTACCTATGCTAAAATCTTAGTATCTTCCTACCAACGGCCGTTCATCCTCATTCTGTAAGGAGCACGAGAAACATACCATAAAAGGTTTCCAGTATAGTCAATTGTTTATTTGCTTTTGTTTTTCTTGAAGGTTCATTGACCTGGTAAAGGTGTATTGACAATTCATCTATACAACCTACAAACGAGGGTGTTTCCTTGAAGATCGTATATATCTATTCTTTTGATGACTTGTGTGACAATTTACATTGAATTGAAATGGAAGGGAATCGAAGGGTGCGATTTAACACTGAAAGAAGGCACTTTTTGAATAATAGTCAAGCGCCGTATACTAACCCGACTACCTATCAACGACCACCTCCTTCCTTCTCAATAGAAGAAGGAGATGAAGAGTCAGACGAAGATGATGGACCGCAATTTCTGAACGTCCATAGAGCACCTTCACCAGCTGTTCATAGACAGACGGGGTCTGCGGGTTCTACGGACAATGGAAACTTAAATATTCCATCATTGCCAAGTCCTGTTGCATCTAGACCAGTGTCCGATAACAACAGCATTGATGAACGTTATGCATCGAGTATTCGAACGCAAGATAGCCCAAATCAATCACTTACTAATATTGCCAAGAGACCCACTTTAGATCGAAGTCATTCTGCCCCTATGATTGGAATGAATAATATGGAAAACAACTCGGCTACGGATTTGACTTCTACTATTCCTAAAGTACCATCATCTGTAAATGAAGCTTATAAACTTGTTGCGGCGCATACTTCGGCAAAATTGGAACACATGAGATTGAATGCAATGAAGAATACAGGAGAGAACACTGACGAAGAGAATGAAAAAGACCCTTTTGAAGATGAATTAGACATATTAAGTCATCCCAAGAACTACAAAGCTGGTGTTCTTTCTAGCTTGCTAAAGCTGTATACGAATGCTGACACAGTTACGTCGAGTAGAATTTCATTAAAACAACCAAATGCCTCTAAGCTACAAAAGCATTCACAATTATCTTCCAGTCATTCGCTTACAGATCTTATGCGTGCATCAAATCAGACATTTATGGGTCCAGCTGTAGGATTTCAGTCCCGTGATGATTTATCGAATCTTCCGAAATTGCCGAATCAAAAATCCAAAAAGTTTCACTTTCCACATCATTCAAAAAAGCCTTCGTCTTTAAATGAAAAATACAAAATTACCGTTCACCTGGCAGACGTACTACAAAGGCAAAAATACATTTTAAAGCTTTGTCGAGCACTTATGACTCATGGTGCACCCAGCCACCGGTTGGAGGAGCACATGTCCTCTACTGCAAAAGTTCTGGAGATCGAGGGACAATTCTTATATGTTCCCGGTTGTATGATAATTTCGTTTGGAGATACAAACACCCATACCTCTGATATGCATATCGTACGTGTTAATCAGACGGTTGACCTGGGGAAGTTGAAGTTAGTTCACGATGTTTATAAAGCTGTTGTTCATGATTTGATGAGCGTTGAGGAAGCGATCAATGGACTAGACACTATTCTAAAATCACCTCCTTATTTTAAGACTTGGATATTAGTTGTAACTTATGGTTTCGCAAGTGCCTTTATTCTACCAATCGCATTTTCTGGCGGTTGGATTGATCTTCCAATTTCCTTTTTTTTGGGTTTAATTATCGGATCTCTTCAACTACTTATTGCCCCAAGGTCGCCCTTGTACAATAGTCTACTGGAGGTCACCGGTTCTATTCTAACTTCCTTTTTGAGTCGAGCATTCGGAAGCATTTTTCATGATCGCGCAAATAAGTCGAATCCTATCTTCTGTTTTGCAGCCTTAGCAGAAGGTGCAATTGTGCTAATCCTTCCTGGTTATATCGTCCTGTGCGGATCTCTTGAATTGCAAAGTAAAAACATTGTTGCAGGAAGTGTTCGAATGTTTTATGCAATTATTTATTCATTATTTTTGAGTTTTGGTATCGCTATAGGTGCAGCTCTTTATGGATGGATGGATCATCATGCAACCTCGGAATACACTTGTAGTGTTGAGCGATATATTGACGATAAATGGAGAATTTTATTTGTTCCTCTTTTTACCGTATGCTTACTAATTGTAAATCAGGCACGACCGTCACAATGGCCAGTGTCTTTATTCATATCTTGTGTTGGTTACATTGTCAATTATTTTACGACCCAAAAACATTTTAAGAATACAGCGGCCATAGGAAATGCTATAGCAGCCTTTGTTATTGGTTGTCTTGGAAATCTGTACTCTCGTCTAGGCCAAGGTGTCGCATTTGCTGCCGTTTTGCCAGCCATCTTTGTGCAAGTACCTTCCGGTTTGGCTGCCCAAGGCGGTGTCAAGTTTGGAATTGATTTGGCTACCCAAATTAGTAACAACAGCAACTCAACCACTTCCGATGACTCTTCTTTTAATACTAGTTCTCTCTCGTTCGGTATAAATATGGTTCAGATAGCTATCGGTATTTCCGTTGGTTTATTTGCCTCTGCGTTAGTCATTTATCCTTTTGGAAAACGGCGCTCTGGTTTATTCAGTTTTTAAGTAATTCTTTTTGTATGCATCTCCTTTTCTGGTTTACATTCGCATATATCAAACATTGTTTTATTTTTAGATGCGATTTTGTTGCTAATGATTATGATGTCCTACGAATTTTCATTTGGAGCATAGAAGTCCGGTGTTGATTTTTATTTATTTATTGTTATGATGATGCCTCTCTAAACTCGTTGAATTACCGTTATGCATTTATACCCGGTTTGTTAATTTATAATATTGTTAGTACTGTCACAGGTTGAGTCTCACTTGTTTTGAGAATAAGTTATTTAAAAAAAAAACAAAAAAAATAGTTACAATTGTAAATGATTTGTATACTTAACTTTGAATTGGATTCTTAAATACTACTAAGATGAAATAGTAATGGCTTCCAGGGATCTGATTCACTAAGCAAGTTGTGTGAACGATTTATTTAGCTAGATCAGTCAAATCTTCCAATCTGAAGATTTGACCTTTCAACTAGAGGTATATTTATATATCTTTCTAGAATTTAATAAATTTCAATCGCAAAAATGGATTTTTACTTTTTGTAATAACGTATTTGATAATACAATACAATTATTGTATCAAAATACTAGTAATATCGTATACCGGTTATGACACTCGGCCTTGACAATTTTTTTTACTAATGGGATTAATCGGATAGAAGCGCTCCTGCGAAATCATAAGTTACGTAAGCAGAGCATGCTGTAATAGATATAGGGGAAGTACCTCGTTGTTTGACAAAGATTGAATTTCGTTTGGCCGTTACCTGTCCATACTCTTTGATCATGGCTCCTTCCATCCTCATTGTCGGAGCCACTGGTAACACTGGCCGCAGTGTAACTGAAACCCTGCCGAAGTTGCTGAAATCAAGCAACACTTTGTCTGAGTACCGCCTCATTGCTCTTACTCGCTCCTCGGAGAGTCCAATGGCACGACAGCTTGCCGGACTGCCTGGAGTTGAAGTGATAGAGAAGAATTGGGTTGAAATCACCTCTGACTGGCTTCATGAACACCAAGTAGTCAGAGCGTTCATTGCATCCCACAACGAACCGAATCAATTCGCCGAAGAGTCAACATTCCACGTTGCCGCCCTCAACGCTGGTATCAAATATGTTGTGCGGATCTCGACAACTGCTGCGAACGTCCGTCCGGATTGCAACGCTTACTATCCGCGCACGCATTGGGCAATTGAGGCTCTCCTGAGCTCGCCGGAATTCAGCAGCTTGCAGTGGACTTCTCTTCAGCCGAACGTTTTTTCATCGTTTTACCTTTCCACCGCCGCCGAATTTATTAAAAAGTATCGTAAAACTGGAAAGCAGGATACCCTTAGGATATGGGGGTCGAAGGATGCGGCCGTTGGCATTATCGACTCTTATGATGTTGGAGTCTTTGCTGCTCATCTCTTATCCCAAGATGATCCTACTGCGTATAACCGGGCCAAATATGTTCTGAATGGACCCACGGATATCACGGGGAAACAGATTGTGGACATGGTCGAGCAGCATATTGGTACGCAAGTCAAGGAAGTTAGCTATCAAGACGTATCGTTCATTGACTCACTTTATGAGCTCAATCACGCCGCAAACGGTCAATCAAAGAACGTTATCCTGTCCATCAAACACGCCCTGGAGACGGCGTGGGAAGGCAAATGCTCAGCTTCCACAACCAGCAGCGAAGTACTTGAGCTCGCTGCGCCAAAGCGTACACCTGCCGATGTTTTAAAGACACTCTTAGAGGTGTAATGAACATATACGATATTACTAATGCTGTGATATTATTATTGTATAAGAATAAGGATTCATGAATGTAATGAGTAAACAAAGAAACTGTTTAGACAGAGAGTCGAAAGAAGACAGAGAAAATAGTTTTAGACGAAGACTTTGTTACAAATTATACAAAATCGCAAATTACCTGGCAATTCTTCAGATTGGAAGATTTGACTGATCTAGCTAAAATAAATTGTTCATACAACTTGCTTAGTGAATCAGATACCTGGGAGCTATTACTATTTCATCCTAGTAGTATTTAAGAATCCAATTCTATTACAATTCTTGTTTAATTGTATATTTGTTTCCACTGAATACTTACTCATAAAAAGTGAGACTCAACCTGTGACACACATGAGCAAAATATCATTTTCTTAATACTTCTAATCAAAACAAGTAGGTCAGTTGGCCCTATGTTACCAGAACACAGTAGTATCAAATAAAATGCCATCAAAAGTGAAACAGCAATACGCAAGTAATGGAAGATATCAACATTTCAGTTATAGTAAATGAACACGATCATACCTCAACTGCACAAGTAAATCGTGAATTATAAAAAAAAGAAAGCATTTAGCATCTTTTCCTAAATGATGTAAGTTTCATTTCGAGCTTATTGGTCATTGTAGAGCTTTTGAACTTTTGTCAAGCTAATTAAAAAGAGAGTATTTCACATAGCTATTTTATAATTACTTTACTTGATCAAGACAAATATTATTCTGGGTTACTTTAAGTTCCAGTTTGATTTCGAAGTATCATCTATTCAGAGCAAAACATGGAAGAAGAAGAAATAGGTCCAAGATGGTACAAACTGCTCGCAAAGTCTCAAAAAACGTATTTACTATTGTATTTGATTACGAATGCAAACTTATCAGAGGCTAAATTTGTATATGGCACTTTGTCATTGACATTGGAGAACTGGCTGTCTCTGTTAGTTAAGTTCTTACCAGAAACAACCCAACCTGCTGTCTATATCCCTTATATAGATGTTGAGAATGATCAGGGAGAAGTTTGTAATACGTTGGATGTGGCTTCCACTGTGAAACTTCCTTCAGACAAGCTATGTCAATATCGTTTGAAACGAATGGGACTTTGGGAAAGCAGCCTTCCCTCAATTCAGAATGTTTCCCAGTTTTACTCTATTTTTTCTAGAAAAATTGTTGAAGAAACAAATCAGGTGCAGTTAGCTTACTTATTAATGAAAAGCTCGCAAGCGCCTTCTGAAATCAGAGAATGGAGCAGCGGGCGTTTCGAAGTATTTCACCGTCTTTCACAATTCACTTCCGTTCCCGTTGATTTGGATGAAATGGAGAAAGCTTCCATTCGTGATGTTATTTCTCTTTCTTTTCCTATTTTAAGCTCTGAAAACTGTGTTGCAATAATGAGCGGTGTCATCCTCCCTTTTGTTTTGGCTACCGAATCTGAATCTGAAGGCTCACAGGACAGTTGGTCGTATGTATGGGAGAAACTACTTCAGTTAGTTAAAACGGATGGCTTGGAGATACTACATGAGCTAATTATTCACTGGAATATTGACGATACCAAGCTTAAGTTAGTATTGATGAAAGTTGCTTTATCTTCCCTTTATATCTCCAACGAAACGACATCGACCGCTTTGTCTCTAGGAAAACAAATGCTTGCAAATATACAGGAAAAGTTAAAACTCTCTCCTGCCCCGTACGATAATCTTTTGAAAGGACCTATAGAAAACTCTATATACTTTTTCTTATCCAACGATACTGATCTTACGAATCCAACTAGCGAGTCTGTTACTTTATTAAGTCGTATCATTGATGCTATTCCAATTCTCAAAAGCGCTAATGTGTTTCCCGTTCCAAGTGTGCGAGCTTGTTTGAACCTATCCAATTTAGAAAGGGCATCACAGGAAACATTCCTCCAAAAGTATATCTCTAGTTCTCTGGGCGAATCGGGGACTGCCAGCTACAATGATTGGAACAGTGTCTTTTCTGTCACGTTCTCCTGGAAGAGTCAACATCTATTTTTTAATAAAATAGAATCAAGAGACATTTCTTTGATATTTCTAAAAATGTTACTATCTATATCAAATTTTAAAGTTTTAGACAAGATGAAGGATCAATTAGCTTTACCTGATATTCATCCGGATATTCTTCAAAGTTGTATGGAAACTAGCTTTTATGAAAATTTCCGAGCCGCTTCTAGTATGAACAAAAGTCGCGGCAAGTTAAAAACTGCTAGTCAAGTTCTGGATGTGTTTGATGAATGCAGTAGCCTTACTACAACTCGTCGGCGTCTTAATGCCCTTATCAACACCGTTGATTTAATTAAGCAATATCGTTTTCTAATAGAAAAGGGAAAGCCGCTATCGCCTAAGCAAATAGAGGATAACTTGGATCCTGATAAATTGTTAGACTTCATTCTAACTCAAGATGAACATTCATATCAGCAAGCCGATGAGCTTATGGCTCTCACGATTGAAATTTACAAAGCTTGTGGAAAATTCAATTACAAGGATGCTATAACCCAACTTCGCCAAATTACCGAGCAAGTTGTGAATCGATGTGTAGATGCCGCATTGGTCAAAAGCGACTTGATTATGGCAAAGCAACTAGTTGAAGACAGACTTGTTACATTAGCGGAATCTAGCGCTGGTATGCGAGAAACCATTTACAAAACTTGTTATAAAATTGGGAAAACTCCACTAAACGATTATCTTTCACGTGAAATAAGACTTGAGATGCTTCAACTTGCCATTGCCAATGCTCCAAAAGAAAAACTTAATGATGTTGTTAATTACTGGACAGAATTCGAGTCAAATAAGGACAAAGATGAAACAGAGAGTGACTTGGATGCTGATGCTTTTCCAGAACTTAACGAACCTGTTAATCACGAAGAATTACATGAAGATGGAGACGAATATGACTTTGACAAGGAGTGGTCTCTTGCTGCAGCCGAAGTAGATGCGCCCGCGAAAGACGGTGTCGATGTAAATTATGATGAATCCGATCCCCCAGTCCATCCCGACCAAGAGTTTTCACATAACGATGAAGAAGATATAGCCAAAAAGGTCACTAGTTCATTTGCCAATGGTTTAGGATGGGTCTTAGGCGTTCCTCAAGATTGAATATTATTAGCATATCAGCAACTACCAATATGGTATTGTGCTCTACGTAAAAGCAGTAATCAACAACAATCTGATTAAATAAAAATCACTTTCTTTGCTTTACTACCAAAAATGAATGACAGAAAAATAGATTGCATATTAAATCAGATGGCATCAAAGTTAAAAAAAATTAGCGAAGGAGATGAGCTTAGAATCGATATTAATTCATAAGATAAAATTATTAATTATTCCTAATCGGTTAGTATTAAAATGATCATTCAATTAAATATAAACATACCAAACCTCAGTCATTAATCTTTGAACGGTATTGAGCGCTTCAAACCGAACTTCTGGATCAGGATGGCTCATGAGTTCCATAATACGTTGTTTCATGCCATACTTCACCAAGACGCTTTTGCCCTTGGGGTAGTATGTTATGTATGCACCTAAATCATGGCATGCAACAGCGAGCGAAGTAGAGTTGTCATTGGTTTGTAATTTTTGAAATAACTTTTTAAGCAGGGAGCAATTATCAGAATTGAGTTTCGTAACATTCTCCATCCAAAATTGTTCTGAGCGATGAGAAGGCGACCATTGGAGTTGGCCGCTTTTTATTTCAGATTTGTAGATATCAAATGTGGATAAATGCTGAGAACTTACTTCCAATGTTGAAAGTATATATTCCATATAACCAAGGATTTCTTCGTCAGCCCACTTTCTTCGCTGAAGTACTTTAACGACTTTATCAACGTTTTCAAGGAGCATAGTAAATATATTTTCATTAGGAGCTTTTTGCAAAAGATTGGAAAATATAGCGAGGATCAAACGATAAACCTTGATTTTTGTATCCGATCTTGCAATCTGAACCATTACATTGACAAGATCAAAGGGTTTATTGACCTCTTTGGCAATGGGACTTTCAAACGTAAGTAGCCAAAAGCAGAAAAGGGAATAGTATTGCAGTTGAGAATCAGAAGAAGTTCGAAGTAGCTCGGCTAAACGAGAAGGGCAAGAACCTTCTGCCCATACAGCATAACGATGAGCTTTCAGGCTCAACATGGAAGCAAGACATTGAGCGGCAAATAAGCATAGACAGTTGTCTGAGCTTATCATAAGCTTGCTTAAGTACTCTAAAAATACAGTAAACATTTTGGGACAACTGCAAGCCACATATAAGTTTGCCAAAGCAAACACACGAGCAAACAATAACTTTCCATCGTCTCCGAGATTGTCAAAGTAGCTAAAAAGTAAGTTAGTGAATTTTTAAACTAATTAGGAAACATAGGTTCACTTTAATGTATGGATATATGACATACCTTTCATTTTCTTTAAGGAATTTAAAGAGCAATGGAATAAAAAATAAAGAAAAGTCTTTGGAATCTAAATTCGACGAGTTAGCACTATCGTCTCTTAAGTCAAGACATACTTAATAAAGCATCGGCCACTTTCACAAAAGCATAGTGTAAAATGTCAGGGTTCGTTGTGATCGAAAACAACTTCAAGAATAAATTCGTATATAGCTTTACATCCTTTATAGGCGTTAGTCATAGAGCTGTAAAGCAAAAACAAAGAGATCAACTAATCGAGGTAGAACAAAGTGAGAAAACTTACAGATTCGACAAATCTTTTATAGACGTCTATTGATTTTCCAACGACGTCTGAGATTAACTCATATTCACTCTCGGTTAAGATGCCCGATCGTTGATAACCATGCCAAGGAATTGCTGCACTACGAGCATTGTCTACAACTCTGTCGATTTTGGGATTATCCAATGCGGCCGGAGGAGGAGAGGCAACATTCTGTTTAGTAATGATAATTAGTATGGGAGTCTTCCTCTAGGAAGGGCAAAGCCAATTCCAGAAAACTTACTTCAAAGTTAATGTCATCAGAAGCCATTTTACTTCAGATTTCTTCGTTTTTTAAACAAAATAGCTTTGAAAAATTATAAAAAAGGAAATTTGTAATGCTTAACGTTCAATCTCCAGCACCAGAGTTATATGTGTGTTTTATAACTGTACGAAGGATATAGGCCTAAAGTAGAAATTCCCTCCACAAAAGGGTAAATACGACAAGCCTGGTTTTACTTATCATTTGTGATAAAGAAACTTTTTATGTTATAAAATCATATTTTTGACAATTGAATTATTAATGGACTAACAGGAGAAATCAAGATCGATAAATCGAGTACAATATACATGCAATGATTGTAATATGTGCATAGATATACACTTATTCTAGATACGAAATCCCTTCTACTTTCAGAAAAAATATGAATAGAACGCATTAGTCAATTAAGACCTTCCATTCTATGCTCGTTTCCAAAAACCATGAAATGAAACAGTATACTTTACACTGAACAGGAGAGTCAGAAAGTTTGTTTGAAACACTTCCAAGGTGCATGTATTATTGCTTGCTTTCCAAACATTGGTTTCGTATCGTTGGATTTGATTAAGCAACTCATGGAATTGCCTCTTTTGGTACAGGCCATTGCTAAACTTTTAGTCCTCCTGATTGCAATGTCAGGTTGAGCACACGATTTTATGGCCAAGATGAGCAGAGATCTAATATTGAAAGTAGAAATCGGCAACATGGAGGTGACAACAATTCAATAGTTTCCGATTGTTATTAAGCCTAGCTTCTGCTAGGCTGTGAGCTGGATATATTTCCTCTTCTGTACGAAAACAAAGCAATTGCCAACCCATCCAGTATTAACAAATCATATGGCAAACTGAGTTTCTAAGCATTTCCAAACAGGATCGTATTTCCCGAGTAGTATGTAAAATATGTACATTAACATACATGCAAAAACAGAAAGGGGTACCACTGAAACCGACTTCACTTGCTTGCTTCTTCCTTAAAGTATCAATAATTCCATTTTTTTTCAAAGTATCATCCTGACTTAGAATTCCAAAAAAAGGTTCTTCGGGCAAGAAAGCATAACCGTACCAAATTTGCCTGACTTGAGTGAGAAGAAATGATTGCGTAGTTATGTATTTAACTATTCATAATGGCAAGTTAAGCCTGATAGGAGAATTCTAGAAATGACTGAAGAAAAGTTTCATACTAGTCAACATAGCAAGCAAGCGAATAGAAACCACAAAACATTCCTTTTCCTTTAAAAGAACACGAAAAAAAAAAAAAAGGAAAAAAAATTCTATCAAGCTTACGTAGGTCGTTGAAAATCCTATTTTTAGCAATTCCTGCTTGTTAGGTGAACTACCAAGAAAGCAGCTTTTGGTTCTTGTTGTAGAGTCCTAAGAAGCAAAACCCGCTATCCGTTCTATTTTCCAATTGCAATTCTATTTTTTACTTATTGGAAGACAAAAATTGCTCCTAATAGTTAAGCCGTATACTTATGTATGTCACATCATTTTGGGTTTCGAAATGTTGCAATTACAATTAGAGACTTGGGTTCTGTTATTAAAAATTGAGTTGGCCTTATACTTTGTAGCTACAACGATCAGTGTACTTGTTGTACCAAAAATAATCAAGTGGAAATGGTTGACAATGTACAGCGGTCACGGGGATTCCAAGGAAAACAGTGCGCCTCGGGTTTTTTCAAAGCTACAGGTTCCTAAACACTGGTTCTGGCATTTCTATGCATATGGATGTATTCTCATCGTGTGTTATGTGTCCTTTGTGCTTTCGACTTCGTGGCAGGATCCTGTACTCCAGGCAGCACAGACAGAGTTACTAAACAGTAAGAAAGCACAAGTTTCATTGACTCTATTTGGAATTCACATGCTACGTCGGTTGTATGAAAGCCTTCGCTTTCGCAATACTGGATCAAAAATGCAAATAACACATTACTTGTTGGGATACTTTTTCTATTCGCATACTTTTCTAGCTATTCTGGTTGCATGTTTAGGGGATTATGAACAACATGCAGGCTGGAAACAAGGAATTGGACTGGGGTTGTATGTCTTTGGAAGCGTGTGGCAGAATGCGAGCCATGAGCATTTGATTGCACAAAAACACCAGCGTTCCTATCTACCTCTCCAGAAAAGTGGATTTCGTTGGATTGCTGGAGCTCATTACTTTGGGGAAGTCATTCTTTATACCGGGTTCCTATGCATAATCAACCACTGGATCATATGGCTTGTCTACGGATGGATTTTGGTTAGCATGACGAATGTTGCAACATCTTACTCGCAAACATCGACACAAGCCTTCCAAAAAGTGAAAACTACCAAGAGCGGGCCAAAGTGGATCCTTTTTCCTTTCCTTTATTGAGTGCGAATTCGCGGAAAACGCAAACACATTACCAGAAAAGAAAAGCAAGCAATTTCATCATGAAAGAGAATTCGTAACTGTTGTGAGTAATAGATTAAAGAAATATCGGTTTGAGTTGATAAATATGAAAACCTTCAATACAGAAGCCTCCAATATAAAAAATAAAAAAATAAAAATAAAAGAGAGCTAGAAAGAGAGAGACAAAGCAGAGGATGGAAGGAGATGAAGGAGGAAAGAACAGGACAGTTTCCGTAACAAGCACAACAATGATTGAATTGTCTTTCCTATATTTTGCTTGATGGTTTGGAATCAAAACGAAAAGGAAAGACGTAAATCAAACAAACCAGGGCAAAGAGAGCAGCTCTTACGTGGAATCCTTCGGCTGGATACTCTGTGCATTACTTTTGCGAACGCGAAAGGTAATGGTAAAAGACGATTAAAAACATCATGGAGACACCAAAAGTACTTACAATGTTTTGAAGCTGTGTATCAGACATGATGATGGAGAGAACCTTTGGATTTGTCTTTTTTGTTTACAGAGAGTTGCAAAGGAAAGGAGAGTCGTTGCATGAGACGCTTGCAAGATCCTTTCACTACAGAGCGTTCCGTAGCGTTATACCAAGATTCCGTAATCCACAGTGAGTCAATGAATCCATTTTTTTCTTTTTCTTTTTTCTGTCGTTTTTGTTATGGAAAGCAAAAGGAGAACAGAGAAGTAAAGGAATCAAACGTTCAATAGCCGCGGTTGTTTTTCTATTCATCTCGTATGGTTTCACGAAAATCGTACTACAAGATCACGATATGCCAATATCATACTAGACCATATGATAAAATAAACAACGCAAAGAAAAATCGATCCATGATTTGGATGGAAGCATACACAAGTTGTTTTATGGCTTTCAAAAGGCTTTAAGCCGTTTTAAAGGGAGGTCTTTGGGATATTTGAGACAGTAGCGATCTGAATCCCACTCGATAATGGAATTAACAATGGATAAATAGACTCGTTGGTTGGAAAGGTGGAAATTTGCCGGTTTTCAACTATTAGCAAAGGGAGTCACTTGTTTCTATGATAGGTTTGAAAAAAAAATCCTTTTTAACTCTGTAAAGAGCCAATTGATACGATTTTGTGGTATCACATTATTTCCTCGTTAATATCATTTACATCGTATTCTACTTCACTCCAAAACGATAATTTATAGGCGTTTCCATTGCAGGAAGAAAAGGCTGGCATGCGTTTCGAAACCTGCGTTCCAACGATTTATAAGGATACAAAGGCCTTTTAGGGCTGTCAAAAAAAACAACAAAAAAATCGAAGCAACGACTTCACGTCGAAACTTGGCATTCTCGTTTGAAAGTCCATACGTCTTCACACAGGCACGTACGCCCGACCAAACGACCAAACGAAATCAAAATCGAAATATTATTTAACTCCCTTTAAAAAGATCTTGATTCTTCTTTTCCAGTCATATGGTTTCTTTTCCTCGCTACATTTCGAGGATTTCTTTTGTTTACCTTTTCGTCAATTCATTACAAATCTCGCTGATATAATAATAGCGTACCAGAGCGTGGTTAGTCATATATGGGTTCGAAAATGTTATTCAGACCACTATTCTGGAAAAGTATTTTAAAGCTAGACGTCATCCCAACAAGGACGAGGCTCTGGACCGCTTCATCAACATAAGCGATATCGCGTAAGCAACGTGGGGATTTACAGTATATATAGGGCTTTTGGTACTTAACAAGAACCATCAACAAATCTAAGAAAACACCAAAAGTTTTTTATAGTAATAATTTCTTTATTACACGCCCAATCGTTAAATACTTTCTACATATAAAATGGTAAACCAAATTTCCAAGACTGAAGACTTCAAGGCCGTTATTGCCCAAAACAAGCTTGTTGTTGTCGATTTCTTTGCTACATGGTGTGGTCCTTGCAAGGCTATTGCTCCCAAGGTCGATCAATTTTCCAAGACCTACAGCGAGGCCGAGTTTATCAAGGTCGATGTTGATGAATTGAGCGAAATTGCTGCCGAGGCTGGTGTTCATGCTATGCCCTCCTTCTTCCTCTACAAGAGCGGTCAAAAGATTGCTGAAGTCGTTGGTGCCAACCCTGCCAAGCTCGAGGCTGCTATCAAGGAGAACCTTTAAATGTAATGAGCATGATCGTTTTTGCAATCCAATTCTGTCTAGCTTTTGGTAACATAGGATTCCTCTTTTTAAATAATGTTTTTGTGTTGAATATTTGAATGAATGAATTAGTATATATTCACTTTACTTTGCTTTGCTTTGCAAACGAAAATAGTCATCATAAGCTAAGTATGTCGTTACAGTTGTCATTGTAGTCCTTTTTATGTTTTTTTGTTTCCATAATGGTATCGCTCGTGTTGGAAAATGTAGCAAACTAAGCAGGTTCGATTTATTTGCTTAGGAAAAGATACTTTTCTCTTCGTACTGGTCAGTGCCAAGAATTATAGATCCTTGAAATCGCATGTCTTTCTTCTCTACTTCATCATGACTGTATGAACATCCTAAAAACTACCAACTGAGTGTTTTGGATTCTTTTTCACTCATCTCATGAATATTTTCTATTCTATTTGAATTTTTTTGCCGTTGCTATATCTTGTTTCAAGTTTTCGTTGTCAGTTTTGTTTTTTCGCTCCTTGGAGTTTGTTTACGTCTCTTGGATCATTTTCCAAGTTGAGTGTTCCTTTTCTAGTTGTAATATATAAGAACCAATATTTGAAAACGAATACGTTTGCGGTTTCCTGTTTTTTATTGTTCCCATAGTACACAGCACTTTTCGTTCTTCTTGTCCTACCATGCTCCTTCCCTCTCCTATTCGATCAGGCCCAAATAGGTTTGATCCTTTTCTCTTGATTTTCCGCTTTCTTTCCTCAAAATGGTTTCATCCTACCCGTATCCTATGGCTCGAAGTCCCTTTTGTCATGTTTATTATTTCCAATGTCCCTTATACAGAAATCGATTGGATTGCTTACATGGAGCAAATCGGTAGCTTCCTTTCTGGCGAGAGAGACTACCGGTCCTTAGTTGGCTCTACCGGTCCTCTCGTTTATCCAGGTGGTCACGTTTTACTATACACGTTGCTATACTTTCTGACAGATCACGGGACGAATATCGTCAAAGCCCAGTACATCTTTGCTTTTGTATACCTGTGTTCTAGTTTTATCGTTGGCTGGATCTTCAAAACCGTCCATGTCCCTTTATATCTTTATGGGCTACTGATCTTGTCCAAACGGCTCCACAGTATTTTCATCTTGAGACTCTTCAACGACAGTTTTAACAGCCTTTTTGCTTCTTTGTTTATATTGTTTGCTTGTAAAAGGAAATGGACAACTTCCACCATTTTCTTGAGTATTGCTTGTTCCATTAAAATGTCATCTCTCCTTTTCCTTCCCGCTTATCTTGTTGTCCTTTTACAGTCTGTTGGACCAAAAAAGACTTGGCTGAATATTTTTTCATTTGCCTTTGTGCAACTGCTTTTTTCGATTCCCTTTTCTAGCTTTATCTGGAGCTATTGGACTCAAGCTTTCGACTTTGGTAGGGTTTTTGATTACAAGTGGACAGTCAACTGGCGCTTTCTTCCAAAGTTTATTTTCTACTCTCCGCTTTTTTCTCTCGTTGTCATCTTTTTACACGTTTTTCTTTTGGTTGTGTTTGCTGTCAAGAGATGGAACTATCCATCAAAAGCCTCTCCTTTACAAATGGTCTGGTCCATGTTGACCCTTCAACCGCTTTCATCGGTCGCTCCCATCTCCGTTGATTTTATTTTAACCAGCCTTACTACAAGCAACCTTATTGGTATCCTTTGCGCTCGCTCACTCCATTACCAATTCTATGCATGGTTTGCTTGGTATGTTCCCTACATGCTTTATCAAGCCAACTTTTCCATGCTCCAGACCATACTACTATGGGGACTTCAGGAGTATGCTTGGAATGTCTTCCCAAGCACGACTATCTCTTCTATGATTACTGTTTTTATTCCTGCTATTATTATTCAGAGATTACTAACTACGAACCCTAGAAGACCGTGATTTCAATATGGCAGACTTGGAATGGAGAAAACTTTGAAGTTTGTTTCCTACAACTGATCCATGGCTTCTTCTCGTCTTCCTACTTTATCGTTCACTTAAAAAAAATGTCTATGCAACTAATTTATTGATTATTTCTAATATTTACAATTTTAACAAAGGAAATGCATCGTCATAATTTGTGAATTTTTTCGTCAAAGAAATTTCTCAGGGGATTGACAGATTGTTAAAATTCATTTCTTTAATCATTCGATGATCTTCTTTGTTCACAGTACACTGACTGGTAATAAATCCTTATGAACCTCGCAGTCTCTAACTCAACTTTTAAAAATTTAGTACCACTCAAAGCACCGTTTCAAATCTGTTAGTTGGTGTACGGAATCATTCAGGATATTTTGGTAATATATCTAAATAGGTAAAACAAGTCACAGTTGTTGCGCTGCGTGTCATTAAAAGGAAACCGAATTGCGCAAATGCTCGTTATATGAGTGTAAACAAAAGAGGAACCAAGGAGGAAATGAATGGATATTGCTGTTTTTCAAGCGTGTCTTTAAATGTGCACGTTCCTTTTTGGAATTCCATGAAGATAGCCTGTTTTAAATAATGGGTAATCGTTTGCTGCTAGTTCCTTCACTTTAGCAAAGATCACGCATGCAGTCTATGCTCTCTTGACTTTTCAAATTCATACACAGCATAGTTTACAAAAAAAATGGTTTAAAAATGAATTATAAAGTTCAATAAGATTCTAGTGCATTGAAATATCAAGGTTGCTAGGATGGCGTTAATCCTACAGGATGCTTGTAGCTGTCGCAACATCACAAAACGACACAAGACATGGTCTTTTTGTGAATCTAAAACACAAAACACTAATGGAAAGACAATAGCATCTCAGATTGTATGAAGTGTTGGGGTATGTGAAAAAGTGACTTGATTCATGTTCGATTGCATGCCAATTCGTCAAATACGAATGCTTCTTCCTTCATAAAAAGCGTTAATCTTTGGATCCGGATCCAAAAGAGCTTTCTATTTCATGAATAACCTTAGGAAAGTTCGTATAGATATCACAAAACTCTCCATGCCATCCTATATTTTTAGCAGCTTCAACGTCCTTTGAAACATCATCTCCAAAGTGAAGGCATTCCTTCGGGGCCGGAATTACTCTAGTTAATTCACCGGTCTTGTTGCGGACATATTCAAATATGCCTTTCTCCGGCTTCTGACATCCAATGTCATAAGAAAATGCATAAACGTCAATTAAATGAGCAAATCCACAGCTTTTGAACACTGAATAAATACGGTCGTCCGTGTTTGAGATAATGCCAATAGAGTATCCCTTCTCTTGAGCGTTTCTTCTCAAAAAGCCTTCAAACAGCGGGTGAATACGATAAGCTGATTTCGTAGAGTAATGATTCCACAGATCCTCTGCCATTGTATTAGGAATTTGACACGGGAATGATCTCTTAATAACCTAGATATATGTGTGAGCGCTCTTCTGATCCATGGTTTCGAAAACAGAATGCAATATGATATGTCTTAGTCTCATTAAATATATATTACCTCAAACCACCATTCACGAGGATTCAGAACATCTTTCAGCCCGCCGTTTTTATGGGTTTTACTCAATTCTGCAAAAGCTAAAACCTGTTTAGTCAATTGCTATTTTATTCAAAATCTACCATACCACGATCGCTGTTCTTCTTTATTTCCTCCAGGGTCGCTGAGATTCCATATTTTTGGGCCGTTTCATAATAAGTAAATGGTACGGGCTTTGCTAATTGTAATAATGTACCAAATGCATCAAATGTGATCAATTTCAGCTTCCTCATAATGCAACGGTATTCAAGCTTGGGATCCAATACCTTCACCTGAGGATGGTAGGTTCTACATGTACCAGGCTGTCTTTATACTTCCACTCAACCTGTTTGTATAGCAATTCTACAGTAATTAGAATATTATTAGGGATGCTAAAATTCATGTGATATATTAACTTATAAGTTGAAGTCAGCATAAAATAGAGAGATACTAGTATAAACATCAACCAGTTTATGTCTTTTATTATAAGCGTTGTATTAAAATATTTTTCATTTTTGATTGAACATTAACGTTAAAACGATGATATAACGAGTGTTGTATTCTTGAGTCGAATTCATAAATATAATTTGTTCAGACAATTCTGTCAAAGTCTTTCATCAATGACATCCACATAATGCCAAACAGTACCCATAGGTAGCTTGAGCCATTTGTCGATTGTTCCGTCAGCAACATGATCTTCAATCGTTGTTATTCTTCCAACAACCCATTCACGAGCGTTAATCTTTGAGTTGTTTTGAATTTTTAAATAGTAGTTTGGAGCATTAACATTAAACGCAGCCCAGATACGCTGGCCTTGCATATGACGACGAGTCGGTAAAAACAAGGCCAAACTTCCTTGCTTAAAATTCCGCAAAGAAACTTTCGTCTGAGATTCTAGTATGGCTTTCAACGCTTTATCTCGATTAGACTGAAATTCACGCTTCCAGCGGAGCTCGTTATTGTGAGCTTCACTGAGAACATTCACCACATAGTCATGAAATGAGTCAATGTCTAAAGACGCCATCCTAGTTATAAACTCCTGGAAGGATTGATCAACATCACCACTGTTCATCCAATACAAATATTGTAAATCTTTGGAACCGAATTGCATTTGTCGTTCAGAGCCATTACAAAAACCATCACGATCCATTTCCTGGCCGGGTTGTTCAATGCATTCCTGCAAAACGGTCCTAAGTTCATGACAGCGGAAAACTAAAGTAAAAAGCTTTTGAGTTAAAAGCTTACATTGCTCTGTTCTGGATTCAGCAACCTCTTCTACTTTCTTTTGTTTTTGAGTTGCTAAATCTCTTTCTTCCAAAAGCTGCTTTACCAGTTGCGAGTTTTTAGCCATTTCTGAAAACTCTTCCTGCTGTTTTAGCGTATTTATTTCATCCTTGAAGACATCGCAAACCTCCTGTAATTTCGAAACCTTGCCTTCAAAAACTGAGCATAACGAAATTAAGTTTTGTTTTTCATCAAAAGCATGAGATAGCTTTACAACCCCGTTTTCGTTTTGCGATGTATCGTTTTTTGAAGAATCATCTGTACGAGAAGGTTTTTCATTATACTTGGCTAAGAGTTCTTCATTCTCTGTTTCCAAGAAACGAACACGCTCCTCTTTAGAATGAATTTCTTCAGAAAGACCATTATTTCTCTTTAGAGATTCATTTAATTCATGACGAACTTGTTCTATTTCTGCTTGATATTTAGATGCAAGACCCTCTGAAACTGACGTCTTACGTTGAGAGATTTTTCTTAAAACGTTAATAGGAACAATAGTGGGGGACGTTCGATAGAATGGCTGCGAACCATCATCCATTACCTCTGCGCGAGGTGCGTTTGATTGTGCTACGCCATTTACATTCGCAATTACTGGAGAATTTCGTTGTTGCAACAATATAGTTTCCAGATTATTACAACGGTTTTGATAGATAGCTAACCGTTCTTGAAGTGTTGCAATTTCTTGATTATTACTAGGCAAGGCATCACATTGGAAAGGATTAGGAAATCCGAGCGACTCTGAAAGACGATTGCTAAGAATATGCAAAAAATTTTGATATTTGGGTTCAGCTCGAAGACTGATTAGGAAGGAAGACAGTTCGCTTCGTGTAATTGTAGGAAGATACCTTAACTGGTCATAATTAAATAAGAAATTAGAGAATTGACTCAGCCAGGCTTTTCGGGTATTCGACTCTTTCTCCTGATCTATGGGAAGGGTACTGCCGTGGTTTGCATTATAGGATGCTTGCCATTCAGTTCTTCGTAGAGCTTCCATTAAAATGTCAGCAAAAAGAGAATAAATATTTTGAGACTGAGAAATAATTAATTTACTTCGGTCTAATTCCTCAGCGACATGTCGTAAATATTCGTATAAGGCGTCATACTTGACAGAAACTTTAAAAAAAGTAAGCCAAAAAGATTTTAACGTGATCAAGGATGATTTTCTAGATTCGAAAAAAGAGCACGCGTGATCATGCAAGTCATTTATCAGAGCCGTCAGTTTTTGTACGTGGTGAATATGAGCTTGAAGCCTACTATCTAGGGAAGATGGGGTCTTCGTCAGTTCTGAACAGTGTTCCAACATATCCATTAAATCGGAATTTATTGTTTCAGAGAAACTGCTGATAGCCTGAAATAAGGAATAGGTTTCTTCCATGGAAGGATGCTCTTTTGGAGAGGAAATATCAATAGTATTTGTAGCCGTTATACATTGCTGAACACGTTTTTGAGCTTCAGAATATCGAGAAGAGATTGAGGACAACCAAGCATCCAATTTGGCCCAGTTTGGAGATAAAAGTTTATGAGTATTAATGGGCAAAGAACCGACTGGCATAGCCAAAAAGTCATGGAGAAGTTCATTAATAGAGACCTTTTCTAATCGCTCATAAAAGACAACCATTAGCTCCTTCATACCAGCCTGACGCCTTTGCAAGTAATTCATCGCTACATTTGGAGCACTCAGACTAGTGGTCATCTGATCATGATGAAGTGTCAGTTCCTCATATAATTTATTTGATTCATGGATAAAATCAGCAATTTCCTGACGACGTTCGTACAGCTTTTCTTTCCATGCAAAAGAAACAAATTTTTCTTTCTCATCCTCAAAATTAGGTAAGCTGTCAACGAAACTAGCCTCTTCAAGACCGGGAAGAGAGGGTACATCGTCTTGAAGACTAAATTTGAGCAAGTGTTCGTCAAGAACGTAAATCACTACGTTACTGTCATCGTTTAGTAATGTCTCATTCAAGGACATGCCATTTGAAAGCAACAATTTCGCATCATCGCTTAGATCGATATCAAGCTTTATAATCCAAGCAACCAAGTCCTGCGGAGTCCAGTAAACATTTTCGATTGTCCAGCTCTTTCCAGAAAAAGAATCATTCAATTTAAAACGCATAGTTCACTCCTTTTGCTCACTTTCACCTCATCCATTCAATGCCACCATTCACTTTCCACAATGTAAATAACTTCCCCTTGCTAATGGCAAATTTCTGTATTGAATTCGAAAATAGAATCAAACTGAATCCACAATTCGAGTCCGTTTTCTTACCGGTAGGCGTATGCAAAGGTTAAGTTTATTTAGTCGTACAAACAATACCCCCTCTTATATTACAGAGGAAAGTAAGCCTTTATTTAAAGCTTCTTTTAGAAATATGTAACTAAAGATATATATATATGTATATATATGTTTCTTTTCGGTCCTAATGATTAGGAATTGTATGAATGTACGTTTGACTAGTGTTGTTGGTATGCACAATGCTGTATGAGATAAACCAGCTTAGCCGATAAGTTTCTTTCAATTACCACATACCCACCTTCGTCCCATCTACTTTTTATTTTGGTATGCTAATTAATAGAAAATAATCAATCACTCTTTTTTCATCATTCTTTTATATTTGACGGTCTCTTTTGACGCATTGTATACCCATCTCATTGATCCCAAAACCCTGGAATTCCATTAGCATTGCTCGGTGTTGTTCAGCACGGTGATTGTATTTGTCTGTTTTACTCTCCTTTCTCATACATTTTGATTCATTCGGGTTTTTGCAATTGCTCACATTTTTTGAAAAAAAAATCCATTTCGTTGGATAGGAAACCCCATTTTCTATTTATTTAATTTCTCATGATTTTCTAAAATCTTTTTTTTTATACTCACACTCTACTTTTTTTATTAGATTTCATTCGGCCTTCTTTTAGAGTTCGTTCTCATGGCAGATACAAATAGCCGCTATGAACTTTTAATGACTGTTATGGGCCCTCCGAACAGCAAGCCATCACATGCAGAGTCTGAAAAATCCCCGGCAGAAATTTCCTCTGTCGTGGTTACGCCGTCTGAGTCGTTCGAAGATATCCAATCTCTAAAGCCCAATCTTTCTTTATCGGATCAAGCCACTTCTCCTTCTAACGATTTTACGAAAGGTGCATTAGCATCTCTTTCTAATGCTTCTCGTGAAGCTTCTAATGGATCGTCATCATCGTCTTCGTATTCGTCGTCTCGTTCTCCGTCTCCTCATTCCAGTGAATCATTAGAAAGTCAATCCTCTAGAACATCGAAGAGTTTTGAGAAAAATATTCCGTATGGAGTGAATGGTTCTCCAGAAAAATCTCCGCTAGTTGAACAATTCATTGCATTTGTTAGCTGTACAGATGCTCAAAGAGGAACAATTTTAAGTGAATTTCTATTTTCCTATTTGAATGGTCTCTCTGTGCGATGCATTACGGAACCGGAATTGGATAAGACGCGCCATATTCTCTATACTTGGTGGTCTTTCCTTATTCGACTGTTGGAAACAACTCAAGTAGCACTATCTGAAAGGTTTGTTTATATCAAATCAATAGTCACCATTGCTGAGCACTCATGTTGGAAAGGGATTGAAAATTCCGAGCTACTGAATATGGAACATCAATTAATTTTGTTTGATACCCTTTCTTTTGTAGTACATCTTCTTTCTCAAAAGGTACTACCACACACCTTGGTAAAGTTTTGTGCCAAAATATTGGTTCTTTCCTTTTTTAGACTCGAAAAATTTGCAAACCGTTTTCTGAGAGCACTCAAAATTGATAAAAAGTTCGTCAAATACTTTTCATCAAAGCTTAACAGGAATGAAACAAATCATCCCGAGAAATATATGGCGCCACTCTTTCCTAAGCATTTATACTCTGTTATGTTCGCAACGAGATTAGAGAAATTAGATATGGAGTTTACTATTGGCTACGGACGGCAGCCGATTGAATTTGCTGAAAATTGGTTCCATCGTTTTCATGTACCAAAAGGTGGGTTATTTTTTGAATTTCTTGCGGAATATCATTCATATTTAGCACAGAGCTTATCCTTTGAACTTCCTTCTGACATAATTTATTATTCCCCTGGATACATTCATTTACATGCCTATCTTCTTCAAATCTGTTTAACCACTGTAAACTTATCAGAGCGAAAATGTCCTACGACTGGTGCATTTCTCGAATTTCCTACTTCAAAAAACAATGAAATTAATTCACCTTCTGAGGTACTTGCAGTGAAACCCGCTGTTACTACTACTACAATTGCTATGCTGCAGCAACTTACAGATCACGTGAAAGGTTTTTTTGTAGCAGTGAAAGCTTGCAGACAGCAACAGTTGCGACTGTTAGATGTGTTAGAGTGTACACTTCAAGGCGTTGGACAGTTTATTCGCGTTTATGATTTTCAAGCATCCTTTATGTATTGCTCTCTCTCAGAAAGCTGGTTTGAAATATTTTTTGATTATTCCCATCGACCCAGATATTCTTTTTGGATTGAAGCAATGAAAAAGTTAGTCAGCACATCAAACCACATGGCGATTGTGAGGAGCATAACGTTTGTCTATACGATATGGCCGTACTTGGACCTTGAAGATAAGAAAATAATCAGCTTTCGGTGGTTGTTAGTTCAAGAAACGTTTGAATACCTCTTCCTGCATCATTTTTCCCTTGTACGTGCTTATTTTCATCGGTTTTTATGCTGGAGACTACTAAAGGTCGACGATGAAAGCGAAACCGAACTCAAAGCGGAAATCGTTCTGTGCTTAAAAAGATTGCTTAAGCATTGTTATTCTGGATACAAGTGTTATACTCAAGGTTGTTTGAGGTCTTCAAAAACAATTCCAACAGCGAAGCCTTCTGCACCCCTTCCACTGCGACGCTTGGTCATTGTTTGTAATTCTGAACCCTCTTCGGATAATTGTGATGACAGTGGTGACTTTGAAATCCCTGGTGATCGTAACGAAGAAAACATCATTGACAATATATATACTGATGTGGTGACAATTTCAAACACTGTCTCAAGTGGCTTAAGGAAGGTCTTTGGTTCGTTTGTGAATAATAAGTCCAGATATAATTCCGACATCGAGTTTTCAAAGCAGACATCAATGACAAACAACTTATTATTAAGGCAAGTTATGCAAAACAGGAAAAGACAAAAGCCTCGCCATCGGTTTACATTCATACCGTCTCCTCCCGATACAAGTGGGTCAACAAATAATAGAGAAAACTTTTCGACGATTATAGAACACTCCTCTCACGGAGTCTTGCCAACTCAATCCAAAATTTTACTGTATAATAGTAATAATGCTTCTGCTCATTACGCTAAAGCTCCGTTAAGTGAGATTCATGCTAGCAAATTGGTGTACGCCAGTCAAGCTTTAGTGGAGTGGGCACTTGTGGTTCATGAATTTGATTCCTTTATTTTGAATCGAAAAGATATTGAAGAAACGGAGATGATAGCTCCTCTACTTACTGTCCGTATTCCCAAACTTCATAACCCTGCACAGTTTTTATGAAAATCGGATGCCTATTTTTTTATTATTATTTATGGTAATTTAATAACTTGTTACTTCTCATGAAGGTTTATGCATCACGTTCATCGAAAACTTTGCAGTTTTGGTTCGTATTCTAAAAATAGCATTTCAATGCATACTATATTTCGATCAGTCAATTAATGCTAATATAGTCAATCGCATTATTTATTTTCTAAAAGAAAAATCAATGGCTAGTGTATAAGTATTATCATTTAGTTCATATGTATAAAAGTACTTTCTTTGCTACTTATAGAATGGCTGTTTCGTGATCAATCTTTACAAGTAATTGTATCGAAAGGATTAGAATAGCTACTGATCACTTTAATATATTTTTACCTACAGAAAGCAATAATATTTCATAGAATAAAATAAAATAAAATAAAATAAAATAAAGCAAAAACTATGGTCACAGCCAGGCTCGAACTGGCGACATTCGACTTATTAGATCGACATGATAACCAACTACATCATGCGACCACTAGATGCTAAGCACTTATTTGAAAATAATATATCGCTTTTTTATAGAAAACTTAATGATATGGTTATAAAGAAATGTCAACTAGACAGATTCCCAATGTGTTAATGAATGAACTGGAAATCAAAGAAATGGATGATGGAGAGTTTACTGTGGAAAACCTATTGGAATGGAACCATGTGGTAAAACAAAGGTAAGGTCTCTGAACTTTGAGGAAATGGTATACACATCCGTGAAATTAAAAGAAGACACTAGTCAACTTTGCCATTTATAAACATTGGTTTTGTTCTGTAACTTCATTATAGGTCTAAATGCATAAATCTAACATAATTAGGATGGTAGTAGAACAGGACTATGCAGGAAAATTGGCTCGACTGACGAAATCTCTGAAAGGAAGCCACAGTAGTTCTTCGTTGAAAGACTTCTACAAAAGAGTTAGTACTGAGATTATGAATTCCAATAAAGAGCATCTAGAAGCATACCGCTATTTTCAGCTTCAGGTCTTTGAGCCATTACAGGAGCATGTAAATCGTGCGGTGAAACGGTCTTCAACATCTATATTATCCATGGTATGAAATTGATACCTGCTTAAGCTAATTTATAGGAAGCTACTGACGTACTCTTGGCCAGCATGGAGAATTTTATACTCTACACTAATCCGGAATTTAGCCAACAGCCCGAACAGTCATCATTATCTTCTTCTTCTGAATCTCCTACACATCTTTCTGAACCTATACCCGAGCTGAGAAGATCTCTTTCTCCCTCTTACCTAGAGTATGCTGAGCTAGAAAATCGGACATCGCGACTAAGCGAGGCATTGACGATGTTACGCCTCAATCCTCTTATTTCAAATGATTTAAAAGCATTTAACTCTAAAAAGGAGCCTTCTGATATAAGTAAGGGTAAGCAGGCACCTTTACCGGTATATAATGCTCAGCCAGAGTCCTTGAAAGATACAATTGATAGAGACCCACGAGAATTTCGCGTGAACGAACCGAAGAAGCATGCATTACCTTCTTCCTATTCTCCCCAAAAAGGAGGAATGAATCCTTCGCAAGTGGTTACTTCCAATGGCTGGGAATCACCTCTGACATCTTCCCATGTCTCTCCTCTAAATAATATGCATCCTGAAAGTCTGCAAAAGAAATCTTCAGCTAAATATCAAACTTCTTCTGCAGCCCATCCCTCAAACACAGCTCTATCGGAGAACGACAGCATAGAGAAATACTTTTCGACGCATCCATTGATAACGCCTGATGGATTTCCGATTTTTGGTTACGGTATGTAAATATATTCTAAAAAAACAGTATCTATTAACATTTAATTAGTGCGTGCATTGTATAATTATAGGGCTCTACTTTCCTCAGAAATCAGTATGCGATCGGGCGATATATTAATTGTTCTGAATCGACAAAAGGACGGCTGGTGGAAGGGTCGTGTTGTTGAACCCACAGTTGGACCTGTTGGATTGTTTCCTTCTAATTACATTCAGGAATTAGATTCTACCTAACAATAGATAAAAATATCCTTTAAAATACGATAATGAAGATGGATGTTGTCTAACAGAGGTTTTAAATTAAACATTATTATATATTTATATAAATATTAGTAAACAATGAAAAAGTACAACATAACACATCTTTCATGAAACGGAAAATAACAAAAAAATCAAGGATATAAAGACATCTAGTATATATGAGATCGAAAAAAAAAATAAAAGATAAAGGATACTGCAAAGGCACAGAGAAAAAATAAAAGATGTTTCAAGATTTGGCACAGCTAGGCTTTCGATTGATCGTCCTCCTGAGACCAAGCACGTTCCTGGCGAACTCTTCGTAGATGCTCCATACTTTCTTTAACACCAAATCCGTCTTTCAGCAGAATACCGATTTCTTCAATTGTATAATCAGCAAATTCTGGATAGCAAAAATATGACATAACCCAGCCGCCAGCACAAAGACCACCATATAATGCAAACGTACCTGTAGGAGTTATTTCCCTCATTAAAGTCAAAAATGTAGCTCCGATAGCCAGATTACTTGCCCAATTTATAGCAGTAGCCATACCTGTACCTAACCCACGAACAGACATTGGAAATAATTCCGACTGTTGCCAAGGAAGATTACCAAGACCTGAAGCATACGATGCAACATAAAAAATCATAGAAATTAAAACAACAATAGCCCATGGATTTCCCTGTCCTGCCTTAATGTTTCCATTTTCGTCTTTTGGTAAAAAATGAAAAGCGACAGCACACACAATGAGTGCACCGATCATGCCCAAAAGAGTAACTAACAATAATATGCGACGGCCAAAGCGATCAATCACTGTGAAAGCAGCAATGGTAAAAACAAAATTGGTTCCAGCTATAATAAGACCAGTTGCAGTTGGATTGTCAAACCCAACTGTTTGGAAGATAGTACTTGAAAAGTACATGAGAGAGTTAAAGCCAGAAAGCTGTTGTAATGCTTGTAAGCCACAAGCAAGGACAAGAGCTCGAAAATTGGAAGGTACGAAGTAAAGCTCTTTGAATGTTTTCATAACTTTCTGGAATCTAGTACCAGTAAAAGGATCACGGACACCTTCCTGAATAATATGAAGTTTGGTTTCAATCTCATATGGATGAGCTGTTGGATAAATACTTGCTAAGGTCTTGAAGGCTTTTTTAGCTTTATCTTTTTTGATCAAAAGGCGAGGAGACTCAGGAAGCCAGACTAATATAACCGCTTGAATAAAAGCTGGGACAATAGCAAGGCCCACCATCCAACGCCAACCATTAATAACATGTTCAAATGCAGTATCGATACCATACGCTATAACCTGACCGAGAGTGATTAGAAATACATAGACAATCACAAGGCGACCACGGATTTTGGATGGTGCTAGTTCACTAAGATACAGAGGTACAATAAGAGAAGCTACACCGACGCCAATACCTATAATGAAACGACCAGCAATCATATGCCATAAAGTATGAGCAGTGGCCTGCACGATAGAGCCAACGATGACAAAAACACTAGTTATAGCAATGACTGGCCTTCTACCTAGAAAGTCAGCAAGCGCACCGGCGGTGATACCACCGATGAGGGCTCCTAGTGACGTTGATGATGTGATGTATTCTTTATCCCCATCAGTCAAGGTTTTCCCTAAACTATCTCCCATAACGACTAGAGCACCAGAAATAACACCTGTGTCATAACCGAAGAGAAGTCCTCCAATACCTGCAGCTGCGGCAAGGACCCAGATACGTTTACCTACAGGTTGACATTCCACCGTATCATTAAAGCCATGATGACCGGATAAGGAAAGCTCGGGGTTAATAACTCCCTGATCAACATTTGCAATTTCACTCGACTTTTTTGATGATTTTTCGACTGCTTCGAATTCCAAAGGAGTTTCAAATGGGTTCTGATGGCTTGATTGTTTATTGTTGGACAATTGCCCTTCGTCAACAGAGCTTGAAGATTTTACGCGTCCTAAATCCATCAGGAAATATGATAAAAATAAATAAACAAATAATAAAGACTATTAACAGCACAATTCTTCGTTATAAGGTAGGGTACTAGAATTATAAAGAAAGTGTTGGTGGAAGTAGCATTGACCAAAAGTAAACAAAACTCAATTCCGACCACAATACGTTTACTTCCTAAGAGAGAGTTTAGCAACTTAGATATTGATGTTATTTCCGCGCAAACAACGTTAGTAAACAAATATCCAAATGGAAGCGAATAGTAATAAAACAAACAAAGCACAGCCGTAGTAATAAGAAAATACAGTAAAAAAAAGGATATTAACACAAATAAAAAAAAAGCACTTTAGAATGAAAGAGAGGAGAAGCAATTCTTTTTGAGAATATATAAACGGAACACAGAAAGACAAATGAGAGTAAAAGAAAAGAACAGGAACAAGCAAGATTAAACGACTAGCACTCAAAATCTAAAGTACAAATCGATGATAAGAGCGCAAATACGCATTAAAAAAAGCGTTATTTCACGTCTTAAGGATATCTTCGACTTGAGCGTATTCGAAAATTCACTTGGTTTGTAACGTACAGAAATTATGTTTACACTCTTTCATACGTGATTATGGTAATTCTCAAATAGTTTCCTCTCGCAACTGCCCTTCAGCAAGAATTGGTCTTAGTAGGGAAGTGAAAAGAATTGACTGACCCTACGCGTGTGTCTCGGAAGAGTAGAATCATCAAAAATGTTACTTGTTATCGTTACTCAAATATCCTATTATCAAAGAATTATCATGCTAAGAGTAAAAAATAAAAACAAAAAGAAGTAGCAAGACAAGGATGAAAAGAGGAATTCATCAACCTTTTTTCTTCTTCCATGCTTGTTTTATTGCATTGAATTGACTCTGGTAGGCGAGCGTGCTATAAGTAATTTGGCAAAATGGATGAACGCGTTCGTAAGTGTTGTAAGTAAACTAATGAAGAGAAAACTGAAGGACCACTGTATTGTTTAAATCTCCAGTAGCTCAAATTTATAGATCAATTCTCATTATTTTTCAAGTATTAAGATTCATTGTTTATATACAAAATTCGGTAAGTCTTATAAAATGAAACCGAAATATTCTTGTTTTTCTCTCTTTTTTATTAATTACCATTTTTATTTATTTACTAATGTATCCGAGTGTGTTATGCCATACCTTCGTTACCGTTCGTTATATACAAACAAAAGTGGCAGCTATCGCCAAGCCTTTAGCTAGTGCTTCCGACCTTTCCTTCTCCTTTTACGAACGCGTAGACACCTGCGGATTCTTCATAGAAATTCATTCTTCCATTCAGTCTTTAAGAAGACAAAATAAATCGAGCTTATAATAAAGAAATGTCTTTTGATCGAAAGGATATCGGTATCAAAGGTCTCTTCCTTTATACCCCCAATCAAGTAAGTGCTTTCTTTCTCTTTTCTTTGTAATAGAAAACGAAAACAAAAGAAGAAATTACGCGGTAGAGTAAAAACGTGCTCCTACGGAATTATGTATGTTGCGCGTTTTGTGTCTGACTTTTCTTTTGGCTTCCTATCGTGTGCTCTCTTCGCTCTCGTCTGGCTTTCATTACTAATCTTTTACAACAGTATGTTGGACAATCTGCTTTGGAGGAACACGATGGTGTTTCTGCCGGAAAGTATACCATTGGCCTCGGATTGAACAAAATGGCTTTTGTTGACGACCGCGAAGATATCTATTCTTTCGCCCTTACTGCTCTTTCTCAACTCATTCAAAAATACCAAATTGATGTTAACAATATTGGCCGCTTGGAAGTTGGTACCGAAACTCTCATTGACAAGTCCAAGTCTGTCAAGAGTGTTTTGATGCAACTCCTGGGTGAAAATAGCAACGTCGAAGGTATCGATTGCGTCAATGCCTGTTATGGTGGTGTAAATGCCCTTTTTAACACTGTCGACTGGATTGAGTCTTCCGCCTGGGATGGTCGGGATGCCATCGTAGTTGCTGGCGACATTGCTTTGTATGACAAAGGCAATGCCAGACCTACCGGTGGTGCCGGATGTGTTGCTCTCTTGGTTGGTCCCAACGCTCCTATCGTTTTAGAACCAGGCTTGCGTGGTACTCACATGGAACACGCTTATGACTTTTACAAGCCTGATTTGACCAGTGAATACCCTTATGTTGATGGTCATTTCTCTCTTGAGTGTTATGTCAGAGCTTTAGACAAAGCCTATGCTGCTTATAATGTTCGTGATGCTGCCAAGAATGGAAAGTCGAAGGGACTAGGCATTGACCGTTTCGACTACTGCGTCTTCCATGCCCCCACTTGTAAGCAAGTTCAAAAAGCTTATGCTCGCCTTCTTTACACTGACTATGCTGATCAACCTGGCGTTGCTGAATTGGATAGTGTCCGTGAGCTCCTTAATACATTACCTGCCGCCAAGACTCTTACCGATAAGACTCTTGAGAAAACCTTAATGGCTATTACCAAAGAACGTTATAATCAGCGTGTCCATTCCAGTATTTATGCTCCTACTAATTGCGGTAACATGTACACTGCCAGTGTCTTCTCTTGCCTTACCTCCCTCCTTTCACGTGTTCCTGCCGCTGAACTTCAAGGTAAGCGTGTCGGCGCTTACTCTTATGGTTCTGGCTTAGCCTCTTCTTTCTTTTCTTTGGCCATCAAAGGTGATGTCTCCAATATTGCCCACAAGGCTAACTTTGTTAACGATGTTGAAAGCCGTCATTCCATGACTCCTGTCGAGTACGAAAACGCCATTGAATTGCGCCACCAGGCACATTTGAAGAAGAACTTTACTCCCCAAGGCAATGTCGACCGCCTTCGCTCTGGTACTTATTACCTTACTGGCATTGATGACATGTTCCGTCGCAGTTACGAAGTTAAACATTAAATTTATTGAATTATACTTTAGATAATCTGTTTCGTGAATAGACTAAGCATTTCCTTTTATCCACCTTTATATTCTTTTTTAGTAACCGTAAATGTAAAACAACACCAAATTTACTTACAAATAAACACAATGAATGTAACGATCAATATTTTTTTGTATAGACTGTATAACGACTTTTGAACGAACAGCATTGCTGCAAGCTACCTGTCTTACACCCATTTTCACTACCACATAGAGTAACAACAATTCTTATTTACGTCGTAAACGCAAGCGACTAGCAAACTTTGTCTATTTAATATACTATTTTAAATGTTGAATAGGCTCTTTGTTTATTTTGTTAAGCTAGAGACTATATGGAAACTAATCGTACAGTGGTAGTTACAGAATATGAGAACTTCAACTATGCGATGGAAAGATAAACAACGGGATACCATTCAAGCTTTAAATTACTTATGTCGTGTAACAGAAGCAAAAAACTGGATTGAAGAATGCTTGGATACCAATTTGGGACCCATCTCTACTTTCGAACAGTCTTTGCGAAATGGAGTCGTGCTGGCAAAGCTGGTTTTACGGTTTCAACCATTCAGACGTTTCCGAGTGTTTGAGTCTGATGAGCTCCAGTTCCGTCACTCAGACAATATCAATAAATTTCTGGACTTTATAGCCGACATAAAACTCCCTGAGATATTTCATTTTGAACTCACAGATATCTATGAAGGGAAGAACCTTCCCAAGGTTATATATTGTATCCATGCTCTTTCATTCTTTTTGTCAATGCAAAATTTAGCTCCTCCCTTGGTACGAATAAATGAGAATTTGAACTTTGCTGATGATGATGTTGCCCAAATAGTCCGAAGACTGCAACAATCAAACGCAATACTACCAAACTTTACTGCCTTAAGCAGTGATTTTATGCTTCGTGCTAGTCCTACACTGTCCCCTACCCGAAACCCTGCTGCATCTCCTAAGCATTCGCGTGCTAGGTCTCAAGACTTATCCGACTCAGGATCTGCCTTTTCTTCCCCTTTAACTTCTCCGCTTAAATATAAAGAAGAAGATACACGAAGTCCGCTTTCCTCTTCCACTTCTCATAGAAGAACTAAATCCTCTCTCCCTTCACTAAACAGTTTCAAATCAAGCACACCTGCTTTATCTTCTTCCTCGAAGCTTAATGGATTTGAAGATTCATTTTTGCAACCGCCATCTTCATCTTTACGTGATTCCCCAAGTCCTTCTTTTTTTACAACATTTTCCCCTAATCGACGACGAGAAGCTCTCTTTTCGTATTATAATCCTTATCACCAGTTAGAACGTGCTCCATTCCAGGATAATGTTTTGAATGGCGTTCAAGCTTGCTGTCGTGGTGTAATCGCGAGAATCAAGCTGGTCGACGTATTGCAATCTTTAGCAGAACAAAGCACTCATGTTGAAACTTTTCAGGCTATGATCAGAGGATATTTGTCTCGATCAACATACAAGATTAATGAGAATGCGTATGAGGAAATGGTTAGGTGGACTGAATCACTTCAATCTTCAATCCGTGGACATCTTGTCCGAGTCGAATACAAGGAAAAAGTACTTCGAAATGAAAGTTTGCGTTCAGTTCCAAAAATGCAAGCTGTTATTCGTGCAGGGTTTTACAGGAGGAGCCAAGTTGCTATCTTAGAACGTTTAAAAGAGAAGGAGTCTTCATTTATTTTAATTCAGTCATCTTCCCATGGATACCTGACCCGTCATCAAATTGTAAACATGCTGGACAATCTTTATCATTACATACCTTCAATTATTCAATTACAAAGCGTTATACGTGGTGCTTTGTTCCGCAATCGTTTGAAGCAATTGTCGAGAGAATTGGATTCGTTTCCTTATCGGTTCCATGCCATGTGCAGAGGTTTCTTTCTAAGAAGGAGACTCAATAATTTAAAGTCCTCTTTAGAATCCCAATCTTCGTCTTTTACTAGTTTGTCAACTTTATCGAGAGGATGCTTATTGCGTAGTATCTACAAAGGACACTTGAAGCAGTTACACTATTTGTCTCCTTCGCTTATTCCGTTGCAATCAATTTGTCGAGGGTTACTGTCACAACGCTGGCAGTTGAATATACTAGAAGAGCTTTATTCTCATACAGCTTCCGTCACTACATTACAATCTTTTATTCGAGGATTTTTAACAAGGATTTCTGTTGCAAAACTAAACATTCATCTTGTTAAACATTCCAGAGATATCCTTTTCGTACAATCTGCTGTGAGAGCTGTTTTACTTCGAGACGATGTGAACTTCATCGAAATTCAATTAGAATCCTCCATAGATGAGACATTAGCTTTACAGTCCACTATTAGAGGCTGCTTGGCGAGAAGTAATTTTGCGAGGAAACTACAAAGCTTTCATCAGAAAATGGAAAATCCGATAATTGCGAAATCAGTATATCGGGGCCGTCAAGAGGGTCTTGCATATCGTGAACTAGCTACCGCTAGAAATCCCCCGGTTATGACCGTCAAGAATTTTGTTCACTTATTGGATGATAACAACTTTGACTTTGAAGAAGATGTTTGCATAGAAAATATGCGCAAAGAAATTGTAAAACTCGTCCGCGAAAATGAAACGATTGAAGAGCATATCAATGAACTGGACGTCAAGATTGCGCTTTTAGTTAAGAACAAAATCAGTCTTGATGATGTTCTAAAGCACCACAATAAATATAAACCAGGCAAACAGGTTTCCGACTACATTGCCAATTCTCGTTCAATGAAAACCCTTAATAACTCAAGCAGACGTTACCTTGATCTTGTTCAATGCTTTTTTTATGTGCTACAAACTAACGAAATCTATATTACTAATTATTTGCACATATTAAATAAGAGTAATCCTAGTTTTATGCAATTGAGGCATATTACCTATTTAATTCTGCAAATCTTTGGTCACGCATCTAATAGACGTGAGGAAGTCTTGTTTCTAAGGTTGATGACAAATGTACTAAACATGGAAGTTAGTCAAGCTGAAACTACTGAAGACATTCTAAACAATGAATCTATTTGGAAGATTTTGTTAATGGGTCTTTTGGGAAATATAAGGGATGCCAAGCTCTGGAAATCAATACTCAGCCGTATGCATAAAATATTAGTATACGACGAAAGAATGGATTTTGAAATAAATCCCGTAGCCTTGTTGAAACAATTTGAACCAAATCGAAAGGATCATTCAGAAAACCCCAAGGTTGCTTTAAATATTGCTATGCAACATTCTCCAACAAGGAACCTTTATGTTGGTCGCTTGCGAGAATTGAGAAAGTTATGTCAATCATTTATAATCGCATTATCCAGGAATATTGAAAGCTTTCCTTTTTCACTATGCTACGTTGCTTCTCAGCTGAAGTTATCTTTAGAACAGAATTTTCCATCAGCAAGGAAAGAGTGGGTATTTGGTATTATAGGACGCTTCGTTTTTGATAATTACATCAAGCCTTTGCTAATTTCACCTGATAATTATAAATTGGTGGAAGGTCACATTAATGCTCTACAAAGAAAAAATCTCAATTGCTTTTCAGATATTCTATCCGAAATCTTCAGTGTTGAGCCTCGTGACTCACGGCAGTTAGGCTTTTTAAGACCTCTTTCAGAGTTTATTGAAGTTTCCAAACAGGATATCGTAATTTTTTTGGAGCATTTAACTGATGTCGTTGATCCAGAGACTTACTTTGAATTTGATGTGTTTGAAGATATAGTAAGCACAAAGCGGCCCGTAATTTATATGAAACGAGACGATATCCTTAATATATATACACAAATATCACGCGCTTCAGACTTGATTGCTACTGATTCACCAAATGATCCATTACGGGCTGTGATAAGTGAATTGGAATCAACGTCACCTAAAGATGATGAATTTTTGGAAAGTGAAACTGACATTAAATTAGAGTTGAGTCCTCGGTTTTGCACTGTAGAGGACCCTGTTGCCGAAGAAAGATCACTAATAGTACAAACCAAGCGCTATATATTCTTTATTATCAGGGTACAAAACGGAACTAGTCTTATGGACATTTTAGTAAAACCTGTCACCGATGAAGATGAGGAAACTTGGCGTGAACTTTTGGTTGCAGAAGCGGAAAGAAATCAAAGATTCGAAGCATTTGACGATACGCTCTCATCTAGTTCATTTGCTGAACTAAAATACTTGGCATTAACCAATGTTCTAGAATTAGAAAATCTTGGTTTTGCAAATCGATCTAATAACTACCAGGACATTGTTAATTCTATCGCTCTGGATATTCGAAATAAATCAAAACGTCGACTTCAACGCCAACGAGAACTTGATTTTGGTCGCCAAAACTTGGTCAGCTTAAAGGATAAACGAGCTTTTCTGGACTCTCAACTGAAAAGTTATAACGAATACATTGAGCAAGCTATGGAAACTCTTCAATCGAAGAAAGGAAAGAAAAAACTAATACCGTTTTCGAAACAATACTTCCATATGCGTGAATTGAGAAAATCCGGTAGAGTTCCTCGCTTCGGATCATTCAAATATACTGCCACGAAACTTTACGATCGAGGCATTCTAGTCTCCATGTCTCACATGCCTCACCACGATAAATTGTATATCACTATATCCGCCGACGAAGTAGGAAAATTCACTTTGGAAGCTAGTAGCAATGCGGTTCAAGTTACCAGCCCGAGATGCGAACTTCAACTGGATGATCTCCTTTCAGCTCAATATAATAAAGTACTTACTATAGACGTTTTGGAAGGAAGACTCAAGTTTAACACGAATATGTTCTTACATTTGATTTTTTCTCGATTTTACTCTTGATGTTAACACGAAGACTTAATTTTATCGACTCATTATAATTATCGGATTTTTGGTAGATGTCCTAAGATTATCTGCTACTCAAATTTTGAAGCATACTGAAATTTCATGGCTTATTTATGGTTCAACTTACATTTTTCATGTATATACATACTCATTCTTTCATTCACAACAGCATCCGAGTCTAAAAGATTTCAATATAATGAAGTTTAATTTTTTAATCTTAATAAATACAATACTATTGTAGCTTCTTTTATCTTCAGGTATTGAAATTTAAGTTGTAGTATGATATTATCGTTCTACACATTTGTACAAGCTCAGCAATAACGAGCCTCGTGAATGCTGGAACTTCGTTTATAATTAGAATAACGAAATTCGCTAACGTGCGTAAAATACTAAACACTCCATCATAAAATACTTAACTGCCACTGAAAAGTTGACATTAACCTGCATAAATGGCGTCGGTACCACCGGGGAATCCACCTCCTCCGCCTGGATTTGAGCCTCCAAATCAACCTCCTCCTCCACCTCCTGGATATGCGAAAAAGAAAAAACCAAAAGCACCAGCTCCTGGCGGTAATTTGGAAAAACAGTTGAGTGAGCGTAACCGAAAATGGCACGCTTCCCAAAAAAGCAAGTTTGGACCTAAAAGGAAACAAGGATTTGTTCAAACAGAGAAGGCAGATCTTCCTCCTGAACACTTGCGCAAAATTATGAAGGAGCGCGGCGACATGGCATCTAAAAAATTTCGTGCCGATAAGCGTTCTTATTTGGGTGCCCTCAAGTATTTACCTCATGCTGTTTTAAAATTGCTCGAAAATATGCCAATGCCATGGGAAGAATACAGAGAAGTACGTGTTCTGTACCATGTTACAGGTGCTATTACGTTTGTGAATGAAAGCCCTCGTGTAATTGAACCTCATTATATAGCACAATGGGGGTCCATGTGGGTTATGATGAGAAGAGAGAAACGTGATAGAAAGAATTTCAAGCGCTTGCGATTCCCTCCATTCGATGATGAGGAACCCCCATTTTCTATAGATCAATTATTAGATTTAGAGCCCTTAGAAGGCGTGCGGATGGACTTGGATGAAGAAGAAGATGCACCGGTTTACGATTGGTTTTATGATACCCGTGCTCTTGAGGATACACCTCATATCAATGGCCCTACATATAGAAAATGGCAACTAAATCTGCCGCAAATGGCAAATTTACATCGTCTTTCGTATCAGCTTCTGAGCGATTTAAGAGATGATAATTATTTTTACTTGTTTAATGATCAAAGCTTTTTTACTGCTAAAGCTTTGAATGTGGCGATACCTGGTGGACCCAAATTCGAACCATTATACAAAGATGAAGCCCCAGAAACCGAGGACTGGAATGAATTCAATGATATTTATAAACTTATTATTAGACAGCCGATTCGAACAGAATACAGGATTGCTTACCCGTTTTTGTATAATTCCAGAGCCCGGAGTGTCGTACTGAGCGAATATCATCAGCCCATGAATGTATTCATTCCACCAGAGGATCCAGATTTGCCTGCGTTTTTCTGGGATCCATTAATTAATCCTATAACTTCGCGCCAGTTACGATCTCAAAAGCTATCAATGTCACACGAAGATGAAACACTTAATGATGAGGATGAATTTGAGGTTCCGTTTGACCCTTTCTTTGCTGATGAAGATTTGGAGTTTGAACATACTGCTAATGCGTTGACGTTATGGTGGGCCCCGTATCCTTTTAACAAACGCTCTGGTATTACCAAGCGAGCGCAGGACGTGCCCTTGGTAAAGCAATGGTACTTAGAACATTGTCCTCCTAACCAACCGGTTAAAGTTCGTGTATCCTACCAGAAGTTGTTAAAGTCACATGTCATGAATAAGCTTCACACACCTCATCCAAAACCACACACAAACAGGAATTTGTTTAGGCAATTAAAGAACACAAAGTTTTTTCAGAGTACAACCATCGACTGGGTTGAAGCTGGTCTTCAGGTTTGTCGTCAAGGTTATAACATGCTTCAATTATTAATCCACCGCAAGGGACTTACTTACTTGCATTTGGATTATAACTGTAATTTAAAGCCAACTAAAACTCTTACTACCAAGGAAAGAAAAAAGTCGAGATTTGGTAATGCTTTTCATTTGATGCGTGAAATTCTTCGACTTACGAAATTGATTGTTGACTCTCATGTACAGTATCGTTTGGGGAATATTGATGCTTATCAGCTAGCCGACGGATTACATTATACCTTCAACCATATTGGTCAACTAACAGGAATGTACCGTTATAAGTACCGCTTAATGAGACAAATCCGAGCTTGTAAGGATTTAAAACACTTAATTTATTATCGTTTTAATACTGGACCTGTCGGTAAGGGACCTGGCTGCGGATTTTGGGCTCCAAGTTGGCGTGTATGGCTTTTCTTTTTGAGAGGTATTGTTCCTCTGTTAGAACGTTGGTTGGGTAATTTGCTTGCTAGACAATTCGAGGGTCGTCATGCCACTGGCGTTGCTAAACAAATCACAAAGCAGCGTGTTGATTCTCATCAAGATTTGGAATTGAGAGCAGCTGTCATGAACGATATTCTTGATATGATTCCTGAAGGTATTCGTCAAGGCAAAAGCAAAACCATTTTGCAGCATTTGAGTGAAGCTTGGAGATGTTGGAAAGCTAATATCCCTTGGAAGGTTCCGGGATTACCAGCTCCTATAGAAAATATGATCCTTCGTTATGTAAAGTCCAAGGCCGATTGGTGGACTTCTGTCGCTCACTTTAACCGTGAACGTATTCGCCGCGGTGCAACTGTTGACAAGACAGTAGCAAAGAAGAATTTAGGAAGACTGACTAGATTGTGGTTGAAGGCCGAACAAGAACGACAACACAATTATCTTAAAGACGGACCCTATGTTACAGCTGATGAAGCCGTTGCTATATATACCACTGTCGTTCACTGGTTAGAAAGCCGCCGCTTCCAGCCGATTCCCTTTCCTCCGTTGTCATACAAACATGATACTAAACTTTTAGTTTTGGCTTTGGAAAGGCTAAAAGAGGCATATTCTGTGAAAGGTCGCTTAAATCAATCTCAAAGAGAAGAATTGGCATTAGTTGAACAAGCCTATGACAATCCTCATGAGATGTTATCCCAAATAAAGAGACGTTTACTTACGATGAGAACATTTAAAGAAGTTGGCATTGAATTTATGGATATGTACTCCCATCTAATTCCAGTATATTCTGTCGATCCAATGGAAAAGATCTGCGATGCCTATTTAGACCAGTACCTATGGTTTGAGGCAGACCGTCGTCATTTGTTTCCTTCTTGGATCAAACCTGGAGATTCTGAACCTCCCCCGCTTCTTGTATACAAGTGGTGCCAGGGAATTAATAACTTAACTGATGTCTGGGAAACACAAAATGGTGAATGTAATGTATTAATGGAATCAAGTTTATCAAAATCATTTGAAAAAGTTGATTTAACCCTCTTAAATCGACTTTTGTCGTTACTTATGGATACTAATCTTGCATCTTATGCAAGCGCTAAAAACAATGTTGTTTTGTCTTACAAAGATATGTCTCATACGAATTCTTATGGACTAGTCCGCGGACTTCAATTTTCAAGTTTTATCTGGCAATTCTATGGACTTGTGCTGGACTTGCTCATTCTTGGCCTTCAAAGAGCTACTGAAATCGCTGGCCCTCCTGAGTCGCCCAATGATTTTCTGCATTTTAAAGACCAGGCTACGGAGTCTAGGCATCCAATTCGTTTATATACAAGATATATTGATCGTATTTACATAATGTTCAGATTTAATGCAGACGAAGCTCGCGAATTAATCCAGCGCTTTTTGAATGAGAATCCTGATCCTACAAACAGCAACGTTGTAAACTATTCAAAAGGGAAGAAAAATTGCTGGCCAAGGGATGCCCGAATGCGTCTCATGAAGCATGATGTTAACTTAGGCCGTGCAGTATTTTGGGAAATACGCAATCGTTTGCCCCGTTCTTTAACCACCCTAGACTGGGAGGATACATTCCCAAGTGTTTACAGTAAAGATAACCCCAATTTATTGTTTGCCATGGCCGGATTTGAACTTCGAATCCTTCCTAAAGTTAGACAAAATGAGGAATTTACTTTACGAGATGGCGTTTGGAACTTGACGAATAATCTAACAAAAGAAAGAACAGCACAGGCATTCATTCGCGTCACCGACGAAGACATCAAGAAATTCAGTAACCGTATTCGTCAAATTCTTATGTCTTCTGGTTCAACCACATTTACCAAGATCGCTAACAAATGGAATACAGCTTTAATTGCTTTAATGACTTACTATCGCGAGGCTGCGATTTCGACTCCGGAATTGTTGGATGTGCTTGTGAAATGCGAATCTAAAGTTCAAACTCGAGTGAAAATTTCTCTCAATTCTAAAATGCCTAGCCGGTTTCCACCAGCTGTGTTCTATTCACCCAAAGAACTGGGAGGTTTAGGTATGCTTTCAATGGGCCATGTGTTAATTCCACAATCTGATTTACGCTGGTCTAAACAAACTGACACTGGCATTACTCATTTCCGAAGCGGTATGACTACAAACGGCGAGCATTTAATTCCCAATTTATATCGCTATATTCAGCCTTGGGAGTCTGAATTTATAGATTCTCAACGCGTTTGGGCAGAATATGCAATGAAAAGACAGGAAGCATTACAACAGAATCGAAGATTGACATTAGAAGACTTGGAAGATTCATGGGATCGTGGTATTCCAAGAATCAACACACTGTTCCAAAAAGATAGACACACTCTTGCGTATGACAAGGGTTGGCGTATCCGAACCGAGTTTAAACAGTATCAGTTGCTTAAAAATAATCCTTTTTGGTGGACAAGCCAGCGTCATGACGGAAAATTATGGCAGCTGAATAACTACCGTGTCGATGTTATTCAAGCCCTCGGCGGTGTTGAAGGCATCTTAGAACATACAATGTTCAAAGCAACTGGTTTCCCTTCATGGGAAGGTCTATTTTGGGAAAAGGCTTCTGGATTCGAAGAGTCAATGAAATTTAAGAAGCTTACTAATGCCCAGCGTTCAGGTTTGAATCAAATCCCCAACCGAAGATTCACTTTATGGTGGAGTCCAACAATTAACCGAGCCAACGTGTATGTCGGTTTTCAGGTTCAGTTGGATTTGACTGGTATTATGATGCACGGAAAGATTCCTACTTTGAAGATTTCTCTTATTCAAATTTTCCGGTCTCATCTTTGGCAAAAAATTCATGAATCAGTCGTTTGGGATCTTTGCCAAGTATTTGACCAGGAGTTAGAATCTTTGCAGATAGAAACCGTTCAAAAGGAAACCATTCACCCAAGAAAGAGTTATAAGATGAATAGTTCTTGTGCTGATATATTATTGTTTGCTGCATATAAGTGGAATGTATCACGTCCATCTCTTCTTAACGATAATCGTGATGTTCTTGATAATACGACAACAAATAAATACTGGGTGGATGTTCAGCTTCGTTTCGGTGATTATGATTCCCATGATATCGAAAGATACACTCGTGCGAAGTTCTTAGATTATAGCACGGATTCTCAAAGTATTTATCCATCACCGACAGGTGTTTTGATTGGTATCGATTTGTGCTACAACATGCATAGTGCCTATGGTAATTGGATCCCTGGAATGAAGCCGCTGATTCAACAGAGTATGAATAAAATTATGAAGGCAAACCCTGCCCTTTATGTTTTGCGTGAACGTATCCGCAAAGGTTTGCAACTCTATGCCTCCGAGCCACAAGAGCAATATCTCTCTTCTTCAAATTACGCTGATTTATTCAGCAACCAGATACAACTCTTTGTTGATGATACTAACGTCTACCGTGTAACAATTCATAAGACTTTCGAAGGTAATTTGACTACAAAACCTATCAATGGTGCTATATTTATTTTCAATCCAAGGACTGGTCAATTATTTTTGAAGGTTATTCACACATCTGTTTGGGCAGGTCAGAAACGTCTTGGTCAGTTAGCTAAGTGGAAGACTGCCGAGGAAGTCGCTGCTTTGATCCGTTCATTACCTGTTGAGGAACAACCTAAGCAGATTATTGTCACACGTAAGGGTATGCTTGATCCCTTAGAGGTACATCTTCTTGATTTCCCAAATATCACAATTAAAGGAAGCGAGCTTCAACTTCCTTTCCAAGCTATCATTAAACTGGAGAGGATAAATGATCTAATTCTTCGAGCTACTGAGCCACAAATGGTACTCTTTAATTTATATGATGATTGGCTTCAATCTGTATCATCTTATACTGCGTTTTCTCGTCTTATATTAATCTTGAGGGCGCTGAATGTCAACCCCGAGAAGACCAAACTTATCCTTCGTCCCGACAAGTCCATCATTACCCAAGCAAATCACATTTGGCCCAGCTTGGATGATCAACAATGGCTAGATGTCGAACCCCAGCTTCGGGATTTAATTCTAGCAGATTATGCCAAGAAGAACAATGTGAATGTTGCTAGTTTAACGAACTCAGAAGTTCGTGACATTATTTTAGGTATGGCAATTTCAGCACCCTCTTTGCAGCGTCAACAGATTGCTGAAATTGAAAAACAAGGTCGTGATAATGATCAGGTTACAGCTGTAACAACCAAAACAACCAACATTCATGGTGATGAAATGGTTGTTACAACGACCTCGGCGTACGAAAATGAAAAGTTTTCTAGCAAAACAGAATGGAGAAACCGAGCTATCTCTTCTACGAACCTTCATCTTCGAACAAAGAATGTCTATGTTAATTCTGATAACATAAGTGAAATTGTACCTTACACTTACGTCTTACCTCAAAATCTACTTAGAAAATTTGTGATGATTTCAGATCTTCGTACGCAAGTTGCCGGAATGTTATATGGAAGAAGTCCTGCTGATAACCCCCAGATCAAGGAGATTCACTGTATTGCTATGGTCCCTCAGCTGGGTAGCATCAAAAATGTACAAATTCCATCTAAGCTTCCAGAAGATTTACAACTTCCTATTTTGGATGATTTAGAACCTTTGGGATGGGTTCATACTCAAAGCTCCGAGTTACCTTACTTGTCTTCTGCCGACGTAACTACACACGCCAAACTAAGCACCCAACATGGGGATTGGGCTGGAAAATCGATTGCGTTGACAGTAAGTTATGTGCCGGGCTCGATTTCCCTAGCAGCGTATGGTGTTACTGATGAAGGAATCAGCTGGGGTAGCAACAATATGGATATTAACAGTGATGAAGCTGTTGGATTCAACCCTGAGATGGGTCAAAAATGCCAGCTGTTGCTATCTGACCGGATTCAAGGGTTCTTCTTAACTCCAGAGGAGGATGTGTGGAACTACAATTTCAATGGTGCTAGCTTTAGCGGTAATATGACATACGGCATGAAATTGGATGTTCCACTCTCATTCTTTGCTTTGGAACATAGACCTACGCATGTGATAAGCTATACTGAGATGGAAGGAAACGATCATTTTGAAGAAGACATGCCTGATGCGTTCGCTTAAAAAAAAGAAATAGCTGTAACCTTTATGGTGCACATTGTAAATTAGGGTTTCTCTAAGTTTTGTCGAAGGTAATGAAGAACGAAGAATAACTAACTATTGGATAAACTACAACTTTTGATAATGTATAAAATATTTAGGTGATTGATTTTTATGATTTTAGAAATATTATCTACGTTTTTGTTTAAAGCAATTATTTCGTTTGTTGCCAATACAGAATATCAAAAAATAGAGCATAATTCATATTATCCTAAGCATACTTGTCCACAACCGGGAACAGGACATAGCAAACCTTCTTCAGCAGATTCATTAAAAAACCAATCCCTCAAACAACTTTCATGACCCAAATGTCCACAACCATGACATGAAGTGATAATACCGTTCAAAGGTAACTCACAAAAACAGCATCTCTCAAGCTTTGAATATACATTTTTCGTAAAAGCCTTTGAATTCGACCTGTAACCGAATGACAAATCGCGATTTGCTGAATATTTATATTTAACAACTTGCGAGGAATGTTTAACGACGTATGATGCTTCACAAAACATTCCCATACGCCGTAAAAGGCCCACATAACTATCTATCAAATCATCCAATTGAGGACGGGGGATGTTGATAGGAAACGCGGAAAACAACAAATACACCGAAGCACCAGTCTGTACATCTGACTCGTCGATGCATTGTACGATAGACGAAGTCACCACATCCATCAAATCTGTAGGAGGTTGCTCTTCGGCACCAAAAGAGAACTGTTCATGAAAAATAGAAGTGCGATTAGACAAACTTCCAAGACTTGTACCATAATCCCGGGATTTGTTTGAAGCGGAGGTTATAGAGCCCTGGTGTAAAGAATTTGGCATATCGTACTGGGAATGAGCAGAAACGTTAGAAGCAACCGAATCAAAAAAATGTAATGAGGAGATACTATTTCTACCTCCTTGGAAAGATGGTATTCCATCTTTGCGAGAATTCGTGGATGTTCCAAGTTCCGTTCTTTGATTTAAGCTTTGTGACACAGCCTTATCTAGGTTATCCTCGTAATCCACCGACAGTATTGATGAACTGAGAGATGAACTGGATAGTAATGATTCAAAGAAGTCATCAGAGAGTGCTTCAGACTCAGCTGAAGAGTGTTGACTCTTCTCTGACTTATTTTTTGTTGAAATAGAATGATTTTCATCAGAGAGCGAAAACTCATAGTCGTCCATTGATAAGAAATGTTCTCTATGACTTGGACTAAGTGAAGAAAAGAATAAGAAATCCCACATAGCCTGAGCTTCATAGGCACCGAAATGACAAGCAAGTTTGGCATTCTGTTGACATGCAGTACTGATTTCGCCAGCAAGCTGATACGACTTTGCAAGCTGGACAAACTGGTGACAAGTATTATGAAATAAAGAAGCTGTGCTCAGCTGGATATTATCTTGAGAAGAAGAAAGTTCAGAAAAATTACCGGAATTCTGTTTCGACAAGTGCGGTTCCTGCTTTGCATGTAGTGCAGTCTTCAAAGAACTTATATTACTTTCACGAGAAGGAGTTCGATGAACCTGGGGACGACTGTTAAAACTCTTTTTGCTATTAGAAGAAAAAGCAATCAAACCGTTTGTAGACCATGACACAGCAGAGGAGGGCATTAAATCTATGTAGCTAATCGCATCGTTTGGACGAGACTGTGAAAGGACTCCATCACGGCTGGATGACAAAAGGACATTGGGAGAGATCCATTGCAAAGCTGTTACGTTATTTTCATGATGGTTGAGGCTGCGGTGAGGAATATAGGGCCGGGGAACATCCCAAAGGTTTATAGTATCATCACCCACAAGGGAAGAGCTGGCCAGCCTACAGGTAGCATTGTTCGCCTCGGACGGCTCCCAACGAACAAGGTTTACAGGAGCAATTGTGTTAATGGTAGAAAACGCTTTGCGTTGATTATTGCTGATGTCCCAAATTCGGATTGATTTGTCTCGTCCACAAGAAGCGAGTAGGGAGCCATTAGGAGTATAATCAATACACAATGCAACTCCATTATGAGCCGAAAGCTTTAGAGAAGGACTTTTACTATAACGCAAATCCCATTTTTGGACAGTACCGTTATCATAGGCAACGACGAATTCATTGATTTCAGAAGGAGAGAATGCGACATCTCTGGCGGCTTCTGAATTGCCCCGGAACGTTTGGGCGGAGTGAGGTTCACGAAAATCCCACAACTTCGTAAGGCCGTCCTGCGACGCAGTTAGAACGTATGAAGAATGGAATTTGGAGATGTCGATACTATGAATGGCTCTTGAATGATCAGTGAATTTGGAAATGTTTTGGGAAGAATCAATATCCCAAACATTTAGGTCACCTAAAGGGGAGCAAGTAAATAAATAGTTTTCGGAAAACGTGTTTCCCCATTTGACATCGTTGCAGGAGGTGTTCTTTTCGTGGGTATTTCCGGAAGAAAAGTTTTTGATTCGAATAGGAGTTCTGGTGGGATTTGGGTTGAGGGCGAGAATTTCCAAGAGTTCGCGGCCAGCAATTGCAAATTTTGTAAAGTCGGGACTAGGTGATAGCGAGTTTACACTTCCTTGAGTTTGAAGAGCCCAATCTTGGTAATCGAAGATAGGTTTCTGTGTCCTAGACGAATAGGTTGCAGCGACTTTGGAATATGTGATTGCTGGTTTGGAGGAAAAAGAACTTTTGGACATGGAAGCAATTCTTGAAAATGAAATAAACAATGAAATTTAACACAAATCAAGTCAATTGGGAAAACCCACTTGTGTAACTGATTCCAAGAGTAAACCGAAAATCGTTTAAGTTTTGTATATATAAGTAAATAAAAAAGAACTGATAGAAAGAAGAGTCTTTAAAATCTCGTCAAAAGAAATCTATGTACATCAATCAATTCCGAGAAATCATAGCGTGTAAATGTTTCAAACGCTGATCGAGCAAGTGAAGGAAATGCTTATAAGATTGTACAGAGAACCCAAAACAATTAAAGGAGGAAAGATGACACAACAGAACACGATGAGTATGAAAAAAGGAATCCGGCCTTTTTGGCGTCCAACGTAAGTCGTTAGCACACGAGAGGAATGTTTGTAATCAAATGGATGAGAGATCCTGTGTGCACCTCGTCGTTTATGAAAAATGGTCTACATTTGTTCCCAGGTAGTGGTGTTGCATTCCTATAAAGGTAGGATGGAAGGACAGCGTAGTTGATCGTAACGCGGTATTGAAGGGAGGTGTAGGAGAAGAGAGGAAAAGAAATAAAGGGCGAGTGGATATGTTAATGAAAGAGACGTTTGAAAAAGTTCTAGTAGAAGCTGAATGATTTGAGAATTGTTGGTTTTAAAAATGAGTATAGAAAGTTTATGAATTTGGAAAAAATAAGAAAGTCCCGGGTAGCTCAATCGGTTAGAGCGTCTGACTCTTATGAAGGTTATCAGAAGGTTGCGAGTTCGATTCTCGCCTTGGGAGTTCCTGTTTTTTTTATTTTGTTGATGCGGGGTATGGAGTCTGAGTTTTCTTGTTTTTTTTTTTTTTTATTTTTTTATTTTTTTTTTTCTTTTGAAAAAGAAAAAGAAAAAGAATTGCTCTTAATCTTGCTTTCTATGTATGTTTGGATGATATCAAGAATGCGAATTTCAGTTGGAAAGATTTGCTGACTTGGGAACGTGGTTTTCGCATACCAAAAAGGAAAAGCTATCGTGAGCAAAGGAAAGATCGTTTACAGGCAAAAGAGAGCTTTGAAAAGGGACATTTGTTATATATAGAGGGAATTCGTTCACGAAAGCAACTGCAAACGGACTTGTGAGATTTGGTATTGAAAAGGCGAAAAAAGATGTCCAAGGAACTAGAGCAGGAGGCTCGCGAATGGATTGAGGAAACTCTACGTATAACGTTGAATGCAAACGAAGAGCTGTTAGAACAATTACGGTCAGGAGTATTGCTGTGTCAGATCTGCAAGGAAGTATTGGAGGGGAACATTCGCTTTAAAGATTCCAAGATGCCTTTTGTGCAAATGGAAAACATTTCGACATTTATCAATTTTGCTCAGCAAGTGGTTGGAGTGCCCTCGCAAGATATGTTTCAAACAGCGGACTTGTTTGAACGGCGAAACGATGAACAAGTGTTGCGAGCGATTCACTCGTTTTCTCGGTATGCAGCGAAGAAATTTCCCAACAAAGTACATGGGCTAGGACCAAAGCTAGCAGAGAAAAAGCCTCGTACGTTTTCGCCGCAGCAGCAACGAGTTCTTCGAGAAGGAACCCATAGTCTCCAGTATGGTAGCTATGACGGGCCTACTCAGGGAAGCGAAAAGATTACATTTTCTTCTAGGAGAGATCCTACAGGGAACATGTACTAACGTATGAGCGTATGAACGTATGAAAGTATGAAAGTGATAATGAAAAGGAATGCAATGGTGCATAAACATAGAGTGTTGAAGCATAAGCTTGTAGAGAGAAATGCAAATTTATTGAAAAAAAAAATAAAAAAAAAAAAAAGTAATATTGCTGTTTTCTAGTGTTGGTATTCTACTACTACTACTACTACTGCTACTACTACTACTTTACCAAGTAACCTCCACTGAAAGTGGTGTGTGTGACCTCCACCAGAGAACGCTTGGAGAGCGATCTCTGTAGATGTGTTCTTCCTTGAAATGGCCCACATAGTCCCTAGTGGGATGACTTCTTAGTGGGCCCGTCCCTAGTGGGGTACTGGGATTTGTCCCTGCGATTCCACAGCGGGGGTCTTCGGTCGGGGGTGGAGGTAAACAACCGACTCCGCGGGTGGAGTTGGAATCGCACGGGGAAAGAGGAGAACCAAGAGAGTTACAGTTTCAATTCCCGATCTCGTTCTCGTTCCCGTCCCCGTCCCCATCCCCGTTTGTTCCGAAACGTAAACAATAGCCGGAAACGAGTATGCATGCAGCAAAAGGAGGATGCGACACGACACGACATTATCTTTGCCTTGCTTTTTCCTCTCTCTCTCTCTCTCTCTCTCTCTCTCAATCCGCTCAATGCCAACGTTCAACCAGCAGAGCATGTCTTTGCTTTTACAATGCTCCCAAGTAACCCAAGTCACAGCCCTTCTTCCTCCACCAGGTCTCACCAAGTCTCACCAGGCCTCACCGGACCTAGAGCAACCACCACTGTGACTCTGCGAACCTTATACCAAAGATCCTTGCGTCATTGGAGACGATTAGGAGAGAAAAAGGCTTTTAGCATTCTAATTGGTAACTTTAATGATTTCAGTGCGGAGTCAACAAGGAATGACCTCGCTATATAAACAAAGCGCTTCGGGCCTTTTTCTTCATCTCCATTCCTTTCTTTGTTAAGAGCCGCCCTCCCTCAGCATCAGCATATTTTACCAACTTTTTACTTTTAATATTTTACTACTAGAGTGTATTAAATCGATTGAAATTCTTTTTTTTTTCTTTTCTCAAACAAAAACAAAACAAACCTCCCCTCCATCTTTCCTCTCCGTCTCTCGTATTGACACCCCCAACGTTCTTTCCTTCTTCCTGGTCATCTATCTAATAAACTCTACCCTTTGTTTGTCTCCACTCTATCGTTTCTTCTATTACAACGACCCTGTTCCTCCTCTTTCCATTGGCTATCTTTTTCCATCCCGGTCAATTGTTCCGAGTTTTTCTACCTATCATCTTTTGAATTCATTACGTAGATCCCTTTTGCATTTCGTCACTTCCAATTCTTTTTTTTATTGGCTTTCAAATCCGGTCCCGCTAATTGATCCTTTTCACCCTTGCGTCACTTTTTTCCGGTGAATCTTTTGTTGTTTACCAGTTTTCAATTTGCGATTCTTGAAATCGTTGAGTCTTGTTTGCTTGTAATTTGCTTGTAGTTTCGTTTCGTTTCGTTTCGTCTCGCCCTTTTTTTTTATTTTTTTATTTTTTATTTTTTTATTTTTGGTGTCGTATCTCTGATATCTTTTTCAATCTTCGTTTTCTTCTTGGTTACTTTTCCTTTTCTTTAGGAGCGACTGTCAATTTTTGTCCAAGGTTGTATTTATATTCTCCTGTCATCAGGTGTACTAGCCTGCTTGCTTGCTTGCTTGTTCTTCCGATCCCGGTCGCTGGAAGTGTTGTGTTGTTCGATACTACCGCTTTCTTTGTTGATTACATCAACCCGAGTCGTATAAAAGGAAACGATTGAAACTGTCAAACTTGTTTTTGTCAAGCAACGACAACATCATCGTTATTCATATCATCGTCACTCCAAGAATTACAGCGAAGCTCTTGTCTGTACTTGGAATTTCTTGATTTTTCTTTTTACTTTTATTTTTTTTTTTATTTTTCTGTTTCTGTTTTTTTTTTTTTTTTAACGAAACTTGAACATTTCTCTCACTTTTTTTTTGTGAAGACTTGGTGTTGTTCCGTAAACATTACAAAAATTCTTCCCTCTTCGGATTTCTTACTTTTACCACATTCACTTTTTTGGTAGAAAAATTTTCTCCTTTTTTTTGGTAAGAAAAAATTTCCTAATCAACAAAAAGCATTTGCTTTTGCTTTTTCTTTTTTTTTCTGTCTGTCTGTCTGTCTGTCTAACATATTTTTTTAGTTTACATTTTATTTTTCATAATGGAAGCAAATCTTGAACAAGCTGTCAAGAAGCTGATCAGCGACTTTGAATGCCCCACAGATGCTTTAAAGCATGCTATGGAAGATTTCGATGAACTTCGCAGAAAGGGTCTTGAAAAGGACGACGAAATGCTTGCCATGGCACCTGCCTACATCAGCAGTGTTCCCACTGGTGAAGAAACGGGTGACTTTTTGGCCCTTGACTTGGGTGGTACCAACTTGCGTGTCTGTTGGGTTCGTCTTCTCGGTGAAGGCAAGTATGAGATGAAGCAAAGCAAGGCTACTTTGCCCAGAGAAATCGTTCGTAACGAGTCTGCTCAACCTTTGGTTGACTTCATCTGCGACCACATCGAACTTTTCATCAACGAAAACTTCCCCGAAAAGGTCGGTGTCCCCGAAAAGGAATTCCTTCCCATGGGTTTCACCTTCTCCTACCCCATGAGCCAACGTTCCATCGTTGACACCACCCTTATTCGCTGGACCAAGGGCTTCAACATCCCTGAAGCCATCGGCCTCGACTTTGGTTCCACTTTGACCCAAGGTATGAAGGACCGCAAGCTTCCTGTTGTCATCGAAGCCGTTATCAACGATACTGTCGGTACCCTCGTTACCCGTGCTTATACTTCCAATGCCTACAACACCATCATGGGTGTTATTTTCGGTACTGGTTCCAACGGTGCCTACATCGAAAACTCCTCCGACATCCCTAAGCTCAACGACGCCGGCAACAAAGAAAAGATGCTCATCAACATCGAATGGGGAGCCAGTAGCTTCAAGAGCCTTCCCGCTACCCGTTACGACTTGCTCCTCGATCACGATACTCCTAACCCTGGCCGTCAAATGTTTGAGAAGCGTGTCTCTGGTATGTATTTGGGTGAGCTCTTCCGTCGTGCCTTGTTCCATTTGATCAAGGTTTACAACTTTAACAACGGTATCATCCCTCCCTCCGTCACCGACTCTTGGTCCCTTGAGACCTCCGTGCTTTCTCGCATCGTCGTCAACCGTTCCGCCGAAAACATCAAGGAAGTCCTTCGTCCCTACGGCATCCGCTTCCGCGACGACAGCGAAGCTTTGCTTATCTATGATGTTGCTTACTGTATTGGCCGTCGCTCTGCCCGTATCTCTTCCGTTCCCATTGCTTCCCTTTACCTTACTACTGGCCATGCCGGTAAGAAGGCCGATATCGGTGTTGACGGCTCCTTGGTCGAGCACTACCCCAACTTCGTCGGCATGCTCCGTGATGCTTTGAAGGATGTGCTTGGTGAAGATGAGAAGAACATTAGCATTGGCATTGCTAAGGACGGTAGTGGTATTGGTGCTGCTCTTTGTGCTTTACAAGCTGTTAAGGAAAAGTAAATTACGTGTTATATGTGTTGTTGAGTCTAAGGTTAAAGAATTTATGTAGTTTAATTTCATTTCTTTACAAATTTCATGAGTCTCTTTTGGACCAGTTTCATTGCATTCGGTACTGTCAAGTAAAATAAGTAAGTAACTAAGCATTCAGTACGATTATGATGAAAATATACACGCTTAAGATGTGTTGTTTTATGTGCTTCTCACATAAAATAGATATTCCAAGGAAATTAAAAGGGTGCGTTTCCAATCTTCGTGGTTGGCATTTTACTAACAGCAATCTTTCCGTCAAAAATTAATTATGAGAACGAACGAAAGGAATTTGATACGCTTCCATCACAACGAACATTCGACCTAATTCATACAAGTCGATAGTTCGCTGGCAACAACCAAACAAGATACAGGTTTTCCTTAATTGTTGTACACATCACAAAAAAAAATTCAACCCCTTTCTCTAGAGGGTAACTCTTGCACATAGAGAATAGCGTTCGTCGTACGCTCAAGTAGTCTTTGGTTTTTTCACTCCGTATTTGCTCCGCGACGAAACACGGCCTACAACACCAGCAATATCGTATACGCCTCGGATAATGTGATACTGGACACCAGGACAATCTTGCGCTCTACCTCCTCGAACTAACACGACAGCATGCTCTTGAGCATTATGACCAATTCCTGGAATGTAAGCAGTAACAAATCGGCCCGATGAAAGACGAACTCTTGCGACTTTACGGACAGCGGAGTTTGGTTTTTTTGGTTTCACTGTAAAGACACGCGTACACACGCCTCGTCTGAAGGGACCACCCTCAAGTGATAATGACTGTTGTTGATTCGTGTTTGACACATTCTTGTTTTTCTTCTTCATGGACTGGTTTAGTGTACGCATCAAAATGGAAGAGTTTTGAAAAGAACGAACATTTGGAATGCTCACAGCGCTTGGTATGCTTGGTATCCTGCCGAAAAGTCTTGGTATTTGTCGCGCGCCAAAGATAGGCAGCAGAGACCTCTGAAAGAATAGCATTGCTGTCAAACAAAAGAGGAGAAATATAAGAAATAAATAGCCAGCAGCTCCCTTAAACTGTGCGTAAAGAAACACTTGAATGAAAGCGGCACGTCGTAAGAATATGGCAAGGTTGGTTTCCTTTCGTGAGGTAACACTTTTAGTTGTTACTCACAACTTGAAGAGAAAACACAGTTGAACGCTTCTTTTATGGGCCTTGGAACGGCTTTCATCTGTGATTGCGTGTAATAATTGTGGAACTTTGATAAAGGGAAATCCTAAACTTTACAACCGTATTCACATACTTACTTTTCAAGTACTCCAAGGTAACCAAAGTGACTGTAAATGCTTTTCGGCAAAACGGGGGAATAAGAAACCAGAAAAAAAGGAAAAAGTATATTTAATCACTTTATTTACTTCGTTCTCTTTTCAAGTCCAGTCTCTGTCTTTGGTCCTTGGGCTACCCTATTAGGCAGTGTACTCAGTAAATACCTGTCTAACCCTGTCACACTTCCTCGGTCTTTTTTTGGTTAAGCATTGGTTTGTATTTCGGCCTTTTCGATTTGGATTTACTAAATTCAGTTTCTTGAAAAAGCTCTAAAAAAAGTTGATCCAGCATGAAGTCTACTTTACGGCTTTTGGCAAAAGCTACAAAAGCAAGTAAGAAAACTGGCCCTAGTGTTCGTGATGAATCCGTGCAGCTTCTGAGAAGTGCATTGTATGAAATCCCCAATGAAAATGCTCTACATATGGACAAGGAATCATGGAAAAAGCATGAAATTATCAATAGAGCCTGGGGCATACATCAAAGTAGAAAGCAAAAAGAATTGAAATGTTCATATGAGAAACAATTCCAAGCTATGCAAGAGGCCTGTGAGGAACTTCGTTTAACCAGCGAAAGTCTGTTTAATGCCTCTATGACAGGATCAAAAAGTCGGAGATTCCCTATACAGACACGGATACCCACAGACACTCCCCCAAGAATTATGAGTTAACTTTTCGTTCGGCATGTGTTTCATGTTTTACAGTCGTTGCAACAGAGGTGAACAGTTTTTGAGCGAGTGTGAAATGGTACTTTAGATTTCTTCAGCCCTTCTCTTTACTTATCATTTAATTACAGGAAAGCCTCACAGAAATACATTTTATATTAAAGCCAAAATATTATTAAGTAAGACTTATTTTTCCCTCATAAACCCCGATTCAAATTCCAAAAGTAAGCTCTAGTTCTTTTTGTTTTTTGTTTTGTTCCAATCGAAGACTTTTGATTAAATAACACTGTACCACACGTGACCATTGCTTCACATCCTGAAACGATCAAAAGATGAAAATATAATACATATTCGTAGATACACCGCCCATTTTTTTAAAGCCAGAATTTGCGTCTATCAGATTCCTCGCCAGCGTTGCTTTCAAAGAAGACTTCGCCTTTCTTATTATCCCAAATTCCTCTTTGAACCATTCTTAAGCGCATGGTGAAACGTGGTCCTAATTCCTGCAAACCTGTACCGATGCCATCTGGTCGATTCGACCTTTCTCGAAAGTCGTAACGGTGACGACGGAAGAAAAGAAAATCACGTTGGCAATGAATAGTTACAACTTGTCGACCCTGGATTTGAGGTTGCTGGATAAACAAAGATTGGAAAGCGCGAGCAACTGTTAAACCCAACCGAGTGCTAAAGTTGTTAATGATCAGTTCTGGAATATGACCACTTGAGCGACCATGGTTGGATATTTCTTGTGCAGACTGAATACTGGAAAGAGTAAAGTAAAAAGAAGGTCCACTTGGTAAATGAATTAAAGTGAGAGCGTTGGTCTGTTTGCGATCTTCATTCAAGACAATCAAGTCAGTATAACCGCGTTTGGTAGCCGCTTCAGCAATTTCATGGATTTCAATATTCCCGGTTCGTTTACGGAATTCCGCATTCGGAAAGCAGTCCAGTAATTCTGAAGCAAAGTCATAACACTTCCGTGAAGCGCGTTTGCTGGTAGTTACCAATAGTTTGGGGAATCTTCTCTCCTCGTTAAAATAGGCAGCAAACTCATCGTCTTGGATTTCAGCCTGCACCTCTTCATCTGGCTCATCTTGCAAAACCGTCTCATCGTAAACTCGTTTGGATTCAATGGTTTCAGGTACATTTTCAGCAAGGCGAGCCGCTTTCTTTTCTGGTTCCTTTTCTTCTTCTTTGGCTCTATCCTTTCGTTTTTCCAATTTTTCTTTCTTTCTTCTTTGTAATTCTTTCAAGTACAATTGCTGACGAACAATTTTATTCTTAATTGGCCCCATTTTTCTGTCTTTATGGTAACAAATTCCCAGTCTATTTTCTTTCAGAAGGCCACAAAGAAATGCTACAAGCTCTAGCACCGGTGGTAATTTCTGCTTTCAAAAATATAAAGTATAAATCAACAATAATCAATAATTTGGCTCTAGAAATCCAAAAGGTAGATGAAATTGAAAAAAGCAGAGGGTTTGTTGGTGTCAAGACAAGCATAATAGTGAGACCGTATGCATATTTTAACTGGAATAACGAGAAAATAAAATTTCGGTAATTGCAAACAGTAAATAAATAGAGGTATAGCAAAAGGAGGAATGGGTATTCTTAGTGTAAAGCTGTTTCTCCTACAAGATCAATTTACGAAGCGCTACTAGTCTAGAGTTTTTTAATCTACAAAGTATGAGCGGACGTTTTGCTTCTTCTCTCTTTCTCTGTACCGTCGTACACAAACATGGACTACAATAGCCAGAGATGCAAAAATCGAACAGAAACCATTAAAATGAAAAAGTAAAGCTGTTTATTTTTTTTAACCCAAAAGATCTAATAAATTAACAAGTTTTGAATTAAGAAATCCAAAAATCCATCCCCAAAACATTGACATTCAGCAAACGGATTAACGCAAACAGGACAATGCAAATTGATTCTTCAAAGGAAAGCACCAAAGCAAATAATAATATTTTCTATGCCCTTGACTCGTTCATATCCAAAAGCTGCACCATACCACGGCCCTTTGTTTCATTGCGAATAAGCTCGTCTAGCGTTTTGTAATTCCCGGGAAGGACGAGAGCAACACACTCATACTCGTCGTCCATATTTTCTTCTTCAACCTCATCTGCCAAAGAACGAATTTTTTCACGCAAAGGCTTTCCTTGCTTGATATCGATGACAACACGGATACGCATACGAGCACGCACAATTGGAATTTCTCCCTTCTCCTGAAGCTTACGAATCGCTTCTAATGCTTGAGACTTAGCGCTCTTGCTAGAAACAGAAAATCCACAGTCTGAAATAGCCTTCTCAATAATGGATGCAGGATAAGGACGGCGGGTGTTAGGGTCAACGCACATGAGAGTAACATGCGAAACAATGTCACGATAAGTAGAAGACATCTGGTGGCTTCTTTCTTTATCACCAACTTGAAAATCACCCTTTTGTAAAATTTCCAAGATAATAGCGTCTACATCATCTGTGCCAAAAGCACTTTTCAGGTCGTTTTTGCTGGAAACATGACCTTTAGAGACATTGCTGAATACATTATGAATTTGTAAAACTTCGTCAAGGTCCGTCTCACTGGCGAATGGTTAGCAAATGTCGGTACGACGAAAATCAGCCGACAATTGGAAGTTCCAGTTCTACTCAAAGCTTGGCAAAGCCAATCCACATTAGTAGAAACCATACTCCCTCCATTCTGTTTTTTCTTACATTTTGTTTCTCCATTCCGTCACTTTGTTTTTGTAACAAGCGATTTCGAAACGTTTTCCACCTTTTTTATATTTCACAACAGATACATTTGTCAATCGAATTTGTCCTACAGGTTGATTTATAGCTCCCATCTTGCTAGGAGAAAGTTGTTTGTTTTAGTCAAAACATGGAAGTTGCTTCATGAACAAATAGGGAAGCACAAGGTCGATCGCAATGTACACTAACGATGTCGAACGTCTTTTCAAATCGTTTTTAAGTAAACAAAGATGCCCATCATCTATTTTTTTTATTATTTGAAAAGACAGGCAATTCGTCTGTTCGTTTAGAAGCGATTGCATCTATCTGAAACAAAGGTAAATTTGAATCTGATATTAAATAGGTTCCAACTGTACAGGGAACGCATTTGATATTTCATTTTATGGCTGGTAGCACTATTAGTACAAGCAATGCGAAGAAGAACCAGATACTCATGGACACGTATTAATTGACAAAGTAGACTTCTTTATTGTTGACTTGATAACATTTTGTTTTCCATGAAAGCTTTCTTGTTTTATGTTTACACAGTATCTCCTATTTAGCATATATGTCTAATATACTTATAACAAATTTTACAGCTATATTACTTACAAATATTATTATACTGAAAAGTACTGCTAGGCTGGAATGTTTTTCCGCATTCGAATTTCTACTCGTTGAATCCTGCATCCTTTGTTGCGTTCGCCTTCGCTAATAGCTATATCCTTACTAGCAGCAACTTGGTAGGAATGCAGCATTGAATTTGCATGCTCCTGGAAGTTACATGAATTAGCATTTTCTTGTTAAAATTAGTGAGTTTAAGTCACTACATTTGGTTAAATAGGAGTCACTCTTTTATTGGAAGATTTGACTGCTTTATTGGTAAATTTTGGTAGAACTTTTGAATCCCCATCTCAACTCGATACAGGTACGGTATGAAAGATTTGCGGACTGTGTTTCCAAAGTATTATGGAGGTGGGAAAAGCCTTTTGAGATCCAAACGCAGTTTGCCTGTTCACATGCGGACGCGTCTTTACGATCATCTAAGAAGCAAGGAATTCGATAGGGATCCTACTGAAGCTCAATTGGAATTACCAGTCGTACCTCCTACCTCAAGAATACCTTACTGGAATGTTTTCAAAGGTGACTACGTTCACGTTCATAGCGGCCCTAACAAAGGGAAATGGGGCCGTGTGTTGGATACAAACAAATACACAAATGGCATTACCATCGAAGGTGTAAATGTGCGATCCGTAAGAATACCCAAGTATCTTTTAAGAAGCCCTCCGGAAGATGGCAAGGACCCTGTTGTGGATCTCGCCCACGAAATTCCCTATTCGCAAATTCAGTTGCTAGCAAACGCTAAAAGTACCGACGGAAAACGCGTCCTTGTACCCGTGGAAGCCACTTCAAAATCCAATTCCCCAAAAGGTCGAAAATTAATCGCTCCTAATTACGAAGGAATCGACAATAAAGACGTTCACCTCCCAACCCCAAAGGATGATAAGCCTCAACGCGCTGACGGCAGTATGGACACAAAGGAGTCTACTGTCGCTAAAGTTACCTGGAGTCCTAGTTTGACTGAAGCTCCCTTGCCTCCTTTTGCCGTTGGTGATTTGCGTGTCAATTGGTCTCGTCGTTTGGAGCATGTTTGGGCATACAAAAAAAACAAGAAAGATATTTTCGAAATTGCCAAAAACTTGGTTCGCGCCGAAAATACCGCTGAAGCTTTCGTTAAACAATATCCCGACCATGTCACACAGAAAAAACCCAGCTCATGAATACATCTTTAATAATTCTTGCAATCCTTCCTTTTTTCATACGCCAAAAGCTATCCAACCCACCCTATTTTCCAGTGCTCTTCCAAAAATAAAATTTTTACGTCTTTAATTTCAGCTCCTTTTTTTTTCTATTTACAGCAGAAGAATGGTTTTTTCAATTACTCAACGCTGGTTATTGGAAAAATACGAAGTACACAAATATTGAACACAAGAAACACTTAAGCACAGTAAGATACAAAGTTCATTAGAAAAAAAATTGAATTGTGCATCGTTAATTAAAAGATCGTATCATCGTTTAGCTAGGTCATCCAATCTTGCTTGTAAATTGCCCTCTGACTTGAGCTCTGGTACACTTCCCACTTGTGTTGCGGCATCTGGTAGTCCCTGGGATAAATCTACACCTACCTCATCCAAGACTTTGTCTACAAGCTCATCGGCTTCGTCTTCGTCGTCACCTTCCAAAGCATCATCCATACTTTCATCTATCATTTCTTGGCGTTGTTCCATCATGTCGTTTTCTCTTTCAAATTGCTGAGCAATACGTGACATAGCTGGCAAATTCATGCTCTTATTCATGCCACCGAGCAACTAAAATAGGTTGTATTAGCAATGTCCAATACCCTCAAGAAGCCAATTGCTTGATTTTCTAAAGAATACATACCCGAGTAGCACCACGCATACTTTGCATCATTTGTTCACTTGTTCTCGTTGTCTATTTGAGTTTTGTTAATAGATGTTCCCTTAATCTTCATAGTTCCTTGTCATCATATGCAAGGCTTTCCATAGGCGACTTACCTGAAGACGAAGAGATATGGCTTGTAATTGAGTCTTTGCATTCATCATCTTTTTTCTGCTATTTCGCAAACGCATCATATCTCGAGCTTGAATCCTAGCGGCACCTGTATTCCCTGCTTTTGCACTTGATTTAATCTCTTGAACCAAAGATTTCTCTCGCTGATCCAGTTTGACCTTTTCACGGTCTAACTCCCGCTCAGCTCTTCCAAGAGATCTTTGATGAGCACGTAACTGTTCCTGTGGTGATTTTTGGCCTCCAAATAGCCAGGATGTGAGTCCCATGTTTATTTCGTTCTGGGGTGCTATAGAAACTTAGGAAACACCTAAAAAGCTCGATTGTATAAAATATCTTTGTATCTTTCTAAAACTTAACTCAAAAATCGAACAGTCTGACCCTCTTAGATGAATGGTATATGTGTTGCATAATACCTATGAATGTTGGAAGTCAGCCTAATAAGAGATTCCAAGATGTTTGTTTATTTGGGACCTACCCAAATTTTCATTCATTTATTTAATGTATATTTAAAAATTGAGCAACTTGAATGCAATGTTTAACAATTTGGAGGTTGCCGTAATTGTGCTGAATAAAAGAAACAGAAAACCTACTAATTGCCAGTAACTAAAATGCTGAATTGGAGAGAAAACTCAAAGAAAAAGAAAACTAAGATGAAACAATTTTACGGTGTCAAACCCTTGCAGCTGTAAGCAACAATTAAGGCGAAGGATCTAAGTATTTCAGTGGGAGACATGGAATGAGCGTTAAACATAGGAAAGCGTGTAAAGACAGACAGTCATTAAACAGGAGCTACTCTTATTGCTCTATTCTATCCTCAATTTGAGGGTTCTCTTTTTCCCTAAGGGAACTAGTACTTTACCACTTAAGACGCCATAAGATTATTAACATAAAAGGTTTACTGACTGAAATAAGTAAAGAGAGACGTACCCTCAACTTTTTTCTACAGTGTCATTTAGCCTAATGTTGGAGACTGTTAATCTATAACTGAATTACAATCATCTTTGTCAGAATTGGATCGTTTTCCTTGTGAGAGCTTTTTTGAACCACACAGAAAACCATAATATTTTGTTTGAAGTCCAAAATCTCAAAATGGTTCGAAAACCAAATCAGACAGACATTCAAGACTTCACCAAAAGCGAAGCTCAGACCCGTCTTAACGAAATGGATTTTAAAGGGTTAGTACACGACAAAAATGACCTTTCAAAGGTTGAAAAAAAGCGGACAATTGAAAACGAACCCGAGACAACAGAGAGTGATAAGAAAAAACCGAAAACCGTTGCAGTTACAAAACCGGAAATAAATATTCTAAATAAGCCTGTTCTACATGATACAACTCGAACAGTTTCGAATTTTCTACTTCATTATTTGACTAATGAGCCTGTGGAAAACATTGAGGTAAGTCAAGTCTCAAAGGGTTTCTAGATTATCGTCCGCCTGAATGCACTCGTATCTAATTCTTATAATGCAGATTGAAGCGAAACTTGGCACATTGATAGACCTTGATTCCCAAAGTCGGTTTGAATTTCCGGTCTTGAGTGAAACCGTATTAAATCCAGAGTTCAATCTTCGGACTCGGTTTCAGAGCGATATGCCTGCTTCAGAACACAAACACTTTAATGAATTTTTGAACAGTGCATTTAGAGAATCACAAAGACCCGGCCGAATTCCAATTGTCTATAAACACGTGAAGCAGGTGGATTTGTTTTATGACTCTAAAAGTCATGGCCATGATAGAGTCCGTGTAACTCGAGACCAGAAAGATAATCGAGTCCTTGCTTGCGTAATGAAACGTCGAGTTGCTGACCTATACCTATACTGCCCTAATGATGCCTTTGATGTCAGAATTTCCATTAGTGATGAAGTTCCCGTTTCTATGCCTTCCCAAGAGACTTCCCCTTTGTTGACTAGAATCAAGGATCGTGTTGGGTACCAACACCAAGATGTTAAAATTGATCTTACCATGACAATTCAAAATGATCCAAGGTACGAATCCACGAAACGTCATGAATTAGAAGTCGAATTCAATAATACTGCGGGCTTACGTGAACGAGCTATGCGTGCTAAAGAAGGCGTCGAGCCATCTTGGGATAGGAGGGTTCAGTTGTTCTTAGACAATATTCGTATCCTTCGTCGTGAGAACTCATAAAAGTACATCTTACCTGAACAACACTTCTCTTTAAAATTCTTTAACCCTTCCGTTTTTTCTTGGCTCGTATTACAGATCAAACCGCCTGTTGGTTCCTCTTGTCTGACACTTCAAAGACAGATCCTCGTCTCAAATTCACATGCAAGTTGGGTGTCAAATTTATGGAACCTTTGACGAATGTAACAGTCGTACAATTTTCTAGTTCAGCTTCCAATAAACCTCGGATGTTTCCTTCAGTACCTTAATTTATTACTAAATTACAAAGGGTCATTCAGGGTACTCAGCTGTTGTTTAACACTGGAGTATAGGTTAGAAGCGTAATTTAATCATAAAGTCGGTTATTACTCTCATCAAATTGTTTAGAGGAATCCAAATAAAAGATGCGGCAATATTAATTAGTTCTACAATCCTGAGACTACAGAGTAAAAATATAAATTACACAAAAAAGGGAATCAGATTCTATTATACATATACATAAGGAATGGTTCATCAAAGAAACTTAAACGAAAATGCACGAGTTCTGTCAACTCTTACAAAATCATATATCACATCCTAGATTTTTAAGCACCGGTGCTTCCAAAACCGCCAGAGCCACGAACAGTAGCCTCCAAGTTCTCAACCTGCAAAACAGGAGGGGTGATAATTCTTTCTAATATAATCTGGGCAATACGGTCACCGACTTTGACTGGGAAATCAGAGCCCCCATGGTTGAAGAGCAAAACGCGAACGTGTCCACGATAGTCAGCGTCAATAACACCGGCACCAACGTCAATGAAGTGCTTAGCGGCAAGTCCGCTTCGTGGAGCAATGCGTCCGTAAGTGCCTTGTGGAACAGCAATTGACAAATCTGTGTCTATCAAAGCTTTTCCATTGGCAGCAATAGTGCATTCGGCTGATGCATACAAGTCATAGCCAGCGGCCAGAGCAGAGCCTTTTGTAGGTACTGTAGCTTTATCAGAAAGTTTTTGAACAAAAAAACTCATTATAAACGTTATTGATTTTTGATGAGAATAAACAATTACAAGGTTCTACTACCTCAGCTATCCTTTATATCTTATTTAATTTAGATCGCGACGCGAAAATTGAAGCCACGACGCGTCGCGTTTGTTTACACATGTACCAACAAAATTATAGCTAGACGAATTGAGTGCAAGTAGATGGTTTCTTTTAAATGGTTTGCCAAAAGGTATTGTCTTGTACACGGGTAAACGCATGTGATGTTTTAATACCTATGTGTTATGTGCTTATTTCGTCTACTACAAAAATGAAGCACTTAATTACGAAAAGAATTCAATTATCATTGAAATATACCAATGGAAACTATCAATAGAAGAATAATATCCATACAAAAATTTGTAGAAGAGAAAAGCTGAAATAGTATCAAAATATTTATCATGACCACAGAATCTCATTAAAGTCATCAGTCATTTCACCCACTTTCATATTTAAAAAAAAATTACGTAAAAACCTAGTTATTAATTTTGAAACAACAATTTCAACAACATTAATTATACTAAAACCATAGTTTAATAATTCACTGAGTAGGGTTTCTTTTGAGGAGAAAAAAGGGAAGAAATCTTGCGGAACATAGAGTTACTGTTACTCCTTCCCGACGAATGAGCAAGTTGTGCATTACTTGATGCGCAACGCTGGGTACAAGTTCGTGAAGTATAGAGTGGAACAGAAGCTGAACGACCGTTTGCAGAGGTAATTTGTCGCTTGCCCTGCGTTGACAGTGAATTAGGTCTCCTAGGTGTTCTTATTGATGTACTAAAAACTGGTGCAATACTCGGATCATCTGTAGCTGGCACAAGATCAAGAGAAGAGTCGGGGGTGGAGATTGGGCTAGGCGTTTCGTAACCAACAGTTCCGCTATAAAAGGTGATGTTTGGGAATATACGGGTATAGCCATAACGATTATACGGGAAATAGTCTTCCTGGTCGAAAGGCGAGATGGAAAGCACCCGTACTCCAATCGGGTCAGAAGTTAAATTGGGATCAAAATCGTAATTCGGAGTGACATTTTTTAACATAAGATTTGACTCATCCTCAACATGCATAAAGCCAGGACGCTTATGTTGTTCTTCGTTTCCTCGACAGGAATTGAAGGAAGGGTAAAATGGGGCAATTTCATCAACTCTGTTCATGGTGCTTTCGACACAAAAATCATCCCTCTCACCCTCATTAGTGATATTTTCTTGACTTGTTCCATTATTTTTCTTGAAAAGGCTTTTATCATGAATGATATCATACAAGCTTAGATACTTGTTTTTATCGAAAAGTTTCTTTTTGCGTATATCGTCTTGGAGGCACTTTGACAAAGCACGGTATACTCTTTTCTCGTCATTATCTTCATACAATTGCAACTTTGTGACTATGCTTTTGGAAGACGATTTCCTCCATAAAAGGCACATACAATCAACTACTAAAGGATCAACATCAAGACTTGAATAAGGTAAAGAGGACTTTGGCAGTAGCGTTTCGTTGGGCTGCTCTAAGTTTGACTGAATATAAGGATGGTTAAGTATTTCGGGAATCGTGATGCGGGTTGAAGGATTCACATTCAACATTTTATGTAATAAGTCTTGAGCTGCTGTAGAACATGAACACGGCAAATCGTAAGCTCCATTTAATATTTTGTCATAAACAGTGCCTGTGGAGCTGCCCCCAAAAGGTAACTTGTTAGAAAGCAAAGCATAAAAAATTACACCACAAGACCATATATCGGCGGGAGCACCTTCATAAGGCGTATGGGAGACAACTTCTGGAGCTAAATAATGCAAAGATCCACAAAAGTTTGTAAGGTAAGAATTATCGGGTTCGACCGTAGCCATTCCGAAATCGGCGATTTTAAGAACACGCTCATACGGGTTGATAAGGATGTTCTCTAATTTCAAATCACGATGTCGAAATCGAAATTGGTGGCAGTGAGAAAGCGCGTCTAAGAGTTGTACCATATAATGGGCTACATCCTTTTCTGACAAAGCACCATGCTTGCGAACGTAGTCAAACAGTTCCCCACCGGGAACATACTCTAAAGCTAAATACATGTTTTGATGGTCAGTCCAGACATCATACAACTGCAGAATATTGGGATGGTGCAAAAGACGCATCATCAAAATTTCCATTCCTACCGATACATCTTTGATAGGAAGAATTTTGACTGCCGCCAAATTTCCAGTTTTCACATGTTTGGCTAGGCGAACACAGCTGGTTGAACCAGTTCCCAAAGTTTTACCCAGACGCCATAGACCGATCGTGTTTTTATGTCGTTTCACCATTCAGCAGAAAAGAATGAAAAAAAAAAAAATTAAACAAAAGGTTTGCCAATGGTAACAAAATCGTCAAAAAATCAAATATGGATTGAACCGAGAAAGCGGTAAGATTTCCCTATTTCACAAAATCGAATAGAATACAAAATAATCTGCAAAACATAAAGCATAAATAAAAATGGCTCAATAGAGAAGTCAAGTTTACGGATATTAAGAATAACTTAAGATGACCAAGAAAATATGTTTCAATCAAAATTGCACCAAAGAAGCGTCAAAAGAAAGAGGAATTTAAAGAAAACCGAAACGAAAAGAAGAAAGACGAAGGGAAAGGGAATACGTGAAATATGTTTAATATAAGAGGGGACGTGAAAAAAATTATAAATAAGTCATAAAGGGAAAAGTAATGAATAAATGAAGTAAAATAATATCCTTAAATTACCGAAAAGACCTGAGAACTAAAAAACCCAAAAGATAAATTAAAAGATTAAAAAGGAGAAACACTCGAAACGTAAAAATGCAGTCGTATACCTAAAACAAAAGACGAATTAGTATGCGCTAGTAAGTCATAAATGAGAATGACAAGACAGAATAAGAAATTTCTGCTTGGGAATCCAGATTGAAGTACGGAAAATTTGTTCGATTATTAATAACTAGTAAATATGCAAGAATAAAAGACAGATTAACAAGTTTTCAGTAAACTTTGGCCGTATATATTTGACAAAGGACAACATACTGGAAGCGCTACGGCTTTATGAGCTTTCTCAATGGGAAGGGTAGGGCATTTTTCTTCGGAAATTTCGCAGAAAGCAAGTCGTTTTTAAGAGAAATGGAAAGAAATAAAATACATTGAGGAAGATTAGAAAAATGTTCTATAGATCACATAGAACAGAGATTCCAATCAATCAAAAATCATGGAATTTCAGCTACAGTGGATCCTAGCTGAGCTCTCAGGCAAGTCAAGAAAGGATGTCGTTATACGCTAATGTATAAATATACCTACATGAAAACAAAACTACTCGTTCTTTGCTACTGCTGTAAATGAGGTTCGAAAGGTATAGCAACAAACGTTTTATAAAAAAAAGAATGAAACCGTCCATGTGAATGCTGGACAGACTGTAAAGTCGAAAAGTGTTTCTTAATGTCCCTAAGCTACCTTACGAGTCTCTTTCTGCTTTCAATACTTCCTTGTTCATTCACTGTTTACTACTGTATTCCGACGTATTGAAATTCTGATCAAACAAAGTGCAAAAGAAACCCTTCGCAGAGAGTAGCCTTTTCTATAAACCACAGAAAACTCACTAACTAAAGTATTATTCTGTCAAATTTGATTCATTATGGTGCAGGTATCCTTTCAAGAGCAACCGAAAAAATCACCATCTGCTTTCTGATATACAACATGTCCTGGAATCTTTAAGTACAGGCTATTTATATACTAATTACTATCCTATAATTTAAACAACGAAGAAAAGCAAGCCTTTCAGGCAGCTGTGTTTTGTTTACATTTTAGTAAACAAAGGATTTGACACATTGTTACTTGGGTAGATAACAGCATATAACGCACTTTAGTTTGCTTCGGTAAATGGAATAAGGATTGAACGGTGAGACAAATTTCAATGTTTAGAGGTAGAACTTGGCGTCTTCCAACCACTACTTGAAAATTGAAGGTAGGATGACCAGATACTCGACAAAACGGAAACACCGTAGCAATGGCAATCACCATCTCTACCGAACTCGTGTGTACGGAAGGTAAGTGTTTAGTTCGCCGAGTGTTGTCAATTCGCTTAGGCGCTTGATTGATGAACATTGTATTAACAGAGGAACAGAGATTTGGATCAAATTCACCAAGACTTGGTTGAGCCAGAAAAACATGAAAAAAAGCCTCTAGATCCTGACCTACCTGGCTTGGGACAGCATTACTGTGTTGAATGCGCTCGTCACTTTGCCACTGATGAAGCGATGCGTCTCCACAAGCGAACCAAAGTTCACAGACGTCGTTTGAAAGACTTAAAAGAGCCTGCATATTCACAAGAAGAAGCAGAGGCTTCTGTGAATATTGCTCATCCCAAACCAGGTACTTCTTCCGATGTGAATCAGAATAAGGAACCCCAGGCAGTCATGGCAGATTAATGGATCATAGCATTGAGCTAATGTTTTAGTTACGGTCTGCTATAGTCTTCGCGCTTCTCAATGGCAGAAGCTCGATTTCATTTTGCTGTTGGTTCTCTATCCATCAGTTTCATATCGTTTGACATTACTCGTTTTGGGGGAAAGTTACAAAACGTTCCTGAAATCGAGTTGTGTTTTCGGTATCAGTTTCCCTATTTAAAACTCTCTTCTTTTTAGGTTTTTGGATTTTGGTACATATTTAGGTTTAATTTAGTAATGAATTCTTCTTGGCATATCCGCAAATCCTTTATAAGTTTCAGATTACAGTATTCATCTATTGAATCAATGAGAATAAAGAGTTGAGCTCAAGTTGAGTATATGATGTGTGACAGGAAAATATTAATATTAATATTAGAAGAAACATAGGCGAAGAGCGATTATATCAATTTCATACCATAACAAAAGGAAAGAATACAAAGAAAGGAAAAAGGTAAAAAAGCAATTGCTTTTCAATTTTTAACGAAGGTCCACCATTTCTACACTGGCATCAATCTCTCTGATATGTCCATTTTGGCTTATTTTTGTATAAACTTGTCCTTCGTGCATGTGAAATAAGCCAGGTGTTCGACAGTGTATGATTTTTTCAAGTCCTTTTGGATCAAGCAAACGGAACATACCGGATCTAAAAACAACTGTGTTAGCTTAGGCTGAACATGTAGAAAAAAGTTAAAACAAATCAATATACTTACTCTGGTGTTTTTGAAGGAGACATAACAATGGCGATTGCTTCAGGGAGCATCAACTGGTAAGAGCAATGGGTATGTAAATCAACGCTACTCATGAAGCATGTCTGCGTAGGATGTGTATGGATCCAACCTAACGTCAAAAGGTCATGTTTATCCTGGTAATCAAATAACGCTGTTTCATCTGTCGTACCACATGTATCTGTTGTAGCTTCCTGAGCAGGAATGACAAGCTGCGTGATAAAAAACGCATTTTGCCTCAACTTTCCACAAAGAATGCCACACGTTTCCAATCTTTTCTTGGTATTTAGTTCGGCAACTCGAAGGAACTTTGATTTCAGAGACTTTGGAAGATAAACTGTTCGCAATGGCTTCCCTCCTTCTGTATAAGCACGAATTTTGAAAGATCCTTGAGGCTTTTTGGGTTCTGAATATGGAATAATGTGACCCGTTTGATTATCCAAAGACACTTCGGGACTTAGGGATTGAGGAAGAGAAGCATGATTTGATGGTTTGGAGGAATTAACCAAAGACTGAGATTCGGGCACTGGAGTGGAATAAGAAGAATCCAAAGATGATTGAAGAGAAGAATAATCAAAGATTGGTCTAGAGGAAGATGATGAAACACTGGATAGTAATTCATTGGATGCATCTCGTGGAAGAATCTGTAGTTCAGAAAGTGCCCATTGTTCTAATTGCGGCTCAGAAACAGGAGATACTTGCCGCTTTGGTTGAGGTAACGATTTTACCTGTTTCGGTGGAACTGAAGCTTGCCTCATTTGATATTCTTCATATTGCTTTTCTACCAAAGGCTTTAAAAGCTGAATCTCTTGTAATACCTCGTTCTTAACAATCTATGACAATAATGGTCAATTTCTTGCAAGTCCTCTGAATGCGCGATGAAGCAACTGTAGAAAGACACAAACCTGAAAGTATTCAAACAACTGTTTTCGGTATCCTTGGGATTCTGGATGCTGCTGGCATTTTAAAAATAACTCACTATAACGTATCAAAAGAAATGCTCCATTGGAATAGTCCTTTTCTAGTACATATACATGAGCCTAAATCCATTCGGGTGTTTGTTAGCATTTCAGCACAAAAGCAAAATTGAGACGCAATTGGATTTCAGTAAAAAAACAACATACTTGTTTTAAGATGGCCTGTGATGTTCTTAGCCAGTTTTTCAATGGTAGGTTCGCATTGAAGGAGAAATTGCTAGCACGAGTAGCAAGATCGGAGTAGGATAAGGGTGTCTCTGATTGCTGAACAACACTCATAAAGAAGACCACTAAACTATGATATCCGCAGCCGCTCTACGAAATTGATGTTTTCTGGTGGTGCCAAAGGTAGAAATGTGAATTTCTTAGACGAATAAGCAATATCGTTACGAAAAGGGATTGTGTGGAGGATCTGCATGATCTTCACAAATATGAATTTTACGTTTGTATCAATTAACGAGGTAGAAAGTAGATCACTAAAGGAAAAGGAAGGTAGATGGATTCTATGAGAATAGCTATTGTAAAGAAGGTAAACAATTAATGAACAAGCTTCATGATGGAGACTTGAAATCTATGAGAAAGAAACCTGATGTGAAAACAATTTACTCCCTACCGGTCAGTTCATACCCACCGTAAGGAGGATGGAAGCAAAGCATTTTCAACCAAACGTAGACATCTTTATTGTATGCCAAAAAAGCTAAAAAAGATGAAATGACAAACAAAAATAGAAAGATAGGAGAGCTACTATATTTTGCTTCGTCGCATTTCTTTACATGCCGAGTTTCAACAAAAGGGAACGTTCTAAGATTCTTGGGAAAAAAACAAGACGAAAAGACGAATAGGTAGCGAACAGAAGAGTGTAAACAGATACAAGATAATATAGAATCCAATGGTTACTGTATAAAAGCTGGAAAGCTGTTACTGCAAAGGAATTTTCCTGAGAATTATATTTCATAAATAACAGTCGACATTATCGATAGAGTAGTATAGAATAGAATAAAGAAAGCAAGAAATAGGTGGATCATCAGATCCCTAGCGAAACTCGCATACTAACTTTATGCAGTGGATGCTGTAGGTGCTTTCTTTTTCTTCTTGTTTTTCTTTCGGTCACGTTTCTTCAACCCAATCATTCCACCTTTGCAAACCTCTGTATATTTTCCAAAGAATTCTGTAAAGTTCTCGGCATCTACAGTTGTCGAGATTTTCCAGTTTGCTCCATTCTTAGCTCTAAGTAAGATTGATGGTTTGGTATTCTGTTCATCACCAGAGGCTGGATCTAGGGATATCAATTAGCATGTCTTCTACCAGAATGCATCTTCTTGTTCTTTCAAGTTCATACTTTTCTTTTGGGACAAATACAAGGAACTAGCTCCTTTTCCTTCCAACTGCTGTAAGTGCTCTGCTAGTTGAGCCAGGTACTACAAAACGTAACAAATTAGTTTCAGACTCTTGAGTAAAAAACTACTTACCTGCTCGTTACTCAAAAGCATAGCAGATATAAAAAGAAGTAGATTTCATACTTGTCTTTATTTCTTCTCGTAATACTTTAGCATGTGCTTTGCGACTCACTAAATGCAAATACCGTGACTTGATAGGAAGCGTTGAGTATACAAACGCGAAATATTGTACAAGAAGAAACATTCAAGTTACAGACGTGTTACTCAAAATAGACGATGACAGAATCAAAGGAAGGAAGGTGATGGTTACAAGAGAAGACTCAAGCATCTCTACACGCTGTCGAGATCAAGATCAAAAATTGAACAATTACTGAAAAAACAAGATATTGGTTATACTGATTCATAGGATCAGCTCGTGCATTGGTAAAAGTTCGTTCCTCCTCATAGCAAAACAAGTAAAGAAAGCATCAGCTCCAGTGACACTAAAAGCGTTCGCAGAAATCAATTTCATAAGCCCTTTAAGAACCTTTTTAGATTTGGAGTACCATTTTAAGCAAGTACTCGCTTCAATAATTTCCTGTGCCTTATTCACTAATGGGAAAGTCAGCCTATGAGATAATATACAACTTGATAAATTAATAATCTCCAGATGTACGAAAGTAACCTTTTTATGCTTTCATAAATAATTATATTAAGTTGCCTATGAGTGAAATTCCAATCGATCCGTTATAAATACGAAGATGAGATGTTAAACTTCAGACATTATAGACATTAGGTTGTTGGAGACGCTCTTCAATAAAGTTATTTTTTCTTTAATGTATAATCATTAATCTGTGAAGAATTATTGGATTCTCTATTTGTCAGGGAAATCTTCAATACTTCATCCGGAGTACGCTTTCCATAGGACAACCATCGTCGAGTTACAAAGGCATAGCTATAAGAAAACTAAATAATTGTAGGTCATTAAGTAAAATCATTAGCCATCAGTAATTTATCTTGCAGCCTTAAAAGCAGTCATCAAAGTTTTCGTCCATCACAAAGTCATCTTGAGAATCCAAAAGTTTCGGTTCAACGTCAAAATATTGTACAATATCTGCGATTTTTTTCTGATGTTGCTCAAATTCATCAGCTTCGTCCGAATTTCTAAGGAGAAACCCAAAAACCATGCACGGATCTAGTTCCTGAAGTGATATCCGTCGTAAACTAGCTGTGTGGAATGTATCCTCAGAGGCCGGTTGAGTTGTTGTATGGGCAGAATATGTGCAATGTGGATCAAGATAAAAAAGCTGTTGGTTTTGTCGAGCATAAAAATAATGCGCAGATCTAGGCCGACCACCAGTTATACCAACGAACGAAGGAATTTCAAAAACGCGTAAAATTTGCTCATGATATATATCATTAACAGTATCAATGCCCAATCGCGTAGGAATTAAAAGTAGTATAGGAAATGGATTTTGGAAGAGCTGATCTCGATAAACACTTGTACCATTCTTGGCCACGTATACATTTAAGTCAAGGCCGTCATATTGTTCACAAAGTCGTCTGTAAATATGTTAGTCGTATATACCTTTAGATTCTTCCATGAAAGGACTTGAACTGCAGATAGCATGATCGCACACAAAATACTAGCAACAAGCAAAGAAAACATTAAAACCTTTCAATTTTGGAAGACATATCAATCGAATAACTTACGAAACACATGTACTAGAAGCACTCGGACCAAACCATTGCCCAGGTGGAATGTCACAGGATTGTTTTCCAATAGACACAAATTGATGAATTGAAAATGGAGCAGCTGGTTCGTCCGCAAACAAATTCACTATACTAAAAAAAGGCTTTTCTGGATATAACTTTCGAATACTATTAGCTAGCAACGTTTGAGTAGATCGAATCATGCATCCCCAGCCAGCATCAGAAGCCAAATTTTCTAAACCTTCAATTCCTGATCGATAAGTAATTGTAATCAGCGAAAACGAGTCTACTAAAAATTTCTCCGGCCATCGACCATCTTCACTTTTGTAAGAATGTCCTAAAAACCATATCAATGTTCCTGGAGGTTCTGTATTTGAAGGAGCAAAATGTAAATATCGCTCTATAAAGCGTGCCATAAGCTCCATGCCCTTCCTTCTTTTTCAATTGAATTTCGATAATATCTTTATAAGTAATGAAGGACGTTTTGGATCACAATGGCTTATAAAAGGCATTGGCCCATTCCCAGTTTTTACTATCGCAAAGGCTTGCTTTGCATTTTCCCTGTTCACAGAAGTGGAGACATGAGAATTCGAAATTGCGTTGTAGAGCGGTAAATTTTCTGCGCAATCGTTCATTTTCGTTAAATGCTATGTAAACAAATATTCATCAATTTTAACCAAAAAACTCTTGAAACGAGAAAAGACAACAGTATCGAAATTATTTTTACTAATTAAACTAGATTTCATCTTAACGAGCTATACGAACCTAGGTACTTTACATTGGATACTGTCAAAGAGACCCAATTCACGCCTGCAACCTAATTTGCACAAGTACTAGGATTTCCCGTAAGATTGGCTTTCCAGTGTCATTTCCAAGGACAATTTTCCATAAAAACTTGGGGTTTTTGACGTGTAAAACATACCGTGGATTTCGTGGTCGATTTTCCATTTCTACTTCGTTGCGTTCTGTGTCAAACATCCGTTGATTCCTTTTTGGTTGGCCTTCAATGCTTTCTTGTCCCTTTAGCTGTAAATCACAAGGGTATTCCCCTACGGAATTCATTCATCACTTGGACACACCTCATGATATCCCTTTGGCTGCTTTGAGTTCAAATGCTTTTTTATGCGCTCCCGAAGTCTTCTCTCATTTAGAAGCTAATAGATCTTTTGCACAGAATCCAAAAGAGCTTCTTGAAAACTCACAAGCGGACGCCTTAAAGCGTGTCTTAAAAGTCCAACAAAAGGAAAGAGCAGCCGGAAAGGAAAAATTATTTCAATGTCTCTTTTGTGGGTCAAAACATTTATACACACGTGAAGAATGGTTCGAACATAGCTTTGACGTTCATGAACTCAACATTGGATTATCGGATAACGTTGTTTATTTTGACTTGTTTCTAAGCAAAATGAAAAAAGAATTAAAGGAGTATGTCTACCGATTTTATTTTTTTTACTAAGGATCATTTTTACTAATTCGCTTAGAGTTCGCTGTCTTTTTTGTTCTGCGTCTTTTCCAAACGCTGACATCCTTTATGATCACATGTACAGAAAGCGACATTTCAGATTGAATTCAAAGTCGTCCAAATATGATGAGCACTACATCGTAAATTATGCTTCCATTATAAAACCCTTTGCTTCTTCCAGTGCCGACAAATTCCTGGCTGACGAAAATGACTCAGAAACTGTATCTGAGTAAGTTTCTCATGAACTAAGATATACTAAAGAGATTTTGCTAACTTTTTTTTATTAGTATAAACGATGAGGACGCAGAACCAATTATCGCTAAATGTGTATTTTGTGAGGAACGATTAGAACCCGAGGAATGCTTTCGACATTGCAAAACAATCCATAACTGGGATCTATTCTCTATTCGAAAGCTATACCATTTGGACATTTATGGTACAATCCGCGTTATTAATTATGCTAGAGCTACTCAGTCAAAAGACATCCCTAAGAAAAACGATCCTTTTTGGACTGAATCTATATGGCTCATTCCAGTCTTGGAAGATGATGCATTAATAATTTCTCTCGATGAATCTGCAGAAGATACATGATAATCTTCTATTTCTTATAAAATAAGTCTTGAAGATCTTAGTAATCTCCCCAATGCCCTTTCAATATCCCCAACTACCTTTCTTATTGACCATAATTTAAACCCCGAGCGTTCACAATTTACTCGTATAAAGAATACCTTTTCAAACTGTACGTTTGCAAATAGTTCTTGAAACTCTTAATGGAAATGGTACGTGCGTTTTATTTTGTAAAAGCAATCTTGTTCAACTATATTTGCAGAACCAAGCTTTCTTTGCGAACAGAACTTACATTATAAAGAATAAATGCACAAAAAAGGATACGAAAAAGGTTCGATTATTTATTTTATCTATGGATGATGCTGCGTATATACTAAAATATATTTAAGATGGAGTCGTCTAGTTTTTAAATTGTACATAGGAAGCAAATCTTTTCAGAAACAATAAAATGAATACTAAAAGACACACGATGGACTTTTGGTAGTACCTAAAAGCAATTATGACTCAGTTTCTTTACCTTTGATATTGGGATAAGCATCATGGAGTCTTTAGTCAAAAGTCAGCAACAACTTTTTGTTTTCTTTTATTAACTTTAGAAATCAATTGTATTTAGAATATGAAGTATAAAAAATGTATGTATTGAGGAAACTGTTAATCATCACTACGTCCAATTCCTTACATGTTCCACCTTGGTAAACTAACATTGAAGTGATTTTACGTTGTTTTACTCATTCACGAGAATAAAAATCAGCTTCTTTTATTAATTACCTTTCTATTACTCTACTTATTCATACTCAAGTAGACTTTATAGCGAATTTAACCAAATGGCAATCCAGTTAGGAGATAAGGTCACAGGAGGCTTCCAACAGTTTGCGGATCTATTATTAACAAAGATACCTCTATTCACTGTTGCAGTTGCACTCATAACATTCGTCTGTGGCATACTAAACGTTTTTCTTCCTGTCACCTCCTACTTTGGCTTAAGCGTGAGCAATATCGCCCTATTTAGGCGTACGTGAAGGCTACTACCTGTTTTAGTATTAACTGTTGTGTAGTTCATACGCTGAACACTTATCCATTAGTTCACCATGGGTTTTTAACGTTCCTTTTCGGTCTCGCCGGTATATTCTTTTTAATGCCTCGTTTTGAGAGAAGATACGGCACATTATGTACTATTGCTATGTTTTTTGGATTTTTGGAAGCTATTCCTGGAATCGCCTTTTTAATCGCTTGTTACGTCTCTGAGTCTGATAGTGTTTTCGTTGGAATTAGGTATGTTAACTTGCCTTTAAGCCCAATCAGTTTTGGTTTTATATCTCCAATGAAAATTGACTAACATTTGTTTTAGTGGATGGACGTTCTCTTTGTTGACAATGTACTTGATGAATCTTTTCTATGACCTTCATCCCAAGGTGTAAGTACAACTAATATTGTTTTTTATTGAAATTTAACGAAATTTTTTTTTAGATCGGCAATTCCACAATTAGTTCGTATGGTCTTGGCTCTTGCCGCCCCTATTTTGATACTTCCTTTTGATTTTTCTGAGAGCGTTGTTTTACACTTAACCGCCGTTGTTCTTTCTATTATCTTTTCTTTGGCTTATATTGATATCTTGCTACCTCGTGCGGGATTTCTTGTATGGATAGAGACCAAACTTTCTCGTGTAGTGGATGCAATCCCTAACTATATTTCTGTTACAGAGGCTGCTTATTATCAGCGAGATGCTTTACCTGTACAAGACTTGGGTAGTAACAGTGCAGGAATTGTTTAATTGTATGTACAATAGGCCGAACTTTTTTCTGAGCGTTGTTAGCATGACTTCCTGTCCTTTGTCTCCAATGTTCTTGAATTTACCATTTTAATAGGCCTCATCAGCTAAGTTAAGGATACTTATACTTGAAATTCTACAGTCACCCAGTTGAAAACATTCGTGGCTTTGTTTATGAATTAATACACTTCCTTTGACCTTACTGTTTCTGTTACACATTGTGAATTTCATTCACGAGAACATTCTTTTTAATATTAAATGAAATCTTGGCATAATTAACCAAGCCTGTCCCTTTAATTAATATGTACTTTTCAATTTCAGGAAATTTAATCGTAAATATTGTTATCACCGTAAGGATATCAAATTTACCCTTAAGACGATTATTATACTAAGTTATTTTGCTATAGTGACTAGTTTCATCTGTGCAACACCATTAAGTCACGAATGCAACAGCAAGATAAAAAGACTTAAAACACTGTATTTTTACTCATTGTATGAGGTGATTAGTTTTTTTAATAAATACCAAATAGAAGTCAATACCTATGCCGGAACGACTGACACCGATTCGTCTACCCAACACTCTCAATTATCCAATTGAAGTTGCAAAATGTCTAGTACCAGCAGGTACTTACGTGAAAAGGCATACTCCACTGCTGCTGTACCGGTTTTTCACAAAGGTGAAGCAAGATCGGGATGATGGCACTGAAGAATACGTGGATCGTGAATTTATTGAGCAGTTTGAATGTCCCGTGGAAGGAGAATTAGTTCAGTGGGAAGTAAATAATGATGAACAACTTAACAATAATTTGTATGTGCGCTTCGTCTGTGATCCATAATTTCTGACATTTTCTTCTTAAAGAAAAGTAGTAGCAAAACTACATGAGCCATGTACTCATGAAGTCCACTACGGAGGGTTGTGTGCGATTTGCGGAGAAAATATCACCAGGTATGTTGACGCTCACTTTCTTTTTAAAGAAAGGTATACTAACAATAAATAGCCAAGATTACATGGGATACTCTGACATGGCAAGAGCAAATATCAGTATGACCCACGATACCGGCGGTTTGACTGTAAGCTTGGACGTAAGTCAATAATAATTTTTATCCTAAAGAAAGAAACGGACATTAACTCTTTAATATGTAGGAGGCCAATCGTATAGAAGAACAAAATGTGGTCCGGCTGCGTAATGAACGAAGACTCTCTCTTATTGTTGATTTGGATCAAACGATTATCCACGCAACAGTCGATCCAACTGTTGGAGAGTGGATGTCCGACCCTTCGAATGCGAACTATCATCTGCTAAAGGATGTCCGATCATTTTATCTACAGGAAGGTTTTAGGACATATTCGTCTCGTTATTACATTAAGCTACGACCAGGTTTGCAAGACTTTCTGACACGAATTAGTAGCATGTATGAATTACATATATATACTATGGGTACGAAAGCGTACGCCAAAGAAATAGCTAAACTTATTGATCCTGAAGGAAAAATATTTCAGGATCGTGTTCTGTCCCGTGATGATAGCGGAAGTTTAACTCAGAAGAGTCTCCAACGACTATTTCCTTGTGATACTAGCATGGTTGTCATAATCGATGACCGTGGTGACATCTGGGATTGGAATCCGAATCTCATTAAAGTCGTACCTTTTGAATTTTTTGTTGGAATTGGGGATATTAACAGTAATTTCCTTGCTAAACCCACCCCTCTTCCTGAACAAGAGAATAATCCACCTATTGAGACTTCACATGAACAGGAGGAAAGTGTAGACGTGAACACCAATCAAGATGCTGTCTTGCCTGATTCTTCTTCTTCATCACAGACTTCTTCAACAATTCCAGAACGAACTCTTTTAAAAGAAACTTTTTTGCAAGATAAGCAAGCTTTGGAGGAACAAAACAAGGAGAGGTTTACTGCTTTACAGTTGCAAAAATCAGAACGCCCATTGGCGAAACAGCAAATTGCATTATTTGAGGAGGATGAGCGTGATCACTCTTTACTACATGGAGGGGACAAAGAATTGCTTCATTTGGAAAAAGTCCTAACAAGGATTCATCGAGTGTATTACGATGAAGAATCAAAAAACGAAAACCGGACGAAAAAAATACATGCTAACGTGGAACAAATCATTCCTTCTATGAAATCCAAAGTCCTAAAAGGCTGTAGGATTCTCTTCAGTGGAGTTATCCCACTAGGGATAGATGTTTTAAGTAGCGATATCGCAAAATGGGCAATGACATTTGGAGCACAAATTGTCATAGACTTTGACGAATCTCCAACACACTTAATCGCGGCAAAGGTATGCAATATTCTCCTATTACTGTTTGATATGTATTTGACTGACCATTTAGGTACGTACCGAAAAGGTGAAAACGGCAATAAACATTGGCAATGTTCGAGTTGTCAAACTAAATTGGCTTACTGAATCAATTTCAGCGTGGGAACGTCTTTCGGAGTCGAACTATTTGCTGTATCCTAGTTATGATCTTCCAGACAGGGCACTATCTGATCATTACTACTCTTCAGATTCGAATGATGAGCAGAGAACATACGAAATTAATGAACGTGAGCTAGACGACATTGATTGGAACGAAGCCGATCGTGATGTTGAAGATGCATTAGGAGATTTGAGCGATGGCGATGATAATGAAGAGTAAGTTGTCAATTGCCTGAATGTTTTCGTCTCATTTACTAACTGTTTTAGAAATCCTATAGATATTGGTGAGACATCATCACCGGCAGAGAACGAATTAGACTCGAAAAAACGAAAAAACGATGATGAAACCCCTTCCAAACCCGATGATGAAAAACGCAAAAAGCTCAATGATGCAAAGGGTGTAAAAGAAAGCTCGGATCAAGAACAGAAAAGCAATAACGGAAATGAATCGGAGGGATTGGAAGATCTTGCTGAGTTGATGGAAGAAGAGCTATCCAAGAAAGAAAAATAAGCTACAAGTTTCTCTCACTTTTTCTTTTCTTTTTTCTTCTCTTCTCTTCTCTTCTCTTCTCTTATTCTCCTATTTAGTACTTCATTTCCAAAACTCTGTTCATATCACACGTATGCATATTGAAGGAAAGCAAATAGAAGGCTTTGGTATTCATAATGCAGAACCAAATGAAAATCACAATCTTTTTCAAAAATACCTGTAGATTCATCCGCAATACTACTTAGTTGTCCATGGTATAACACATTCAGCAATTAGCTGTTAGTTGGAACTTTCCTACAAAACTATACTTGTCTGATCGTCTACGTGAACTTCACTACAAACAACCTATTTTACACTAGCAACTTGAAATCGCATAAATAACGGATTACATTAATCAGCCAATTCTTAAAGAATATAATCAATCAATTGAGAAGAATTCATTGATGATACAAATTTTGTATTCAAGTACGTTTATAGCACTTAAGCAGAAGAAGGGTTCATTCTTCTCTTGCCACCAACCATATTGGTAACATTGACGAAGCGACGAACGTATACAAGACGCTTGTGAGCACGTCCCTTGGGTTGCTTGGGCTTTTCTTGCTTCTCAACCTTGGGGCATTGAGATTTCACCTACAAACATGTTAATTCACTGTTCATACAAAATAATCGAAAAAGTCGTAAAACAGCATGCTTTCGACTTTCATGTATTAACTTACCTTACCGGCACGAGCTAATGATCCGTGAACCTTACCCATGTTGTCTGTAGTTGTTAAATGAAAATGTTAGAAACCTGCTAACATGAGTTCACTATAAAGCAGTCACGCTGTCTTCGCTTCCGCCCGAAGCTTGTTTCGACGGCTAATAATATTGCTACCTCTATAAGGATGTTACCTCAAAAAAATTCCACTCTTCGTCACCCTTTCTTTCAAACATTTCCCTATGCCTTCGTTTGGTGTGTTTCAGGAAACGCATCCCAAACGGTTCACACAGTCTATACTGCTATTTTGCAATGTTCATTTTTCCTTTTTTAACCATAGAAAACATGTACAACAATGAAAACAGCACCTAGAAACTTGCACATGCATGTCCTCTCAACAATATGCCATATAAATTTGTAATACAGACAACCTACATACGATCTTTAAGTTTACCATGAAAAACATCAGTCATGTCATTTCAAAATAGAGAATAAATCTAAGAAATAAAAATAAGGAGTAATATAGAGGAAAAGAACGAAAGAAGAAATCGACGAACTATTTACAAGAGTTCGGATGCCACATCAAGCGGTCACCCATTACTTAGACCAGAAATGGCGGCCTGAAAACAAAAAATATAAAAGAAAAAAGATAAAGGGAAAGACCCGTTCACCAACGGATCAATGCGATCAAAGTAAGCATCCATAAAATTTACGATATAAACGAGAGATAAAATTTGGCATAGATGATAAAGTATATGCAAACTTTTGTTTTTATAGCATACATTCATGCTAGAAGGTGGAAAGTGGATAAAGAAATAACCGAATGAATATAAAATTTGTGCATAATTCCATTTAAACTGGAACTATGATTTGCAATTTTGTAATACTGAGAGTTCTCTCTCAGATAATTCGAGTCCCAACTTCTTTACCAGATAATGGCTTAAGCAACAGTACATCTTTCAAGATTCGGTCAAGGCATGTCACATTTAATCGGTAGTATTCTTATTACTGTTGATGACCTTGCCCATTGTAGGTTGCATTAACCGGAAGAACTTCTTGGAGTTATTAAACTTAAATGTGTATCCCAATTTATGATCAAGAACAAGCGGTACCACAATCATTGCAACAAATGTACAGAGAAGAAGCGTAAACAAAAGTGAGTAGCGATAAAACGTTCTTCTGCGAAGCTGGTTTTGCTTACGGGTATAGATTGGAGGACGGATTTGACGACTAGGTTGGAGCCAAAACAACAAAACAGAGTGAGGGATGTCCACAAATGGAATTATAAGTACAGGGACCATACAGAACAGGATGGAGTGTGCCAACATGAAGTCCATAGCAAAGAGATTTAACTCAATGATCTTGCAGAAAAACTCCCGAATAAATTGGATAGGTTTCATGGGAATGTCTCTGCTAATCCATTTTCCATCCCACCAGCTAAAGTTCGTCTCACCGCCAGATACTTCACGTGGAAGAAGGAATACAACGACTAACTTGAAAAGGAATCGGTGAATCGAGATAATTACGACACATCCTAAAACCGTCTTGGAAAGTGACCAAGCCTCCAAGAACCACAAAGCCTCAAAGGTAAAAACCAATCCAACAACACAAACACCGTGTGAGATAGCAGCCATGAAACCACCAAACTGTTTACAGCATTTGTTCATCAACGGGCCAAGGCAACACGATACAAGCAAAGAGATACATAACATAGCAATACTAATAGCTATAGGCAATGCTGCCATTATCCAAATACGAACAAAGCCGTTCACTGAGCGCGAAGTATCCTCCAATCCAGGCTGTGAGTTCATAAATGTATATGCAGTAATAGAGAAAAAGCAAAAGAAAGCAGGCACAAGAATTTCGGTAAAGAGTAAGTTTGTGATTCTGGCACGAGGGGTATCCATCGCAAGCTTGTTGGATGGTGACCCCTTTTGCTTCTTCTGAACACCAGTGATCCTTGTACGAGCCAATCTGCAAAAGCTTATCCAGGAATGGTCGTGTCCTTTGCTATTACCACGAGACAGCCAACGAAGGAATTCACGATAATCAACGAAGAAGTCAACAAACGAGAATTGGTGAGGGTTGTAAAGGAATGGGCATATAACCAATGCAAACATTGTACACCAAAAATAGACATAATGAGTGGTCCATACCGTCATTGTACCAAAAAACAACATTAGCAATAAACGAGCACCGAGGTAAATAGAGCCCCCACTATACCTAGAGTACAAAACTGAAAAAGGTACACGAGTAGTAGCTAATCCACGGCCAGTAGCAATGTAGCGAGCACCACCATAGGTTAAATTGGTAATGATTGACTGCGAGTAATTTTGAGTGACAAACACTTCAAACATAGGGGAAAATGAGATAATCTGTTTACACAAACGAGAGACAGCACGAAGGGCACCCTTTTCTAGAAGATCATGCACAATCAAAGGCAAGAACGAAATGAAGAAAACAACAAAAATAGATATAATGCATCTTCTAATCCAATCCAAAACTGGTTTCAACATGTAACAACCAGCTGGATATAGTCCCTGATTGACACTACCGCTAGATTGATACTTGCAGATAGGAACAGTACGATACATGGCGCCTAGGTTAACAAACACAAGCATCAATAACTGCATTGATATCATGATGAAGCAATTGTTAAGATGAAAGCCTGCATGTGCATAGTAGAACGAAAGCATTCTGAAGAATGGTAATTGAGTTCCCAAGTAGAAGTACTCACGTGAAAGCGACTGCTCACCCATACCGGTACCAATCTTCGTAGTAAAGTTGAGAATCGTACCAAAACCGAGATCACGTCCCTTACCACATTGGAAATAGTCGCAATGTTTGATTCGTCCACCACGCTGCATAGCATTCATACCAGCATAAATATCCTCATTGACGTGTAAACCTTTCTGACCTTTAGAAACACCACCTCGGGTGGTCATAAAGATTGTATTCAAAAAGTCAGGATGTCCGTAATGCAACTTACCACCAATTAAGGCTAAAGAGCGAGAAAATAACGTACCAAAAGTTTGTTCCTTACCAGCAGCAACATCACCCAAAATACCGCTGTTTTCTGAAAATACGTACTCTCGAGAACCAACCATAGCAACAGGCCAGTTATGCTTATCTGAGGCAGAATAGGGATTCGTGGTAACTGCATCCATCTCTTCAAATTCACTAAGGACACTGCGGATTTTCAAACATTCCTCAATATAGTTGTCTTGATTAGCATCAATGACTTGAAGATATTCACCGCGGACAAATGGAAGAGCCATGTTCTGATTATCAGCTTTACCGTCTCCCAATATGGGGTTACCAGATAGACGAATGCGGTACTTTGGTAAGCGACGACCATTTTCTATAGGACAGAAGCCATTGATAAGAGTTGCATACACCTTTGGCTCCTCACCATCCTCAGCTGGATCTTCGTCCAAATATGAAATTTGCAGTTCGGGATGTGCTCTCAAAAGAAATTCAGTGTTCTCATATTCGTCGCGAGTGAACTTTGAATAACGCTGCATGGACAGGCAAAGACGGAACTTCCGATAAGCCATTTGTTCCAATTCGTGCTCGAGTTTTTCAAAGTTTCCACTACATTCATCCAATAACGCAGGGTGTTCAACGCGATATAGCAATTTCAGAGCACGAGAATAATTCATCATACCGCTTGCAGTACGGTACAGTGTCTGACTGCGAAGGGAAGCCCAGATTCTAGTACGCAAAGTATATTCCGGAGCCGTAGACTTGAAACCAATGCAATAGAAAGGAAGGTCTTCTTTAAGGAAATTATTCTTCTTTTTTGACCCCTCAGCTTTTTCATCATCTTTATTATCCATGGGACTAGGCTCACCAGCCATCAACTTAGTATCTTGAACAAAACAATTCCAGTCGTGAGGGTAAAGTTGTTTTAAGTATTCCAGTAAAGTTATCCTCGACATGGGATCTTGCTCGCGAATAATTTCCCGAAGACTCAGAAGAATCTTCTCACCATAGTGAGGAATGAGCACAGTGAATGAAGGCATTTTAGGAACCGGCATAGCCTCAGGCAGATTCGCAGAAAGCGACTGTGAAAAAAATGAAATTCTTCTTTCTGCTTCTGAAGTGGCCAAGAAGTACTTATTCCTAGTTGATTTTCCTTTAGCTGACTCCATGAAAAACTTGGGAGATTGGAAAGTCTGTTTCCCGAAATACTCGGATCCAACTTGCTCGTACAACAAGCCCCTTAGGTGTTCCAAAGAAAGCAAGTGTTCACGGTACATGGAAATCATTACACTGTTCCATATCTGACCAACGTAAATCTTAGGCTTGAAATCAGTAGACAATGACTTAGCAGACAATAAATTGAAGTAAATACGTCTAGGCAAATTCGAGTAGAGTACGCGCCAGGGAGTCCAAATCGCGGCACCAATTGAGAAGGAATACCCGATGCTGAAAATAGTACTGATTAGCATGTACCATAAGTAGGTATCGAGGAAGAACAAAACCAAGTCTGTGAGATAAACGAGCGACAATAAAAATTTGGGCTGGTACCTACAAAGAGCTGAACCAATTAAGTAATCGCTGCAATCGTAAGGTTTCATTTTCTGAAGAAATCGGATAGGATCACGAACCGAAAGAGTGAGAAAGTAGTACGACTCAACAAACTTGGCTACAAATACTGTAACCCACAAACAAACTGACAATAGGAAACGGCGCCATGGCAAAGTTACAATATTGTTGGTGAAATACTTATTGGCCAGATATTTTCTAGAACCCCGAAAGTTGAACCTTGGACCCAATAAACCAGATAAAGGTACAAAAGTCTGATAGGCAACGCAGGCAATAGAAAAAAAGAAATGAACATAGCCGACAATTTCACGACTTTTGTAATGTTGTTGCCGATCGTTAGAAAATCCAAAAATGAAAACGGCAGGGATAATATTGAGAGCAAGCAAGATTGCTACAAATATCAACCTGGGCAAGACAGTTTGGGCACCTGGAGATCTTCTAGGAACAAAATAACCTTCGAGCAAAAGTGCCAAAAAGTTTATAAAGGAGGCAACGGCACCGGCAAGCGCAGGTGCACTCCATTTTGCGGCACGAGAAGGCTGAGTATTTTCCAAATAGTGGAAGTTTCGAGTGTAAATGGTGGGAGAGTTATGAACAGTAAAATACCAAAAGACGCAAAGATGCAAAATCCAAATACGGTTGAAGTTGGTTATAAAATGTAACCAAGTACGAGACTCCCTATATGATTTATAACAAATGCGACTCCACTGAACTTGATCGAGCAAGTGAATTCTAGCAGAGGGAAGTGCTTTCATGATTCCGGAGCCATCAAGAAGCTTAATGCGCTTGATGCCGCTAGCATGCCAAAACATTTGATTGACATCATCATAACCAATAGTTTCAGCATGATCCTTCTCTTTCCGAACGTATTTTTGGTTGCGAATTTCATATTGTTGATCATGCAGCAAATTATAAAAAGGAGTAATGCAATGATCAAGGTAATAATCTTTAGGGGCAGGATCTTTTTGCTCTTTGTATTGAGGGGAAATGAGATAGTCATAGGCCAACTTATATATAAAGCACAAACACTCCGGCATAAAACGAACATTGTTGGCTTCACCCCAGCATAAAAGGTAAAGAGCTAATTGTTCAACACGCTCATAGCTGGACAAATCATCCATACGAGAAATCCAAAGGGCATTTACGGCAGAGAGATCTGAGACGGGTGATTGATTAGAAGGATCACGAGAAATGAACGAAGGGACACCAGAGGCAAAGTCAAATTGATCCATTCTGGAAGCAAAGTACCATTTCTTGAAATTGGCATGAGGACCGCCAATATAATCAGCGTGCACGGATAGCAAAGCATCTTGAGGAGCCATACGGGATGATCGAGAATCAAGCATAACCATAAGGTAGTCAAACATATTTCTCATACTGTCCCATTGGAAACCTAACTTCATAGCGAGTTCGATGAAAATATTTTCAATATCGAGGGCAAGGATTGGAGCCTTGTTATCGGCAGTCCAAGAAGCATATAAAGCATCGTAATCAATTGCTTCGTCCGTTGAAGCAATGCTTTCACCTTCAACAATGTATTCATGGCCAAACTCATCAACCATGATAGAATCATGACGCTTGGCTAATGGATGCCCCCGGTTGTAGGGGAACATATAAGAACTGCCGGCGGAAACGTTGGACTCGTCTTGTGAAACGAACTCTTCGGAAGAGCTAGGTCTCTCTGGAGAATTATATACAGCTTCTTCATTGGGAGCTTCTTCAAGGATATCAGAGTAGGCATCCTCTTGCTCATGTTCATTCATAAAAGGATTGACATGAGGCGATAGCGTGTGGCGACCGCCATAATAAGCCTCTGAACCATAGTTGGAGTTGATGGGAGTTTCCTCACCTGCTCCATTTGTAGAAGAAGCAGAAAACTCTTCGGATCTTTGATATGGGTACATTAGGGGAGCTGATCAAGCAATTATTAGAAAGGAATGCGTAAAGAAAGTAAAAAGCAAAAGATTATGTAAGATAGCAAAAATATAAAAGTGCAATGTTTTACAACTGGTAACGAACCCCTCTATGAGTTGTTACAAAGTGCCTTGAAAAGAGAACCCTAGATGTGAGAAGGAAACTTGACCATAGATTGCAGGATTGGCAATAAGAACAACGAAAAGCAAAAATCAACAAAGCCTCAATGATTGAAAAACCAATGTGTTGGAAGCAAAGAAAATGCAAAAAATAAAGTCAAGTAAACTATGGGGCACAACTGAAAACGAAAAAAAAAAACAAAAAGTTTTTGTTTTCAGAAATGCAAGAAACGAAAGGAATGATGGGGAATTAAAGAATGAGAAACCTTCGCAAAAAGAGTGTAGCAATGAAAAAAAAGCCGATTATATAAAAGAGAGAAAAAAAAAGAAATTAAAATAGACGAACAGACCAAACAACACAACGCAATGGAAAAAAGAGAATCGCACGTCCTTTTTTACTGTTTCAATCTCTTTCTTTTGTTTTCGTAAGTTAAATGAAAAGCCGAAACTTTTGAAAAAAGGAAGACGGACAAAACAAACAAGCAAACAGCAATACAATTAGTCTGTCGGTCGAGTCAGTCAAGGAAAAGAGATCGACAAGTGGGATAAAGGGAGGGAAAGAGAGTGATAGAGTTAGAGAATATATATGATGAAATCTATCAACTTTATAGAAAAAAGAAAGCAAGCAAAGCTTTTGGGTCAGTGTTTCTGTTTCTTTGTAAACTAGAAAGAAAAAAACACACACACACACACAAAAAAAGACAAACGCCGCCGTTCACTCTGGGTAGGCTTAGATAATTGGTATGGATTTTTGTTTTAGTAGTAATATTTTACAAATCCAAACGTGAAATATCTTCCGAAGTACTCAGGCGAGCGTTTCCTTACTGTATTTTGGTTGTAACAAGTGCAAAGGTGTTTCGCTCTTGGTAAACTAAAGAATCGTTATAAAATATAAATAGCCAAACTACGATGTCTCCGAAAATCCACAAGTAGCCGAGGAACTGCTATACTAAATACATCAATCAATAGAGAAAAAATAAAAGAATAATTTGACTTTTCAATGAGTATGGTTTATGTATTATTTATATATTTCCAAAGGTGATCTCAGAGGGCTTAGAGTGTGAGGGGAGAGGGGTTGGAGAAAACGGGACCCTGTTCGTTAATTCGTGGGCCCGAGAGGAAAAAGTTGCATAAGGGTCTCGTTAAAGAAGTCGCTTTCGAGAAGAGTCGCAGCATTGTTAGTCATTTCGACTGCGACACGAGCTATTGTTGATGGAAATAAAAAAAGAGCAAACAGTTGAAAAAGTAAAAAAAAAAACAAAAAAAACAAATAAATAAGTAAATAAATTATCAAAACCAACCGCGAAAAACAACACATCTTTAGTGCTGGTTTGCGACTTATGGCTTGCAACTTGCAAGTTACGTAGTAAATTCCAACGAAGTAGAACGACTCGTAAAAGAAGACAAGATTAGGTTAACAACCTGGATGCCCTAGTCCACTCGAATTCACTCTAGTTATCATCAGTCCATGATAGTAAATTGTAGCCCAGTAAGTAAGGTTCTACATAGTCTTTGTTTAAGACTGGCTGTCTCTTTCACCAACGGGTTCTTCGCATCTTCTCATTCATCTACTTTTTTTTTTTTCTGCTTTCTGCCATGAAAGGGATTTTACAGGTTCTTTGTCGTTTTGTTGATTGTAAAAAAGGAGACAGATAAGCGTAGTAAGTAGGTCTTTGTCGTTGGAAGGAAAGCCTTTAAAGGAGATGGTTCCGAAGGATGGTTTCCCGAAGGAGCTGGTTTTGAAAGAGAAAGAAAAACAAAAACAAAAACAAAAATTAAATTAAATAAAATTAAATAAAAGTAAAATAAAAATAAATAAAAGTAAAATAATAATTATTTAATAACAAATAAATAATAAAATGTGCCTTTGGAATGGATTGGATAACAATCTCAACATTCTAGTAGATTTGAAACACTATTGCTGAAGACTTCCATTTGTGAAATGTTGCTACGAAACATTGTGTGTAGAGGATAAAAAGCAACCTAACATTGCGTTACTTTATCAATACTAGCATCCTACTAGCAGGATGGACATTCATTTTATTCTATTCTATTCTATTCTATTCTATCCTACAACTATGCTTGATTTTGCAAGATGGAATTACAAACGAATGACTTCTTTTCTCTTTTCTAATGATTTTCTTCTTACCAGGCAAATTTACTTCAATCTCCACATCTTGGCATCCCTTGGCTATTCACCTATGGCTAGCCTCTTAAGAATGACTTTTTAGTATTACTACTACTACTACTACTACTTCTACTACTACTAGTGTTACTACCTTTCCTAGCACTGATGCGACTGCTGTCGCTAACGCTACTGCTGGTCTTGTATATCTATGACAACGTCTGATTCAGTCCCTCTTCCTCCTCTTTCCCTTGCACGGTCAAAGCAACACAAGATCCGGTGGCTATTTCCATCTAGGCTGCTACCATTACTGCCACCATGGCTACGAATGTGTCTCATGGCGACGACGGTGATGTACTGAGCCTCTATTCTATTGCTATAGCAACCAACACAGCCGTTCCCTTCAAGTAAACAAACAACAGCACACAGAGTCAAAGAACCATGGTTTTCTTTGGAGGGGTTTCAGAATTCTTTTTTTTGTTATTTTTTTATTTTTTTTGTAGTTTTATGATCCAAACAATCATCTCGTAATTGGGTTTTTTGACTCTTTCTTTTTGAATTTTCTCTTTTTCTCTCTGGAATGATTTCTTTTTGTTTCCATCCCATTACACCAAAGGTAACAAGTGCATTGCTATTTGGTTACCGTAACAACGACTCCTCCCCCCAACGGATATTATATATATGTCAGATCACTCGGAGACGGGTAGAGCTTTTAAAATTTCTCGTCTGGAAATTTTATATATATAGTCAACGCGTCGATCGCGTTCTACCCTACGAATATATTTCTAGAAAAAAAAAGCATCGAATACCCACTTTCTTTCTTTTGAAAAAAGGGTGCTTTTGCATTTAGGAAATTTATATTTCCATTCTTCTTTCTTTTCTATTCTTTTGTCTTTCATTCCTTGCATTTCTATCTATACCAAACGTTCATTTTAGAACCGTTCATTCTTTTTCGTAATGAAGCTTTCTCTTTTGTCTTTGGCTGCCGCTGGTCTTGCCAGCTTGGCTAGCTTTGCTGAAGCTACCGTATCTCCCGTCCACGTCGACGGCCGTTACTTCTGGTACCAAAACGGTACCCGTTTCTTCATTAAGGGTATTGCTTACCAACCCGACCACAGTGGAGATGTCAAATACGTTGACCCCCTCACTGATAAGAGTACTTGTGAGCGTGATGTCAAGTACTTGAAGGAGCTCTCTGTCAACACCATCCGTGTTTACAGTGTCAACTCTTCTGCCAATCATGATGATTGCATGAAAACTTTCGATGACAACGGAATTTACGTTCTTTCCGATTTGTCTAGTCCCGACGTTTCTATCAACGGTGCCGATCCTTCTTGGACCGTTGACTTGTTCAAGCACTACACTGACGTAGTCGACTCTTTGGCTCCTTACAACAATGTCCTTGGTTTCGTTGGTGGTAACGAAGTTGTTCAAAATGCAAGCAACACCAATGCCGCTGCTTTCGTCAAGGCCGCTGTCCGTGATGTTAAGCAATACATCGTCAACGCTGGTCACCGTCAAATTCCCGTCGGTTACTCTACCAATGATGAAGAAAAAACTCGTGTCGCTATGTCTGAGTACTTTGACTGCGGTGAGAAGGAAGATATTGTTGATTTCTACGGTATCAACATCTACGAGTGGTGTGGTGATAGCAGCATGCAAAAATCTGGTTACGATGTAAGAACTGAAGAATTCAAAAACTACACAGTTCCCGTCTTCTTCAGTGAATTTGGTTGCATCGATGTTCGTCCTCGTAAATTTACCGAAGTCAAGGCTTTGTTCAGCGATGACATGACTGATGTTTGGTCTGGTGGTATCGCTTACGAATACTTTGAAGCCGACAACCACTATGGTGTCGTTACTACTAGTGGTGACTCCGTCAGTACTCTTACTGACTTCCCTCACCTTTCTTCTATGTATGCCTCTGTCCAACCTTCTTCAACTCAATCTTCTTCCATGTCTCTCACTTCCTCTGGTTTATCTTGTTCTGCTACCCAAAGTGTTTGGAAGGCTGCTACTAACCTGCCCCCCACTCCCTCTGAGGATGTTTGTGAATGCATGGACAGTACTAGACAGTGTATTGTAGCTGATGGCGTTGACTCTTCTGATTATGGAGATCTTTTCGGTTACGTCTGCAATCTTATTGATTGCGATGCTATCAACGCTAACGGTACTTCTCCCGGTAAGTACGGTTCTTTCAGCTACTGCGATTCTAAGCAAAAGTTGAACTATGTTTTGGATGCTTACTATCAACAAAAGGGTGGTTGTGACTTCAAGGGCTCTGCCTCTTCTACTTCTGCCACTTCTGCTACTGGTTCTTGCAAGTCCTACCTTTCTGCTGCTGGTTCTTCTGGTACTAATGCTATCTCGGTTACTCCCAACGCTAATGCTGTTTCCAAGGGTAATGGTACCGATAACATGTCTAGTACCTCCGGTGGTAGCGGTGGCTCTGGTAATGACACTAAATCTGGTAACGAAAAGAGTGCCGCCAGCTCTTCTTTTAACTCCAAGGCCTTTATTGCCTTGGTCTCTATGGTTACCGGTGGCGTTGCTGTCTTGTTAATTTAAATGTAATTGCTATTCCTTTGCATTTTTTCATTTTGTTTTGATACATTTTTTACATTCTGTGTTTGTTTCAATGGTATATATGTTCCCTCTATAATTTTATTATATCTTATTATTTCTATTTTCTTTTAGATACTTTCAATAAACGAAATTTAGTAACTTTGAGTTTGGCAATTATTATTAGTTGTAGCAGTATAGATAGTCATTGTTAAACAAATCTCATAGAAGCTGTCGATCCTTCATCTGGCGTAACAGTATGGAGTATTGAGGGCAAGAGTTAGGTGATTCTTTACTTTCACTTCCATTTTGTGAATACCACAAGTTGCAGCATTTCAATAAAGAGTTGATGTATTCTTCACACTTGCTTTGATTATACTGATTTCTTTGTATGCAATTTTGTAAATTGCAGGCTTCCTTTTGACAAGATGCATCCATGATTGATGGAAGGTGTACTTGTGTGGTCGATATCGTCCGGATAGAAAAGTACTGCTTTATGAAAGCGTAATTATGAAGTACTTTAAAACACCGTCACTTTGCTAGCAGGAATTTTTTTAACGCTTTGAGGTTAATGATAAAATTATTGCTGTTGCTTACAGCTTATGAATAAAATCAAAAAGGTTGGCTATTATTATACTTAAATATATTTTACCTAAGTTCTTTGAGAGTGTCTACGATCTTCTGATACGATTCTGTTTCAGACCATGAATCTTTGCCTGTGCCCAGTAAAGAACGTAAAACGCTTCGAGATTTAAATTTCCAATCCTTTGCGACTACACCACCCATTCTTCCAGGTTTTTCGCCGAGATTCTCATATGCCTCTACCAGCTCTAATGCATCTTCTACCGTTTTGTTCCAAGTAGCTTCATCCGTTGTGATATTTGGACTGGATATCAAAATTCTATAAGACTTGATAGTAGCATCCAAGGACTCTGCATACTTTCTCTTCCAAAGGCTATAACGAGCTATAGTCTTCCAAAGTCGAGTGTCATTCGTAATTAGAGGAATAATGATTCTAATTAATTCGTTCAACATCTTCGCGATACCGGCTGAATCATCATCACAAGTTTGCATCACATGACTAACAACTAGATCCAAGCACTCAACATCAACAGCTTTCTCACCTGCAGCTTTACTTTTAATTTCTATAATTCGGCGAAGGGCGCGGATAACTTCTGTCCACTGATTCACATCGACAGAAATTAACATATAATTTTCCCAAACGCGCCAGCTGTCATACATGTACTTCAGACCCTGTTGTATAGTATGCCAGGCTTCTTTCTTGGAATGGCTGTTTGCCTTCAACATTGCGCTTGCTAAATTATTCCAGCTTTCTCCATCTTCTGGACTAATTGATAGACAACGTGTAAAAGCTTCCATTGCAGCATCATAATTCTTCACACCTAAAGCAGCACATCCATAGGTAAACCAAGTAGGATGCGACAAAGGATTGATACGAAGAGATTTGTAGAAAGCATTCATAGCTTTCATCATCTCACCTTGTTTAAAATAATAGCGTCCCAACGACCGCTGAGCAGGAGCGTAGTGTTCGCCGGAAAGTTCCCAGGCTTCTATATAATGCTTAGGTTCATTTTGAATATCTCCGAGCATAGTACGCAATAAATGTTCTTTCGGGTCAATACTTAACTGTCTCTCGATAACTTGTACAGCTAAATCTCTACGATCAAGTGAGCATTGACAAACGACAACACGGTCCCACATCTGTAAGCGTTCAAAAATTTCCAATGCAGACCTAGTAGCACCCACAGAAACAAAGCGTTCAGCAAGTTCAGCTTCCAATTGCCAACGAGAAGGCATACGTAGACTATAGAAATAAGCTAAACGTTCTTGCAAAGAAGCATTTTCACCTTCTTCTTTTGGTTTTGGTAAAAATGATCCAGTAGTGTTTTGTTGGTCTGCACCATCAGCAGAAGCGCCAGAGCTAAGTTGATCATTAAGCTGATCAAACAAAGCTTGCATCTGTAAAACACTTCTTTCAACAGTTCTACTTTTAAATCCTTCAAGTCGAGCACGGACTAAGAGGCCCATGGTATAAACTGACCAGTTAATTGGGTGGACTAACACTCGCTCAGCGTACGGAGACATTTCCTCGCGTGTTAAACCATCATCGGGATTGTTGTTCTTAATAATGTGGCAAAAAGCTAGTAAAAGAGAAGCATCTAAAGGATGCAATTGCGACGGATGATTTGGGTCTTCCGTTGCCAGTAAAGGGTTCACGTTCTCTTGAGCCGCCAAACTCATTGAATCCTCCTTAAAACTTACTCTCTCCAACAAGGTGTCATCATCCAAATTAAATGTTTTAGGTTGTGACTTGGATTGTTCAGAAGGCTTTGTTCCTGAAGTACGATCGCGAGATTTTGCCAAAACAACTAATTGCGAGGTGTCAAATGTTTGAAATTTAGTTCTTCTGCCCGGGGCACCGGTAAGTTCAAAATTGAAGCCCATAATATTGCCAGAATCTTTCAATAATTGCAACGCAGCAGTATCCCGATCGTAATAGGATTGAATCAATCCAAGCTCCATTGCAAAACGACCTTGTGTATCTTGGTCTTGTGTTTGAATATAGTCATTCAATAATTGCACATATTCCGTGATTCGATTAAAGAGAACTGAAACATGACTTCTGAGTAGCTGTTGGTGAATAAAGTCCAAACGAATACGGTGCCAGATATGAATAGGGTTGGAACTTTGAGCAAATTCAAACAAAGTTTGTGCAAGCAATATGAATAAAAGTTTGGGTGTCAGATGATAAGGACGTTCCCCTTCTTCAGTTAAAGCTTCCAAGACAGATGCATGGAGTTTCTCGTGGTTACGGAGAGTTGCAGGAAGCCACTGAACTGGATCAATAGGAAGGAAAGGGCCAGTGTAATTTGTTTGAATAAAATATTCCAAGAGTTGTACGGCTGTGTCACCAAACTCTTCTTTCGAAATATCTTTGCTAAATGCATCTGAATTCCAGTACTGGCACAAAAATTTGGGAATATTGAGTGTGTCCTCTAAAACATCGTTGAAACTATCAAGAGATTGCAAATGGGACCCAAATAAAACTGCTTTATCGGCGATAGGTGCCATTGTGAAGATCAAATTTTTTTTATGCGAAATCCGTTTCAAAACCGAAAACCAAACCCCAAAAAATACCGGTAAAATCTAAAAAATTATTTTAAAGAAAAGTGTTATGCTTTCCAAGAACCTACTCGTCCTTTGATAATAATTTATGGAAAGGCTAAGAATGTGGGCAATTCTGCTCAAAGTATTTAGTAAGCAAAAAAATATACGGTATTTTCCTCTTACATTCAGTAAAGGGATTCTTTTCGTTTCAAATAAAATAATTGAATGGAATAAATATTCAGGCTAGTTTACAACTTACTACTCTTGCAATCTTATTATCGGGATGAAAACCTCTTGTCGATGCAATATCGCTTCTATATTACTTGAGAATATACAGCTCAATGTAATTATATTTAGATAATCTATACGACACAGCTCAGAAGAAAACAAAGTATTTATTTCGTTAGATACATCTCATTTAAGCGGTTCCAGAAAGGTCAGAAAGACCGCCCTTCTTGTACAAGGTTTGAAAATCAGAGTTACCACCAATGTGCTTTTGGTGGACAAAGACGCTGGGAACAGTACGTTGGCCAGTCTTCTTCAAAAGGTACGCTATAGAATCGTTTGTTAGTAACTGGCGTTTTACACAGTGGTGATTGGTGAAACTCGAGTAGAACTCGATTCATCAAAGAAATTCTTCATACCTTGAATCTCATCGCCATTATCTAAAGCAAACGTTAGTAAAAGTCTCTAAACAATCGCTGCAAATTGTTAACCGTACCCAAAATATCTAATTGAATAACTTTAGCCTTGATCTTCTCATCAGCGATCACCTTTTCGGTGGCATGGCAGTAAGGACTATAGAAGCGTGTGAGTAACTAGCCTTTGAAAATCGCGATGTGTCGCTTTTCCGCAAGATGGGAACCGTTTCACGCTGGATAATCTCGTTATGAGAAAAGAGAAAAAACAAAAGTAGAAAGCGAAACCCAGTTTGAAAGAAACCAAAAATATTAGATACTTACCAGTAGGTCTTGGCAAAGACGACGACGTCGTTGTTAGCGATGGTAGTATCAACCTATAGAAGGTGTGAGTACATGAGCCAGAAAAACCTATAAAACTTATTGATTACAAACATACAAATTGTTCAACAGACATTTTATACAAGATATGTGGTGACGGGAAATGCAAGCTGGCTTCTATTAAATATATATTGTGCTGCTTACGTCATGAAATGTTACTTGAGAGAAAACTCGAGACATCCAAAGGTTTGTTTGTTTACATAGATTTATAAAAAAAAAAAAAAAAAAAAAAAATGAGTGCACATGAATTTCATTCTTCAGTAAGGGAGCTTTCATCTTATAGAGGCGTTGAATAAGAAGGAAAATATGAGTTTCCGTTAATAGGAAATAGTCCAAGATGATTTCATTTGTACAGATTTTTGTAAATATTGCTAACTACCAACTTGGATGATGCGCCTATTTGCACAATTTATGAACCAAAGCACTAAATATGAAAGAAAAAAATAGAGGTTGTAGAATACTGTCGTCTTCCACGCTCAAGGAAGCCTGCTTTTGTTTTCTTGTGCATATAAAAGACAATCTATATGTATAATATCATTATCTTATAGGGTACAATGTGGTATTATATTTCTTACTGAATCTTTGAAAAACATACCTACTAGGCTTCCTGCAATTTTCACCTCCTATTATTGTCATCTTCCTATTTATTTCAATATCGTTTCAGCTTTTTCCGTCTTTGAAGGGATCAAACAGTATTTGGATTATCTCCCGGTACAACATTTTCTCGTAAAAAAGGCAATTCCATTATCATTTTCCCTTCTTTCTTTGATTATCTAATTCAAAAAAAAGAAAAAGCTTACAATGAATAAGCAAGGTTGTGTCGTTTGCGTGGAAGGTTCTGCAAAGTACAAATGCCCAAAATGCTCTGCTCCTTAGTAAGTAACGTAGATCGACATGGTGCGATTCTTTCCCTTTTTACTTTTGGGTTCAGATCACTAACAAGCCTTCATCAGTTGTTCACTTGCTTGCTATAAGCAACATCAGCAACAATGTTCAGCTACTTCCAACAACAATCGCGATACCCTTGAAGAGGAAAAGAAACAACAAGGCATTGTTCCTCCAAAGCCATCTCCTAATGTTCTATTTGTGAATGGCAAGTATCCCACCATCGCGGAAGAAGCTCTTCCAACCAAATCCCAAATCAGCCAAGCTGTAGACGATCCCAACGTACATGAAATGCTTCAATCGAATCCAGAAATAATGGCCTCGATGAAGAGACTTGTTGAACTTCACAAAACAGAAACAGGTCCTGTCCCTTTACGGACATTGGACGCTATCCAACAAAACCGACTTCATAATCCAGACTTTGAACAACTTGCTTCTTATATTCTCGACAAATACTACCATCAGGAAGAAAATCTTGGCTAGTATTCCCTTGAAAGTTATGCAAAAAAAGGGGCTGTTTGGCTAGTCTTTACGGGCATGAAAATTGATAGATTGTACATTTACAAGGGAAAACAAGATGGAATTGTATAATAGTATATTATGAATTTCTAAAATTCGTTCGTAATAACTTTTTCTTTATTCATCTATCTTTAACCCATTACTTTTGTAATATATAGAGAGGAGTCTGTAATCACGGCGACATACTTACCACTTTTATGCCAATCCATATCCACGATTAAGCCATCTAACTGTAAAGGATTCGAATTTGAGCCTTTCTCTGCAACGTTAATTAGCTGAATCGTTCCTGGGCATTGAGAACTGGCAGTCAAAAAGTAGTCCAGGTATCGTGGATGAGGACAAGCTCCGCAAATTGTTGGAAACAGAGAAGCACCTTGGTGATCAGGTAGAAGTGTTCGGGGTTGGGGATATCCTTCATCCTCTTCCATGTCATAATTTCCTTGTGCTTTGGCAAACAAATCCCAGCGTAGCCAAGCACCACTTTTACATACAACTAAGATACTCGTGCCACCGGAACCGACCCAATGGGCGTTTGCTAAAGTTGACGCTAGTGTAGCATTTCTATAGCTATGGACAACTAGTGAGACATTTAAAGTATATAGCCATGGTGTAGTTGATGTGAGGTGATCTGAAACATCTTGGTCCATTGTTCCGTCAGTGTTATTAGGAGGGTTCGTCCAATCAAAAACTCGTATATTTCCAGATTTTTCACCAACGAGCAAATGATTAGGATTCACCGGGTGAAATTCAACGCTAGTACCAGGAGAAGAAAGAGGGTATCCGGCCAGAACAGGGCCATTGTCTGTAAGTCTCCAGATAATTAAAGTGTTGTCATCACCAACCGATGCAATCACTTGCTCTGCAAGTTTATTGTCTGCAGAATATACATCGACGATGTCAATGGCATTTACGAAGCTGTGATGCCCAGATTTTCCTCCCAAAACATGTTGTGTTATTATCGAGTCATTACGAGCAACTATCAAGCGAACTGTGTTATCCTGGCATGCACATGCAAAACATAAAGTGTACTCGTTTGGTTTACTGTTTTCCGATAGCTCTTCCATCTTAGTATCCTGGTGCGGCTTTACTTCTAATTCATTTTCTGAACATATGCAATTGCCGGAAAATGCCAATTGAAGAACAGGCAAGCCTATATGTATAGTATAAAGTTTGACCAGATCTTTCGTCGAGAGATCCCCATTTGCTAATTCCGTGGCCTTATAAACCGTTATACCAGTATCATGTCCTTGAAAAATGTTAGTCTCGTTATAAGGGAAACAAAATAGAAACGCTATGAAGCGAGAATTAATCGATAAGCAATAAAAAAAAAAGCAACTAGAATACAATATTCTAAACCAAAACTTTAGCTATTCTATCCAAGTACTCACCTATAGCTAGCAGGTTGGAACAACTGGAAGAAGCAGGACACCAAGTTGCAGTAGATGGACGGTTTTCCAAAGTCAACCTAAAAAGAAGATGTCAATACACATGAATCCATAGAAATGTTGACATACTCTAAAGAGTTTGATGAAGAGGCCATTCTATAAACGAAAGACAACAAGGACAAACGTTGGGAAAGGAAAGCGCTCTCAAAGTTTTCAAATGGACTTTGATAATTTCGAACTCCAAAATAATAAAAAAGGAAGTGCGAAGAATAATGAACCAAGAATTACAAAGACAGAAATCCGAACGCTGAACTAAATTACTCTTATCATGTATTTTGTAATTTCCTACTTCTCTTCTTACAATAATTAATCATAAGTTTAACCACTCATTGTTAATTCTGCACAACTCTCTGTAAATATACGCGCACACATCCCAATACATCGAAAAACTACAAGTCAAATATGTTTTATAAAACAATCATCCATTTAATCAGCTAAACTAAGAGAAATTATCTAAGATATTATCCCACCGATTTATTACGGACCGAAAGGAAAGCTTTTCCGTCCCGTATGAAGTACCACAGCGGTTTTTTTTCTTTCCAGCACGTTCCCCAAGCCAGTTACATAGAGCAGTGAGACTGGCTTGTGAATAGTGTGGATATACGAATGTGGTTTTTACCAAGTAAAATTAACTCTTATATAGTAATTCTATTGAAAATCGCAGTCACAAGGTACGGTGACTATCGTTAATAAACAGTTAGGTGGGAAAAGTCAGAAAGCTGTGTGTTGTGTCTTGTAAATATGTGATGATATACACAAAGCCAACTAAAGGAAATGAACTTAAAAGTGTGGATCTACGACATTTGAGTTGAAATCCAGGTGTAACGCTGAAGCAAGCGTAAAAATGAGCTGCAAAACCTTCGCTGCCACATCCAACCGGCTAAATCTTTCTTCTTACAGATCCGAAGAGTTTAGCAATTACATTTGCTCTACTATTTTTTGTGTCTCATAGCTGATGTCAACTCAATTGATGCAAAGCAGAACAATTTTTTTTCATGTATCGTTCATAATCAACAAGAGAATCGTTAGAACAGGATTCACATCATATCCTTTTATTCCTTTTTAATTCCCTTTTTGCCCTTTTCTTTTATCATTCCATCTCGTCGAGCATCGCCTAAGACATCTGAGCTTCTTTCTTCAAACTCTTCTTTCAATTTTTTCGTAGCGCTCTTGGCCTTTTCTTCATAGTTTGTGTTTTTTACATCCTGAGCTGTCTCCTTAACGTTTTCTGCAGCTTCCTTCTTTAATTCTTCGGCGGGCTTTTCACTTGCTTTTTCTGCTTCTTGCGAGACTTCTTCACCCTTCTTGCCCAACATTTTTTTCAATTTTTCAAGCTTTTCAGGACTTTGCTCTAACGTTTCCTTGATATATTGACGGATCGTTGTATTTCTAGGTGCCGTTGCAGTCCAAGACCATGCGAATCTTGTTGCTCGAAATGCCATTTTTGTAGGTGTTATAGATGTTTGTACAAGGGGGATGCTAGCGTTTCTTTTCTGCTACTTGATGAAAGAATGGTTCAATGTTTTATGCATTTATAACCATCTCTTATATATTCACGAATCCGTATTACATCAATGCTGCATCATGAATTCACGACTTGTCATATACTTCAGTTGAACGAGGTCTAAAACAATTTAATTTTATTTACCGATGAAATTTTATAAGTCATATTTACGTGGGTTGTTTGTTTTTATTTGTACTCAGCGGTGAAGCGCAAATGTGGCACTGAGTTTGCTGAACCTGCATTGTTTGTTTACATATATGAAAACAAGATAGGTCTTTCACCTCTGCCACTTGTTTCGCAAGGGGATCGCAAGGAGTGAAAGCAGAATTGTGAATGACTGACTCTAAGGGAAACTCTACTATTCATCGCTCACGTAGTTTAGTTGATCAAGATTTCCCTATAACAGGTTCCCAGTCAAATCCTTCATCTTCCCAAGCTATTTCTGAATCATATTCAGAAAAATCAGATTTTGTTGAAGCTTCTAAAGGAAGCTCTCATGATTCTGCTTTTCCAGTTGAAGATGAATCTGCAACTTCTGTTTCTCATCTTTCAAATAGGAAAAGGTCGGGCTCAAATGATCGCCCCCCGAATTCCCGCCTTGCATCCTGTGCGAATACCAAGGAGACTTCGATCTCTGGACAGCTTAATTTACCAGATGAAGCGCCATCTCGTCGTATTTACGTGAATCATACGCCTGATGAGCATGTAAATCTTTCAAAGCAGACGTTTCCTAGCAACAAAATACGGACAAGCATGTACACTCCTTTGAATTTTGTTCCAAAGAATCTTTACAATCAGTTCAGAAATGTTGCAAACGTTTTTTTTCTATTTCTCATTCTCCTCCAGGTACGTGAATTTCCGAACGTTTCTCTTTTTTTCTGTTTACTAACTGATTTTCAACATATAGTTAATTCCTGCATTTGCTGCAAGACATTCTGCTTTACCCTTCATTCCGTTATCTATAATTCTCTTGAGTACAGGCATCAAAGATGGTTTCGAGGACTACAGAAGGTCTATTCTCGACAAAAAATTCAACCATACTATCACGTTTAAGCTAGTTGGATGGAGAAATGTTAATTGCTCAATGGAGCATATCGGGATTTGGAGACGCATTAAAAAATTGGTTTCGCACACTGTTCGCTACAATATAAAATCATTCAAAAACGCTTCCCAGTTTCCACCTTATGCCCCTTCAGTATTGTATTCTGAAAGAAACAGCCGCGATTCTTATTCGTCTAATTTCTCTCTCATGAGCGCCCGAGAGGGCATCGAGGCTTTAGGCATGGGAAACGCATCACTCTTTCAAAATTTTTCCGTAGTCACCAAAGGACCTCCTCAATCTTCCGAAGCTCATTTTGAACCCGTCTATCGAAAGAAAATTCAAGTGGGTGATATCGTTCGTGTTCGTGCCAATGAAGCAATTCCTGCCGACCTTTTGATACTATCAACGGAAAACAAAGAAGGTGTTTGCTATGTCGAGACAAAAAATCTCGATGGGGAAACAAATCTTAAGGACAAGTATTCTCTTCATTCCACTAAAGAATGCCGATCCGAGCTAGAGTGCTCCTCTGCGTCTTTCTGGATTCATTCCGAAGAACCACATTCAGACTTGTATAACTTGATTGGCGTCTTAAAAGCTCAAGTTCCCGATAACATAAGTCAAACTACAGAAAATACTTCTGCTATAAAACAAGAACCTTTTAACATGTCCAATATAGCTCTTTGCGGTTGTACCCTTCGAAACTCGAAGTGGATTATAGGCCTAGCTTTATATACAGGCCCTGAAACACGGATTCAAATGAATCGAGGTGTTACTCCTTCAAAACGAAGCCGGATTACAAGGGAACTCAATTGGACTGTACGTGCAAATTAAAGCTTCATTTATACTAATCTTCTAGATCGCTTTAAATTTTGTACTTCTTTTTCTGATGTGTATCATCTCTGGTCTTTTAAGGATGGTATTTTCAGCTCGCCAAAATTCTGCAAAGGTTTACGAGTTTTATGAATTATCAAAAGCGACCGCTTCGGTACCTGTTCAGGGTATTGTAAGCATTTTCACCTGCTTGATCCTTTTTCAAAACTTGGTGCCCATCTCGTTATACATCACAATCGACATAGTTCGTACGATGCAATCCTTTTTTATTTACAGTGATATTGAAATGTACGACGAAAAGCTTGATTATCCTTGCTCACCGAAGTCTTGGAACATTTCAGATGATCTGGGCCAAATTGAGTATGTCTTTTCTGACAAAACTGGAACCCTGACTCAAAACGTTATGTATTTTAAACGGACTACTATAAACGGTAAAGTGTATGGAGAAGCTTATACTGATGCCACACGCGGTTTTGATAGAGCTGTTGGTCGTAGTAATGCCAAACAACGGCTAAATGAGATTGAAGAGGATAGAGATGAAATGATTAAGTTGAGCAAATACGGAAGCCCGGAGACTTCTACCTTTGTCTCAAGTACGCTTGTTAGGGAATTACAGTCGCCAACTGAGCAGTCAACATACTGCAGAAAGTTTTTTACCGTATTGGCTCTCTGTCACTCTGTTGTTACAGACGGACATGGTGACTCTTTGGTATATAATTCTCAATCCCCAGACGAAGAAGCATTAGTAAAAGCTGCTTGCAATCTTGGGTTTATACTTAAAAGTACGAAAAACAAGCGTTATATTGTTGAAATACTTGGAAAGCGCGAGCGATTCCAAGTTTTAGATATCATTCCATTCACATCAGCAAGGAGACGCATGAGTATTATTATCCAGGACAAAGATAAGCAAATATATCTATATTGCAAAGGAGCAGATAGTGTGATACTAAACAGGTTGGCAGAAAATAATTCAAACGAATTAATCGAGAAAACAGCGCAGGATCTCTCCCTCTTTGCTGCAGAAGGATTTCGGACGCTGTGTATTGCTGAAAGAAAATTGGAGAAGAACGAATACCTGGAGTGGAAAGTTAAATTTAATGAGGCTAGTTTAGCCTTACATGATCGAAATGAAAAAATCGATCAAGTCTCAAATTTGGTTGAAAAGGAATTATCTTTACTGGGAGGAACTGCAATTGAAGACAAACTTCAAGACGGCGTGCCTGAAACGATAGATTTGCTTTCAAGAGCAGGAATTAAGTTATGGGTATTGACTGGTGACAAAGTCGAAACCGCTACTAACATTGGGTATTCTTGCAACCTGTTGGAAAGCGGCATGTCAATTATCCATATAAATTCCAGTTTTTCTGAACCAGAACAGATCAAGGATTACATCCTGAAGAATTTATCTACGCACTTTGGGTTGGAAGGAAGCGAAGAGGAGTTCAAAATCATGATGCAGAATCATGACCCTCCTTCAACTAAGTATGCCGTTGTTATAGACGGAAGCGTTTTGAGCATGGTGCTTGAGAGTGAGTTTGCTTATCAATTTGTGATGTTGTGCAAGAATTGTAGGACTGTTTTATGCTGTAGGGTCAGCCCTTCACAAAAAGCAGCTGTCGTATCTTTAGTTAAACGATCGCTAGATGTCACCACACTTGCTATTGGTGATGGTGCCAACGATGTGTCGATGATTCAGCAAGCAGATATCGGAGTAGGAATAGCTGGTCTCGAGGGTCAAGCAGCAGCAATGGCTTCAGACTATGCTGTGGGCCAATTTCGATTTTTATCTCGCTTACTTTTGGTACACGGGCGCTGGAATTACAAAAGGACTTCCCAGTTGATTTCAAACTTTTTTTATAAGAATGTCATATGGACTTTTACTTTATTTTGGTATCAACTCTTCAATGAGTTCGATGGTAATTATATCTTCGATTATACTTACGTGATGTTATTCAACTTGCTTTTCACTTCTGTTCCCGTTATTGTAAGTGGTTGCTTTGATAAAGACGTGGATGCTGAAGCGTCTCTCAAGTATCCTCACTTATACAAGTCGGGTATTTTGCGACAAGAATGGAGTAAAAGGAGATTTTGGTAAGTCGCTCTTGATAAAAATATGGAGTATACTAACAATTTATAGGCTGTCCGTTTTGGATGGGATTTATCAATCAATGGTCTGCTTCGGTGTGGCCCTTTTTGTTTTTTATGCTGGCAATTTTGTAAGTCCTACTGGCCATCAGACCGAGTCAATTGAAGACATTGGCTTGTTCATATCGTCACCAGCGATATTTGTCATCAACACGTATATCCTCATAAATCAAGAGAGCTTAGATCTTGTTTCTGTGGGTACATGGTTGTTCAGTTTAATCGTATTTTGGTTTTGGACTGGAGTTTATTCGGAAAGCTTGGATTCGAATGCGTTTCATAAATCAACTTTTCGAGTGGGTAGAACATTGGCGTTCTGGGTAGTGAATTTACTAACAATTGTGGTATCTTTATTTCCTCGTTTGTCCACTATTTTAGCACAAAAGTTATTTTTTCCTAGGGAGGTTGACATGCTGAAATGGAAAATTAAAAGAGAAGAAGGTCTACACATGGAAGATCAGGCTTCTACGGTCGAAGTTTCAACAGCACCGCCTTCTTTATCTACTTCTGTAAGAGATGATTCTCCAAATGTTTCTTACGGACGTTCCAGATTTTCACTATCCCTACCATCTTCGCATTCTGTAGCTTCTACGAAGCGTCCACAAACGATAGCTTAAAAATGTAGAAGCTTTCAAAATGTTGCTTGGAGGTTTTTGTATATAGTCAAAATCTTTTATATAGAAATAATGATTATTGTTTTCTCTTCTAAAACCATACAATTATCAACTGCATACTTTGATTTATCAAACTTGCCGTTTCATCTGTTTCTAATTTGTTTCATCATGAATTGGATAGTGCAAACTAGTTTTTATAATTTTATTTTTTCTTCTCTTTTCTTATCGTTCTCTTTTATTTTTCTTGTTTTGTTGACTTTTGTATACGGCCTGTTGCACTATATTTCTAATACGAAAATAGGCGATAGTTATTTCTACCTTAAAAGGAAATAAGAAAAACCACCGTACATTGGTAAACGGCATGTTCTTTGAATGCATGTACGACGCAGAGGAAAAGGAGTTTTGTAGCATTCCACCCAAACACTGCATATACCCTAGAAATAATAATTTCAGCATTGCAGCTTACATAGAACCTTTCAATGCCTCAAATATCTTCAATAACACAAGAGGATAAATCCACTATCCGAAAATATATCCCGAAAAGCACGAACAAGATCCTTGCGGCTGGCATTGCAAAGTTATATGTCGCATATCCCGACCCAAACCGATGGTCGTATACAGGACTTTGCGGAGCAGCTGTCTTATGCTATGATACAACGCTGAAGTGTTGTTGGTTAAAGCTTGTTGACATAGTGGTAAGTTGTTGAAGAGTGCTTTTTTGAGTAAATAAATAACAGTGAATTTAGGGAAATGGGGGTGTTCTGTGGGATCAAGAATTGTATGAAAACTTTGAATATTTCCAAGATCGCACATTCTTCTATTCTTTTGAAATTGATCAATGTTTTGCAGCGCTCAGTTTCTCTGACGAAAGCGAAGGATCCAAGTTTTATCGCAAAGTGATTGAAAAAGGTTGCCATCCGGAATCCATAGAAAATTCCGTTCTCTCGTTTCTCACGCGCAAGGGATCCAAACGCTTCTCTGGAACTAGACAAACCTCAAATTCTTACACCGCACCTTCGTACCCTACAAAAGAAACAGGTCCTGTAAAAGGCAATTCGCCAAATTTAGACCTTGACCCCAGCCTTATTGATTCTCTTGTACAGATGGGCATTTCGAAAGACCAAATTATGCAAAATGCCGATTTTGTCAATTCTTATCTGCATAGTAATGTTCCTGAACCTTCCCACTCGTCAGCTTCACCTTCTGCACCTGCCATTCCTCCTTCTCTCCCCCCTTCTTTACCTAGTCATAACGAATCGCCTTTCTCAACTCCTTCTGTACCCAATCACGTTCCTAATGGGACAGAATCTACTTCTTCTCATTTACCTCCCCCTCCACCCCCGCCGCCAGCATCGACAGCGAAGAAGTCATCTATTCCTCCACCACCTCCTCCTAAATCCAATTCATCTGTACTCGCTGCAAACAAGAAGAGAGCACCTCCTCCACCTCCTTCCCGTAGAAACAGGGTCAAATCACCATTATCAAGTGCCGGGTCCGCAGGTGGTACTTCAATGCATCTTCCTCCACCTCCACCACCTCCTCCAAGGACTTCTACAGCTCGGATCACGCCTCCTTCTCCCTCCCAAGCTCCTCCGATACCTGCCCGCTCTGTTCCAACTTTTGCTCCTCCTGAACACACTCCTACGACCAAAACGCAATCTTCTCCAACATTGCCTGTTACATCGCCTCCTCCATTACCGACTGGTGCTTCACCACCGCCACCACCTCCTCCGGCCCCGGCTCCCATGCCAGCAGTATCTTCTCCTGCTCCACCACCACCACCACCAGTACCTCCCGCACTATCTATGAGTGGTGATTCAGTAGCTTCACCTCCAGTTGAAAGAGCTGACTTGATGGCGAGTATCCGTGCTAGCGGCGGTCTTGATATGTTGAAAAGTAAAGTAAGTTTTTAGGGACAACCAAAAGATTATAACTGCTAACTTTTTGTCTAGAAATCTACTGCCTCTCCTAGCGTTAGTTCTACACGCGGCTCCAATCCTCCACCGGAAACTCCTTCTAGTAACAATTTAATGGATGCACTTGCTAGTGCATTGAATCACCGTAAAACGAAGGTGTCCCAAAGTGGTATGTCCAAATTGTGAAGCTTCAGTGTTCTGGATTCGTTGAGTTTCTTACTAACAAATTTCTGCAGATGAAGAAGATCAAGACGATGATGAATGGGATTAAGAAAAGTAGCGAATACACCCTACGAATACGACAAAGTTAGAATTTGTGAGTTTGATTTTGTTCATTCTGAAAATTTGTTTTTCCAACTACTGTGTTTTGCTCTGCCCACTGTCTCCTTTTCCTTGGGCATGCTTGTACATCATTTGGTATTGTAAGAATGTGAGTCGTTCTTTATATAAAATATATATATACTATGTTGTTTTTGTTATAATGATTTTTCAATTCAAAAGTCTATCAAGTTCATTCTAATTCTACGGATTCTTGTACAGTTCATCTCTTAGAATTATCCTTTATACACAGTACGATCCAATCTCTATACGATAGCAAATCGTACCGAGATCGCTAAAGAACCTAATAATCGTAAATGTTCGATTTACAAAAGTCTTGTAAGAGGGAAGACAGAAGCAGGCCTTGAGCAGTCACAAAATTTCGGTAGCACAACATTTGGCGCATAGTGGTAAAGTCCTTCCACAACCAAATACTCAAATTTTGGTCAAATAGATAAAAATGGATCCCTCCAAGTTGGCTAAGTTGCAAGCTGGTGCTCGTATTGGTATGTAATTTTGATAGGTTCTCACCTAGAGGCATAAGGATGCAAACAAACACGAAATAAATATTACTGCATGTTTACTTTATTACTGAAGCAAACAGTGTCGTGCTGAGTTTGCCTTGCAATGCTGATGGCAGGAAACAATAAGGTTTTGGAGAGCAAGGACTTTGATATTAACAATTTACAAATAGGTGGTAAGGGTACCCCTCGTCGTAAGGCCAAAAAGCCTGCCAAGTCTTCCGCCAGCGCTGGCGACGACAAGAAGGTGCAAGGTGCTTTGCAAAAATTGAACATGCAAACTCTCCCTGGTATCCAAGAAGTCAATATGTTCAAGGAAGATGGTGGTGTCATCAACTTCCGTTCTCCTGCCGTTCAAGCTTCTCTTCCCAACGAAACTGTCGCTGTTTATGGTAGACCCGAAGAGAAGTCTTTGACCGACATTCTCCCTGGTATCTTGAACAACCTCGGTCCCGAGTCTCTTACTGCTCTTCGCCAAATGGCAGAGCAACTCAAGGTTAGCGACGGCAACGAAAAGGGTACTGCCGGTGAATCTGGCGACAACGCTGACATTCCCGACCTTGTTGAAAAATTTGACGAACAAGACTAAATAACCAACGAAAATAATTCATGTTGATTGTGTTATATGTACGTTGTGTATGAAAAGTGTTGGTAGCACAGTAAAGAAAATGTTGATTGCCGTAATCCTTACAAAATGTTTGTAAAGTCCGGTCCGATGGTATTGTAATAGGGCATTGGAAACATAAGTAGCAAAAGGGTCTTTGAGCTGACCTATAGCTCCTAAGGGAATAGTGTAGATGAACTATCCAGAGCTTGCTATTTGTATAATTTCGATGTCCCAGTTCCGAAAATTTGGGTTTATCTGTAACTTTCTCAATTGTGAAATGTCTACGGCCACACCTAGGCGAAAACACCAGTTCCCGTCCGATCACTGCAGTTAAGTGAAAACGTCTGAGGGTCTCGTTCGTTTCGTACTATGGTTGGAGACAACACGGGAATCCGGGATGCTGTAGGCTTTTTGCAATTCTTGTTCTTTTGTTTGATCAGCATGGTCCTTTGACTTAGCGATACTTGTGATTGCAGATAAAGCAATGGTCATCCTTGATTCAATAATTCAATAAGCCAAAGTCACGGAACCTTCTAACATAAACATATGCATTTACGATCCTGCTATTTATAATATAAGCAAACAGCATGATTTCTTTGGTCAAAGTTCCTTTGTTTACTTTTTGTAATAAACGACGACTCTTTTGGATTATACTATTAGGAAAATCGCAATGAAAAACCAACGTTGAATAATCGTAACGAGGATTGTGACCAGTCAGTGACATAATGTCGCTGCTTTTATGAATTGAGACATGCGAAAAGCCATTACCAAGATTTCTTCAAACTCGTATCTTTGGTTTTAAAAGAAACATTTGTGTTGCAATATTAGGTTGCTTTTGCTTTTAATTGTTGAAGCAAGGTCCAATTCCTTTTTTTTGACAGATCCTTGAGAAGTGGAGCCAGTTCCTACGGACTTTTCTCGGCGATTCAAAAGTTGATTTCGTTTAGACTGTAACTATCGGTATCATTTTGAGCTCTAATTGCCATTGTAAATATGAAAAACAAGTACACTCCTATTTTAGACTCTGATGACTCTTCCAAAACGCTCAATGATGAAAAGGCAGATAGTCGGTCGTCTCCTTCAGATGGTACGCCTCCTCCGTATTCAGGTAAGATTAGTTGAAATAGAAAGGAAAGGTTGATTTTTTGCATGCTTTTTGAACGGTTCTTGATGGAAGAATCATGCTTGTTTATTTATTTGTTGGGTTTGAGATGAATAACCTTGTCGATAAGTGTCAACAAACAGGGCGAATACCTCTATCCTTTCACAAACAACGAAAGAACAGCTACTAATACATCCATTAGTTTCAACCAAATTTATTGATTTAGAAATGGCTGATGGATCCGCTCAAAATTCCGCCCAAGATACTGTTAATAACACCAGGTCGGACCCTTTAACGAATAAAGAGTGGTGGAAAAACTTTTCCGTAGGCATAATGACTATTATAGCTATTTATATAATACTGTTTTTCTAGCCATAGTTTTTGGTTACAAGGTTTCTCCGTATACGAATGTTTTTTACGGGCTTGCTGGCGGTTCTATTGGATCCATTTTTATTTTCCTATTCAGTAAGTCAACAATTTCTTGTCTTCGAACAACTGACTTATTTTTAGCGATTCTTGTAACATATCCGGAATGGTACAGGCAAACTGGAAGATTAACCAAAAACGTATTGTCAGCTATGTGTATCTCAGTATTATGTGTGTGTTTTCTCGATGTCCTCGGTTTCACCGCGTATTATGCTGCAAAGAAGTTAACAGGATTTGAAAAGATAAACACTCCTTTTTCCTATTTTGTTTGTGTTGTAAATATTTTCTTTTTTATTATTCTAGGTATGCCATACACCAGCGAAATATTCTAACTGTTCTAGTGAATGCAAATGCGCGTGAACTACTAAGATTAGTTATCGTCGATCTGAGAAACGGCATAGGCGTCGGCGTAAACGGAATAGGAAATGCCATAGGAAACGCTGTGGATCGTATTTTAGGTATGTACACTTCGTAAATGGTTGCTATCGTTAGGGCTTTGATTAACCTATTTTAAAGATACAAATCGAGGAGGGCAAGTACCTCAGAACGAAGAAATCGAACTTCAGCCTCTTGCTGCGCAAAGCGCCGAAGTTTAAGTTTTACCGAACCTGCTTTCATTCTTGATATTTCGCTCCTTCTTTGGAAACATCGATGTCAATTGCAGTCTACCAAGTTCCTGTATTCGCTTCCACAAAAGCTTGGATCAGATGGTACCAGCGGACTTTGATTGCTTTTCTTATTCACTTTTTTATGAATCTTCTTATTCGTTTCACAGCATCGTTCATTTTCTTCATTTATAGACATCCTTTTTAATGATTATTTAATTATTCTGATGAAAATAACATCGTAATTAACTAGTTTTTTACTCAACAATGTGTCGTATCTTTCATTAATTGTAAGAACGAAAGTGATTACCGCCAGAGGTAAAATTCGTTCACAGCATAAAAAGCATAAATCTTCAGATTGGAAGATTCGATTGATGTAGTTTAAAACATTGAATTACATTTTACTTTGGGAGTCAAGTCGACGGACCATGAAAAGAACCCAATTTATATAACTAACTTTTTCAACCCATAAACTTATACACTCAATCTGATGCTCCTGCGACCACAATGTGAATCAATAGAAAAGGGAAAAACAGTGTGTTTTCAAATATTATTCTTATAACATGAAAGCATTCTCCATTTAGCCGTGAAAAATACCAGATAGAACTGAGTTGAAGTGGATCTTGTAGTTCATCAAGCCAAATAAAAGACTGGATCATTACTGTAATAAATAACTTTACAGATCATAACAAATGTCTACGGCCATACCTAGGCGAAAATACCAGTTCCCGTCCGATCACTGCAGTTAAGTGAAAACGTCTGAGGGCCTCGCCTCGTTAGTACTACGGTTGGAGACAACATGGGAATCCGGGGCGATGTAGAATTCTTTTTCATTTTTTCAGCTTCATTTTTATGAAATTCCTTTTATACATGTGTATTTTTCAATCCATTCGAAAAGAATGGTGAGATTTCCTTAATTTACTGGCATTCGTTACTTTGTAAGTAACGACGAATAGGCAATAGACATGTACATTGAACAGCTACATTTGATTTCATTGAGGTTAATTCGTCTACGAAAGCTGCTTTTTGACTCTCATTCTTCTTATTTTTGTAGGAATTTATCAGTAATCATTGCTATGAAGGATATGAGTGTCTTACGTTTTTGTTGATTTTGCGAATCGCAGACGAAATCGCATTCAGCTTAACAATCAGTCACAAGTCTAACAAGAGTTATGAAACGACTAAAGCGACTGAATTTTTATATAATAAAAACAATGAAAGTTGACGACTATATCACAGTGATAATTATCTAGCCGTAGCCTTCTTTTGTTTGCAGCATACGACTTAATTAAGGTATCAGTCAAATCTCTGCCCTACAATTAGGTCAAAAATAGTTTTATAATAAAGAGAAGGGCTATAAAACACACTGTGATAAGTTTAACAACGGCACGGTTACATCCTCAAAGGAAAAAATCTCAGTTTTGAATTTGAAGGAATCATAGGAGATTACCAGATTTTTATACTCTTAAAGTCCTTCTTGTGTCACAGCAGAAAATAAGCCGATTGACCCTTTCATTTTTTTTCTTTTTGAAAAAATGGTATCTAATTTAAGGATAAATGCGAAAAATGAGACGAATTGCGAGTGCAACCGTTGATACGATATGTTTATGATGGTTTCTTCGATGCCCGTATTCAAGTATCCACGCATAGAGGCGAAGTCTTCATTTCATAATTTTCTTATCATCTCTAGAGAGGAGGTAAAAGAGTTCTCCATTACAGTAGTAAATAACCATTAACGCATTCGCAACCATATGAGTTTTCTCTTCCTTCCTACGTAGGATATCCCATATAGGGCAGTGCCGTAGTTTCGCCCGTCTTGAACCACATAACAAAAATGCAAAAAAACACATTATAAAATTCTATAAAAAGCGGGTTTTTCTTACTTAAGGCTACGCAAGGACCGGTGCATTTTCTGTCCAGCCAGATACATCGTTTCGCTTTCCTACTGTTAACTACTCTTCCTTCGAAGAACCCCCACAAAGCGAATTGCCCCAACCCCCACGCTGTGTTAGCCCTCGCTATTTATTTCATTTGTGGATACTTACTTACGTTCTTTTTCCTAGAACCTTTCACCTTTACAACATATTTCTCTGTTGGTTGTGTTACCCGAGATTTCTTCTGCGTGAAAGAATCTTCTAAAAGAATAGGATTAAAAAATGAATTCAGAAGCAAGCGTATATAGTAATATGGACTGGTAAGTGGATGCTGTCCGGTTTGATGATTTTTATAGTGTGAAGAAAAAAATCACAGGAAACGGGAGGAAAAGATAGAAAAAGGAATGTTTGTATCTGTAAATACTCCTGGGACCATTTGAAAACCGAAAGAAAGGCTTTTTCCCGCTGAAATGGGATTCCATGGTGAACACGGATGCTAATATTTTATTTTTTAGGAGTCAATTGGCAAATCCAATGAATAAAAAAGAAAGTCAACCTTCTTTATCGTCTACCAACAACATGTATCCTCAGTTATCATCTTTTATGAATCCTGCTGCAGCTAGTGGTGCAGGATCTCCTGCAAATTTGCAAGCAGACCCAACAGCTGCCACTGCTTCTGATCGTCATAAAAAACTCTCTTTAAAATCAGGTAATTTTTGGGATTCGTACGGTGTAGCTTCATCTACCCCTCCTGTGCCTTCGTTTTCTTCAAATATGGCCAACCCGGCAAATTCTGGTAATGCCTCTTCCCTGAATACCAATAATTTGAGTGAAAAAGGTACCGTATTAACTCCTACTGCTTCTTCTATGCCTATGACAGCTTCCAATACATTCAATGCCGACCCTATTCCTCCCTATTCGAATACTACATCGATTGGAGGAAATCCCTTGGGCTCTGCGGATCCGAATCCGGGAATCTTTCCTGCTAAAAGCTATGCATCTCCTTTTCCTAGCGCACTTACGACCGAAGGCATGTCACCTAAGTTTTTGAAGGATCGTTTCCCGTCTTCAAATACCGTAGCTGGAGCAGCTTCTCCTAAAGTAAATAGTCCATTTACTTCTTATAAGAGATCTTCTTTGAATGTTAGCCCTTCCTCTACCTCTATACCTCAATCTCGTTCCATCGGATCTGGTTTTAATAATCCTTCTGGTTATGGTTGGCTTCCGCAGCAATATAATTCGCTACCGACATCGTATCCAGCGAATCCTCCGCAAGATGTTGACCCTGCGCTAGCCCAATTTGCCGGTCATGCTTATGATTCTACAAATGCAGCTACCCTCGGTGCTTCTGGGTACCAACAATTTGCTGGTGCCTCTCAGCCCGAAGCCATACCGGAAAGTATTAACTCGCCTTTGCGTCGTGGCTCCACTCGACTTTCAAACTCGCCGGTTTATTCCGTTGGTGGGGGTATGCCTGCTCGAGACACTGATTCTCCTATGAACATCTTGGTAGATAAGGCTAAAGCAAAGATTTCCATGAATGAAAATGGGGCTTCCGCCAATTCTGTTCGTGAGCACTCTATGCCTGACCAGACTACATCCAATTATTTCACTCCTGAGAATTTTCCACAGCACTTGGCCTCTTTAATCCCACCTGCCGTTTTACGCTGGCTTTATAAGGATCCACAGAATAATATTCAAGGTCCCTTTAGTGGCGTCGATATGCATCAGTGGTATCGTGCTGGTTATTTCCCACTGAGCCTTCCTGTTAAACGTCTTGAAGAGGAGGAATACTATTCTCTAGCCTTTTTCGTTCGTCAAGTCGGAAATCAGTTTGAACCATTTTTGATACCCTTGTCTCCTGTTTCAGTGCCAAACAATCAAAGTCCCTCTTGGAATGCTCAAGGCACGGATTTGCCCTCAAGCACTTATATTCCCAATAATGATAGTGAAGCATTAGAATCGGCGGATACTAAACGTCAAGGGTCAGTGCAATTTCAACGTGAGGATGATACAGGTGCCGCCAGAAAAGTATCTATTCAGTCACAATCATTGCCCAAATCATTAGTGGAAAGCATTGTTAATCAACCTGACGAGAGTGTACTTAAGGAAGAAAAGCAAACTATCTCCTCTCCTTCTGAAATCATGAGCAAGGAAGGAAAGGATGCCAAAACGACCAGTCAAAAGAGAGAAAAGGCACATGAACCTATTGATCAAACTACCGTTGACTCCAATTTGACCCAGAATCTGAAATCGTTAGAGCTTAAAGAAAAGCAATCTAAGGAAGAAGTGAAGAATACAACTGAATCTGTTCAAAAGTCTGACGAGCCTAAGTTCAATCCCTCAATCAACAAACCTGCATCTGCTACTGCTGAAACGGGAGCTTTTGCACCTCGACCTTCTCCTTGGAAGTCTCTGCCCAGTAAGCCTATGCCGTCTCTAGATGAAACTATCCATAAGGAGATGGAGAATGCATTAAACGGCGAATTGCCAGACCAAAATGAGAAGACCACCCAGAAGCCGACAAACAGTCAACCCACCATGCCCGTGGAAGCTGGATCTCCTTGGGGTAAGGTTAACGATGTGGCTACATCTATTTCGCAGGAAATCCAGCGAATGGAAAAGCAAAATGAAAATTTAAAAACCAACGCTGCCTCGAATGCTCAGGTGCAAGCTCAAACTCAAATTCAAGCCGAAGCTCAGGCTCAGGCTGAGGCTGCTGCTAAACCGGCCCCCCAAACATTGGCATCTACATCCGTTTGGGGTTCTGGATCTACTAATCCTCCGAATGCTTGGTCGAAACATGCTTCCTTGAAGTCACCAATGTTGAAGAAAAATATTCAGCAAGCGGAAGTTCATACTAAGCAACAAGCTCCAGTGAGCACAACAACGAATGCCGCTACTGTTGCGAACGTTACGGCTACCCGAAACGTCATGCCTGTAGCCAAAGCTAAGCCAGCAACTTCAGCGCCTGCTGCCTCAGCACCGAATGACGAGAATAAGAAAATGACTGCATTCTTGGAAACTACACTTGAATCTGAGGATAGCTGGTCAGTCGTAGGACCGGGTGGTAAAGTGTTTAATCAACAGCTCTCCGGTACCGCTACAGCCAATCGCTCTCCAGCTACCAAACCCGCTGTGGTAGCCGCTCCTGTAAATTCACAGCCTAATACATCTAAGCTACAGCAGGTTATTTCTTCATCTGGCCTGTCTCCGGAATTTCTTTCGTGGTGTAAGCACTCTTTGAAAGGCTTAAACGAAGGTGTTAACTATGAAGAATTTTTAAATATGTTGTTATCATTCCCCGTTGAGTCTAACAACGAGGTTGCTGAGATTATTTCTGATTCCATTTATGCTAACAGCACTACCATGGATGGTCGTAGATTTGCTGGCGAATTTATGCGACGTCGTATGGCAGATCTCTCTGGTAAAGATGAAGGTTTAGACGGTATGATTACCAAAGGTCAAGAAAATGGCAGCCCTGGAGCTTGGAGTAGCGTTGCTCGCACTAAGCCGAAGCAAGGAGTTGAATGGAATTCTGCTTTCAAGGTTGTCACAGGTAAGAAGAACAAGAAGCGTACTTAAATGGTGATTGACAGAGAATTTGGATCGGCTATTGTATTTTACTATAGAAAATTCTACTATATATTAATCGAGTATGTGTAAAAATTATGTTTTCACCGATAGTCTATGACAATTCCAATGAATATTTAAGTAATAAATAATCTAAGTAAATGGTTGCAATATTTAACTTTTCATAGGAAGAAGCAAGTTAGAGAGCGTAGAATTCAAGCCCACTCATTATGCTTCTATAGAGTTTTCTAAAAAGTACAAAATTGTAGGTAGGAGAGAATGTGAATTAGGGAAAAATTTGAATTTACCTGAAGATGTCATTATGCAACTGTCCGTAACGATTTTGGTAACTGCAAAGAGGTGATGGGTTAAATCAATCGAAGTACATCTTTTGACATGGCGGACGAAGGTGTAGTAAACACAGGGAGACTTTGAACTCTTCATCCACAAATTGCAATCCTCGGCGCGAATTGCAATACTCAGGTTCGACAGATTGGGATTATTGATTGACCAAGTGAATTCAGTTGGCATGGAAAGAACAGTATTCTTTACATACAGCTCCCAGGAATCAAATATTTTCAGTAATGTTCTAGAAGTGAGTTTTCGGGGGACAATTTGAACATCAAACTGGAGTTTTAGAAACTGTTCAGTATGATGCCATAGTTTCCCGTCCATACGAACGAACAATAAAGGGAAATGAGTAAATTCGCTGGTATGTATTGAACCATTATTGTCACTCTCTAGTTCCTTTGATGGGCCAAAGAAAAAGGCTTGGCCAAGCCGTTTTACTTCACTTGCACCGTTAGCTATAGAGTACGTGACTGACAACTTCAAGACACGCGAAACTTCCACTCGTTCAATTTCTAAGAATAAAGCACTCTCTATATTCAATTTCGTGGCACTAGAATCCAAGAGAGAGTTGTCGCTTCGGGTAGAACCATATCTGAGGTACTTTTGTAATTTCTTACTCAATTCAGAAAGATCCATCGAGTCAAACTTAAACAAAGGAGACATTTGGTACGCCGTATAAGACGTGTTAAAAAACTGATGATCCTGAAGACTCATCTGTGTTCAACTGAAATTGATTCCATGCAAATTCCATAAACTTTATGATACGTTTGGTCTCATTCATTAAATTTGAAAAGATATTCATCAAATTAACAAAAAGAGAATTAGGTATTCATCTATAGCGTCAAAAAGTACTGTTCATTAACTGTGATTATTTCAAATAGAAGCATTGCAGGTTAGTATGTAAGAAAACAGTATTGCCTTTCGTTAACAGACAATGCTTGTTTGGTGAAATATTCGCTTTGAGTTACTGCAAAGAAGAAAAAAAAAAAGTATAAAACTAGAAGTTGTAATGTCTCAGGAAATCATCGAGAGGAGCTACAGAGGTTATACAAGAACAGAGAACAAAAAGAAAGAGTTTTTACAAAAAGTATGTAGCAAAGAGAGAATGAATATGTCTAAAAGCCATAAGATTAAAGGGTTATATAAATTCTAAATAACAGGTAGATTGAATAATTGAAAAGAGCGCTTTGACAATTAGCAAAGACTGTTGGTTTGATCGAAAAAGCTTGTAGTAAAAGCAAAGACTGGTATAATTACAAGAGATAAAACATATATCTGGTCAATTTTGAAATCTTTGCAAAGTAAAAAAAAAAATTAGTGAGAAAAACTTTGGTGAGTGGAAAACATAAATGAATGAAAAAGTCATAAAGTAGAAAAACAAAGGCAACTCATTTGAAAAACTTTCTCTTAAATTTTTCGTGGTCACTGGATTTCGGCTGCGTGAGATGGTTTTTACGATCCACTAAGTCTACCTTTTGT